>NC_051158.1:174139773-174459773 GCF_013339745.2 Dermacentor silvarum
ATCTAAGGATTTCACCTTAAGTGTTGCAGTTTATATTTTCACATTCACACGTTTACACGTTAACAAAACATTTCAAGCAAAGTCACCAGCTACATGCCGACAATGTGGGTAACTGTGCCATTAGTGTGCCTCAGCAGATGTACCATCGAGGACAAATTAAATGCGAACAGCGGAGCGTGTGGCCGAAGCATAACTGAAGGTATATGGTGTATGTCATCGGCCAGTCGTTGTGCACGTGCGTGGGGATGTAGTTCTCAAGGAAGAGTGCAGTGCTGCTCGCCCTATTGCGATAAATGTCACCCGTATTTTGTCCGAAAGTTGCTTTCTCATCTCTCCTCGGGCAGTGCCATACCCACCTGGCAGTACACTGTTATGGTGACTAGCACCATCGCTACATCTGTAGCGTGATATAGCTGGCATGCACCCAGCTTGCTAACGTGCATTGCTTTGCTTTTGTTACCACCATCAAAGCTGCCAGTGTCTAATCGTAATTTGAATAGCACGAAAAATGTATTGCATTGGATGCGCAATAACAGTGCTAGCCACCTTAAAAGTAATCACAGATAGGAATGGCACTGCAATGGCGAGGTGAGAATACAAGCTTCCAACAAAATACAGGTGACGTAATACGCACTAGGACAAGCAGCCCCGCACTCTGCATCGAAACCACATGCATGTGTACAATCATCGCTGGCCGACGCCACACATTGTGCTTTTAGTTACGTTTTGGCCACACACTCTGTTGTTCGTATTTCATTTGTATTCAATAGTACATCTACTGTGGCACTCGCAGGTATACAGCTCATTATAGCGTCAGCAGGAAAGATCCACTAGATGTTCTATGGACGTCCTGCGTCCCAAAAAAGAACATCTATTAGAGGTTACTTATGTCCAGCTGCGACATCCTTTCAACGTTAGAGCAACGTGATCTGGATGGGACTTAGATTATCTATCGTACGTACTTGTAACGTTGTTTGGAGAAGTATAGATATCTATAGGACGTGTGCAATGTCTCAAACATGATGTTCTATGGACATCTATGGTACATTAATGGTTCACTGGGACCTTCACTACAACGTGGCGTCAATATATATATATATGCGAACGAGCAGACTTATACATTGTCAATAATGCTTTATTGCGTATAAATGAAGATACAGGAGGCTGAAGCCTATACGGGAATGGCCTGTCAGGTGTACACATAATAACCCATTGAGCAGCGTTGTAGACGGTAGCACAAAAATAACGAATAAACAATAACACTTAACAAGAACAAGATGAAATAACACGGTAATGCAAGAATAATAACACAACGAAATACCAATGAAACAAGAATTAAAATAGAAAATTGAGGCTATTGTTGCGAGCACAGCTCTACAACTGAAAATGGGCAAATGCCTAAAGCAGCACCCATGGGAATCTTGCGGTCCACACATTATAGGAAACATAGCATCTTTTTGGTGGCTTAAGGACATTTTGCGTGGTGTAATTTGCTGGTGTCCTGTGCACTGGCGGATCCAGAGTGGGTTAGGGGTCCCGGGGCTCATCGCTTGCGACTCCCCCCTCTCACGCATGCTGGTACTTCTACGCTGACAAAACTGCTTGTGTAGTCGTTCACCTCTTCTCCCCCTGTCCCGTCTTCTGGTTCACTGCATGTTCTGATACTCCTACTCCTCGCCGATCGGTATGTCACGCCAGCTCTTGAAGATAGAATTCTTGGTCATGGTCATCAAAGAAAATGGAAACTAAGACACGTTGATGCTTCCGAAGATAGGCGCCATTTTTGATCCATTGCTGGATATGTTTCCGTATTTGTCTTTATCGGGGTTCCAAGAAAACCGAATCAGGGGTTGGTTATTCTGCACGCTGGTTTACTTCGGTGAACATTGCGGGTCGATCCAGCTCTACCTGTACTCTATTATAGACCCAGTCTTCTGTCGTTACGAAATGATCGTGAAACAAGTGGTCGCTCTGTTTCTCACTTTCGAATGACACGAAACGCTCTTAGAACTCTGCTTGAACGTTCTCGACGTATTCTGAAGATTTCTTCACGTACATGTGGTTCGACTGCAAATTGTAAAACGTCCGATGTTAATAGTTATTGAAACAAATATCAGTCATTTCAATTTCGTGTGAGATGCAGATAGAAAATGTTACGGCAGAACTCATGCCACGGTAACAGTCGACGGTAATGCGAATAGCAATCGAAGAATTTATCGACAGACCATATTCCAAAGTCACGTTTATTTAACAAGTGTTGTGGTAATATCCAGACATTAGTTGCTTCAGCTATCAGCTACACACTCCGATATCGTCGCACTTTGCTATGACACTCGCTGGCCGAGGTCGCCCATGAGTATGGAGGCATGGCGACCACTGTATGATGGCGACGCAGTGGCATGACGACCACGGTATGAAGACAACCAGGTGAAGTAACGCGAATGACGACGATGGCGCCACCATATGACATGAAGACGAGGGTATGACACCGGATACATGATAGTTTGTGTGATGACTAGAGACCGGATTTTAGGCAAATGCCCTTTTTTTCTTTGCGCTCCTATCGCCCCACTTTGATATATCAGCATGAATTAGATGTTAGAAGGCCTTTTAAGTGTTTTTATAGTGCCTATAAATGTCTATTTTGGCGTTTGTGCCTAAATGACTATAAATGCCAATAAATGCCTATTTTCAATATGGGCGCCTATATGAACACTATTTAGCCTCAAGTTTCGTTTTCGAGTGCTGTTAGAGACCGTTATTCATGTTACCGGGCAACATTGACTGTTCGGAACTCTATGGGGTTCAACATAGTCCTTTAGTTCAACGAACTCCCTGAAAGTAACTGCTAGCAGCTTTGAAATGGGACGCGCCGGCCAGCATACGCTTCCGCGCTGACATTGCGCGAGCTGTTGGCGAATGCGAAACCGCGGAGAGCCGTCAGGGGAAAGGAGAGTGCAGAGCAAAAGAAGAAAGAAAAATGTGATGTGCACGCGGCTTTTGTCTTGTTTGTAATTTACTTTTTAAGGTGTTCACCGCCGTCGGGCGTTCCTTCTCAGCGTACGAGATCATTCTCAGTGATAAGAGGCACAATTTTCAATCCAAAAATTTGGAGATGGTGGTAGTTTGCTATTGTTTCCACAATCGTCACAGTGATTCTTAGTAGACGTTCCGCGTGCTCTCCAAACATATTTCTTCAAACATGTGCACTTCAAATGGGCGGAAGTGTATTTGGCAGTGTTGGGACGTCTGGCCTGTACAATTCGGATAATGTCATTGTATATGAGGAAATTGCGAAGAGTTGTGCCTAACAGTCCTCAGGTACGAGCATGCTAATTTCTTAATAAATCGTAGTCTCTCTTGCATTGGTTATTTGTCTGTTTTGTTGTGTCTTAATTTAACTGCGTCAGGCAGGCACAAAGTATCGGTTCTTTAACTCAGTGTTCCCAGCTTTCAAGTATTCTTTTTCATGCGTGTTTCACTATATGCGACGCTCGAGTACAGTGGCCATTGAACATGAATATGAGCAGTGTGCTTATTGGATGAAGCCAATTGATCGTCATTAGTCCAGCAGTCTTATGGGACAATTGCACGGCTATGTTCAACTGTTGGCGCCTTTGTGCCATCATAGACAATAACCTTTCTTGTTTTCCTATCGTAGATATAGGCCACGCACGTCTTCGTTTGAAAATATTTGCATTTATTTAAAAAAATGATTGTGCCTATATTTACGACGTTGGAGGCCTAAAACGTCGTTTTGCCTGCCAATTTTTGGCGCCTAAAACGCACTTTTTAATGCCTAAAGATCCGGCCTCTAGTGATGACGACGCAACGACGATGATGGCTAGAAAACGGCGGCATATTTACGATCCAATGACGAGAGCGTGATTACGATAGAATGACGTACGAGGAATGACGTCGTTGTCTGTGTAGAAAGGAATCGTTCTGCGAAACTGAGCGCAGATTTCTTGAAAAAATTCTTATTTCACTACGGATGGAAAACATCGTTTTTTCGAAGGCCTATCACTCTAAAGATCACCGAATTTTGTCCTGAAATTCACCACTAGTACTATTGGTCCAAGGGAAGGTGAATTTATGGCACCCTGAGTATGTTTTTTAACAGCGAAGCTGTTGAGGCCGGTGGTTCTTCAGTGGAGTGGGGGCACAAAAACCTCGCCGAGCGATGACGTCACTCCGCGTCGCCTAGGAACGCCGAGCCTCGCAACAGCTGTGTAGGTGAGCTAAGCCGTGACGTCATCAACCGAGCCCCCGCCTAGCCGTGCCGAGCCTTGCTGCAGCTGCAAAGGCGGACTAAGCCGTGACGTCACTGCGCTGATCGTCATAATGCCTTCGCGTCACCGCGGCGGCGACAGAATGCCCCGCGTCTCCGCGCCGAGCACATCACCGTGAGAATCGGGCGACCGAAGAAGAGGAAGCGCGGCGTGAAAACCGTCGTACCGCTAATCGAGACCGCTGCTCGAGAGTGGATGACAGGACTTCGGACTAGTATCGCGCCGGTAAAGCGGCGGCGAAACGTGATGGTATATCTTGCCTCATTTTAAACATGAAATCAGTGAGGGCTCCTGCATCCGTAATGCTATGCGGTACGTTGAAGCAGCAAGCACGGGAGAGCGCGTACAGCAAGTGTTTTCAGACTAGTCGGGCGAACCTATATCTGGCATTGATCTTTATTTACATCTGCTATCTGAAATGCTCCCCGTGTACATGAACGATGAACCAGCCTAGTGGGAAAGCATGATGACGCCACTACACTGGATGAGCCAGCTGAGTATGTTCAGATGAGGACAGTCGCAAAACTGGTTCCGAATATCCTTTATTTCCACTGAAATTTTTATACGAGGCATAAAAGTCCTTCGACACCGCGGAACTACTACTTTTCAAACACACAGTTGCTTTTCACATACAAAAAAATCTCAACTCACAAAATCTCGCAAGGTGCGAGATAGCGTTATCGAGCCGCAAAATTTTGCACACTATAAAAGCGCATGGTATAGAAAAGACAGTTTTCTGCACGTTAACCTTTCAACTTCACATCTATACCACCTTGAATACAAAACTAAGGCAAGCTGCACTTAATTTCGCCTGACAATACGCGAAAGAGTTACAGGATTATTTGGTCATTTTTAAGGCGCCTTAGATTAAGATTCGTTTATTATATTCTAAGCTGCTAATCCCTAAACCTCTATTATACAATTCGCTAATTCAGACCACACTAGAATATGTCTCAGTTGTGTGGTTTCCGTGCCTTCAATGTATTAAAAAAGAGCTTGAGGCGGTGCAAAAAAAAGCTGTGTGCTTTACATGCTGCATATGCGGTAGGCCCCCCATCATCCGTTCTTCCTTCACTAAACTTAGGAGCACTCTCTGTCCCTCATGAAATAATTCACTAAAATATATATCATTAACTCTTCATATCGGCTTTCAAATAGCGAATACTCATCTGTTACTAAACAGTCTTAGAGCCGCAGTTATAGTGAACTTAACCTGAAGCCCGTTTTCGCTCGCACTAACACATCTAAATACAGTTTTACCCCACGTATTATTTGCCTATGGATTTCTTTACCTGCCAATATGCGTAATAAAGCTGAATAGGAGGTACAAAATGAAGGTAGTACAAGCCTATGCCCCAACCTCTAGTCACGATGATGAAGAAATAGAACAGTTTTATGAAGATGTTGAACTAGCAATGAGAAAGGTGCAAACTCAGTATACTTTAGTCATGGGCGACTTCAATGCAAAAGTGGGGAAAAAGCAGGTTGGTGAGCAAGCAATTGGCAACTACGGCATCGATTCTAGGAATGCAACAGGAGAGATGTTAGTAGAATTCGCGGAAAGGAATAGGCTCCGAATAATGAATACCTTCTACAGGAAGCGCAGCAACGGGAAGTGGACCTGGAAAAGCCCTAATGGAGAAACAAGGACTGAAATAGATTTCATACTTTCTGCCGATCCAAGCATAGTGCAGGATGTAGAAGTGTTAGGTAAGGTTAAGTGCAGTGACCATAGGTTAGTGAGGTCTAGGATTTCTCTCAATTTGAAGAGAGAGAGAGTGAAATTAGTCAAGAGGAAATAGGCCAACCTAGAGGCAGTAAGGGTAAAAGCAGACCAATTCAGGCTGGTGCTTGCAAACAAATATGCAGCTTTAGAAAAGGAAGATAAAGACAACATAGAGGTAATGAATGAAACCGTAACTAGGTTGATCTCAGAAGCAGCAATTGAAGTGGGAGGTAGGGCACCAAGGCAACCAGTAGCTAAGCTCTCCCAAGAAACAAAGGACCTAATAAAGAAACGACAGAAGATGAAAATGTCCAACTCAAGAGATCAGATAGAATTCGCTGAACTGTCAAAACTATTCAACAAGAAAAAAGTGAGGGATATTCGAAATTATAACGTGGGAAAGATTGAGGAAGCCGTAAAATGTGGACGCAGCATTAAATCAGTAAGAAGAAAGCTTGGCATAGGACAAGGCAAGATGTATGCACTGAAAGATAAGCATGGTAATATCATCAGCAATTTCGATGACATAGTAAAAGCAGCGGCAGAATTCTATACTGACCTGTACAGTGCCCAAAACAGCCAAGCTACTTTAATTCAAAATAGTGATGAACCGGATACAGAGGCTCCTTCTATAACTAGCGCTGAAGTTAGAAGTGCCTTGAAAGACATGACCAGGGGAAAAAGCTGCTGGAGAAGATGGAATAACAGTAGATTTAATCAAAGATGGTGGATATATCATGCGTGAAAAGCTTGCGGCCCTTTATACGCAATGCCTCACAACTTCATGTGTACCAGAGAGCTGAAAGAACGCCAACATTATACTAATCCATAAGAAGGGAGACGTTAAAGAACTGAAGAATTATAGACCGATTAGCTTGCTTTCAGTATTGTATAAAATATTCACCAAGATAATTTCCAATAGAATCAGGGCAACACTTGACTTCAGCCAACCAAGGGAACAGGCTGGCTTCAGGAAGGGATATTCTCCGATGGATCATATCCATGTCATAAATCAGGTAATTGAGAAATCTGCGGAGTACAATCAACCTCTCTACATGGATTTCATAGATTATGAAAAGGCATTTGAATCAGTAGAGATACCAGCAGTCATAGAACCATTGCGTAATCAAGGAGTACAGGAGGCAAGCGTGAATATCTTGGCAAATATCTACAAGGATTGCACGGTTCTCCGCAAGAAAAGTAGAAAAATACCTATCGAGAAAGGGGTCAGGCAAGGAGACAGAATCTCTCCTATGCTATTCACTGCATGCTTAAAACTATTCAAGCTTTTAGACTGGGAAGGCTTAGGAGTGAGGATCAACGGCGAATATCTCAGCAACCTTCGTTTTGCAGATGACATTGTTCTATTCAGCACCAATGGAGACGAATTACAGCAAATGATTGAGGACCTTAATCGAGAAAGTGTAAGAATTGGGTTGAACATGAATATGCAGAAGACAGATAATGTTCAATAGCCTGGCAAGGGAACAAGAATTCAGGATCGCCAGTCAGCGTCTAGAGTCTGTAAAGGAGTACGTTTAGCTAGGTCAATTACTCACAGGGGACCCTGATCACGAGAAATTTACAGAAGAATAAGATTCGGTTGGAGTGCATACGGCCGGCATTACGAAATCCTGACTGGGAGCTTACCACTGTCGTTGAAAAGAAAAGTGTACAATCATTGCATTCTACCGGTGCTAACATATGGGGCAGAAACTTGGAGGTTAACAAAGAAGCTCGAGAACAAGTTAAGGACCGCACAAAGAGCGATGGAACGAAAAATCTTAGGACTAACGTTAAGAGACAGGAAGAGAGCAGTGTGGATCAGAGAACAAACGGGGATAGCCGATATTCTGGTTGACATTAAGCGGAAGAAATGGAGCTGGGCAGGCCATGTAATGTGTAGGATGGACAACCGATGGAGCATTAGGGTTACATAATGGATACCAAGAGAAGGGAAGCGCAGTCGAGGTCGGCAGAAAACCAGATGGGATGATGAAGTTAGGAAATTTGCAGGCGCAAGTTCGAATACGCTAACGCAAGACAGGGGTAATTGAGATCGCAGGGAGAGGCCTTCGTCCTGCAGTGGACATAAAATATAGGCTGATGCAGCTGCTGCTGCTGCTGCTGATGATGATGATGATGCGTTCCCTCCCATCAAACAATATTTTCGTCGCACTTGCTGGCAATGCAGCGTAATAACATTTCTATTTATTGTACATTTTCGAGTGCGCTTTATTAACATGTTTACCTTTTTGTACTTGATGGATTGTACCCGCTCCTGCAATAGCCCTTCCAGGGCTGCACTATGCTCAAATAAAATAAATAAAAAGTAAATGAACGTGTACCAACCAGGTAAAGAGAAAATCCTACTCACGAATATATAAACACGTGTATTTGCATAATTAGTTTAAAAATGTCGCAGTTTCGCCCGAAAGGCGAAGCATCGATTGCGATAGCAAATTAGTAGAGCGTTACTCGGAGTAGGGATAGTAGTTTTATCGGCTGCATAAACTTGGACACATTGGCTTACTAACTGAATTAACAATCGTGGTGTCAGCGCGCACAAGCAAACATGAATAGATCACACTGAATGACCGCAGCCAACGACTGTCAAAACGCTGGCAGCAAGCGCAAGTTCGCGCGGTCTATCGCTTCAACGGAAACTGAGCGTCGAATGCACAGCGCATACAAAGGTGAGAGCCGTGTGGAGATAAGAGACGGTGCGGGCGACCGCCGGGCAGAGAAGTTGTTGGCAGAGAAGAAGCTGCCCCCCACCCCCCTCTTCCCATTTCTTGCTTTCGCGTGGGAGATTGAGAGGGCCAGATACGCCTTTGGCGCCGTAGCACAGCGCCGCCCCGCGTCCCTCCCTCCCATACCCCAACATCCTTTCGCGGGACGGTCCCGTTTGCTTTCCGCAGTGCGTTCGCTCTCCGTGATAGCGCGCGTTGGAGTTCGCCCTCCGTGATAGCGCGCGTCCCCCGCGCGCTTTCGCTCGCGCATACGGCGCGCAGCGACGATTTTATCGCCCTTGGAATCTATACGGAACCTCATGGCGACGGCGACGACGACGGCGAGGCCGACGGCAGAAATGCGGTTGAAGTGTCCATATAATTGCTATCGCAATAATAATGTTTAGTGTTCTTATAAATAAATATAACGAACTTTTTTTTTTGCTTTTGCAATGAACGTACATTATATACCGGCCACGGCGGCCGCATATCGATGCGAAATGCGAAAACAGCCGTGTAGCTAGATTTAGGTGCACGTTAAAGAGCCCCAGGTAGTACAAATTTCTGGAGTCCCCCCACTAGGGCGTGCCTCATAATCAGATTGTGGTTTTGGCACGTAAAACCCCATAAGTTAATTTTTAACGTACATTCTATATTCTATATTCTATATATATTTTTAACGTACATTCAAACATTGACTCATCGATTTTCCACCACCCGCCGCGGTGGTTCAGTGGCTAAGGCATTGCGCTGCTGAGCACGAGGTCGCGGGATCGAATTCCGGCCGCGGCGGCCGCATTTCGACGGAGACGAAATGCAAAAATGCCGGTGTGCTTGCGTTGTAGTGCATGTTAAAGAACCCCACGTGGTCAAAAATTAATCCGGGGCCCTCCACTACGGCGTGCGCCTCATAATCAGAACTGGTGTTGGCACGTAAGACCTTAGAACGAATAAGAATTTTCCGCCACTTAGTGTTTCTCCTTCACGCGACGTAAACAGTGTCCCAAGAATAACATTGCCTGGATGAAGCTCTGGCCTGGAAAGCTTCCCTGGTAAAACAGTCAGAAAGTTCTCGTAAAAAGAGCAGCAGTTTCGCCCGAAAGGCGAAGCGCCGATTGCCAAATTGATAGACAGCTATACGAAGTAAGGATAGTAGTTTTATCGGCCGTGTAAACTTGGAAATATTCGCTTGCTAACTAAATCAAGCATGGTGCCAGCGCGCTCAGGCAAACATGAGCAGATCACACTCGATGACCGCGGACACTCGCTGTCCGCGGTCGTCATGACCTGGAGTAGTGCAACACAACAGGGACCAATGATAAGAAGACACATACGTACACAGCGCCAACTTTAACTAAAAGTTTTATTTCATCGCACGTGTTATTTGTACAATGACAGCGGATCGATACCAAGGAGACAAACATATAAATATACAGTACAGTAACCACACCTGTCATCACTAATCACATCGCACCTGGTCATTTCAAGGCAATGATTCTAGAATGCCAAAGATGGAACGTTCAGACATGTTTCTTTCATTTTTGTTTATTTCATAGGCTTCAGTTAAACCTCGTTTCATTCGGTCTTGGGCCCTAGTTATAGTGGTTGTGTTTTCGAGGACTGGGGGCGCAGCCGCAATTCTAGCAGTGGATTATTAGATGGCCTGACACTGCTTTTTTACATTGTACTGGTGCTCTTTAAGTCTTTGGTTGAGACATCGGCCTGCTTGACCTATGTACGTACACGCGCATACATTACAAAGGTATTCAGTATACAGTACCTTTAATGCAGTCCACGTGTTGTTCATGGTGGTTTATGGAACATTCGTACTTCTCTCTCCTCTCCGCATTAACTTCCTTGCAGAGGCCCTGCAGCCCTGGTTGCAGGGTTGCAGGATTGCAGGATTGCAGGGTTGCAGAAGTAACGTCACTGATGACGTTACTTCTGGTCTTTCAGGGGTACCTGTACTGATGCGGTTGGTATCTAATCTGTAATATTGTTTGCTTTGGTGTACGGCAATTGGCCCTTCCTTATTTCTTTTAATTATTCCTGACACCTAATTACCTCGATACTGTATTAAACCTGTGTTCTGATGTCATATACGAGTATGTCAACCATAAGTAGAGCCATCAATATCAACCTGTTTTTATTTTTTTATTTTTAATTTCGTTGCACCTCTTGACAAACCGGAAGTCGGTCCCTAAAAAAAGTGGCTGCGCAAGAAACAAGAGTGTCACTTGGTGCTCGTGCCATGAAAAAAAGTCACAGGCCTGCGCGGCACACGCAGCACAGTCACAGCGTAAGCTGGTTGAGCGGCGCCAGAGTAGCTCCAATATCAGCACCACGCACAACAGGGTCTTCGTGGCAAAGTGTCTTCGCCTCGATTTTGACGAGAACGATCTGAACTGGCCGCCCGGCGTCGACGGCGAGCTGCGGCTTGTAAGGCTCTCTGCACAGCAGTCTGCTGAGCCCGATGATGCCTGGTTGTAGCCGTGCACGTAGCTCTACGATTCGCTTTTTCAGCAGCGGTTCGTACCTTGCGAGGAGACGTCATAACGTGTACCAAAGAGGTACCCAGAATACGTGGCGCACATGTAAGATTGGGATAGCGTTGATTGGGCGCCTCGTCTGAATCGCATCTCGTCGCCTGCGCGCACGGCGGTTGCAGGCACTTTAACAAGATGGCGCCACCATACTGGCGGAGGCTCGGGTCGTCTACGCCTGCGCGCCTGGCTATAGGGTGCGTTTAAAGGGAATATTTCTGCCGCCTTATAGCAAGCGCTTGCGTGGCTCAGTGGTGAAGTATCCGACTCCCACGCAGCGGGCCTGGGTTTGATCCCGGCGGAGAGCGGGTACTTTCGCATTTCCGGCGATAGCGGTTACGGCCAAACGCCGGCGGCGGCATCATCGCGAACCGAAACGGCTATTGGAATGAGCCCGTAACAGCTTACGCTGTAAAAGTCGCAGTTTCGCCCGAAAGGCGGAGCGTTGATTTTGCTGTCCTTACTTTGTATAGATATCCACAGTAGTGGACATTAAATTATCGGTCATATAATCTTGTAAATGTAAGCATACGAACTAAATTAACAAACATGGTGTCACGAGCGCACAAGCAAACATGAACGCATCTCACTCGATGACCGCGGAAACTTGCTGTGAAAACGCCGGAGTGAGTCAGCGCGACAGCAGGAGCGAACGAATTCACCTTGGTGCCGGCGCTCGCATCAACGCTATCTTAGCCGCGATAACACACGCGCCGTGGTGGCGTTGCGCTGCTAAGCAAGAGGTAATGATAATGAGATAATGGTTTTCATGTTTAGAATTCCATAATTTATTTTTTTTCCGTAAGCAGTCCTTGCCGACAGAGAATTAAGAGTGGCGACCATTGAGCTTATGGAGGAATCTACGAGGCTAATTTGCAAAGGTGGAGACAGTGGAGCGGGTGGCTTTCTTTTCTGCAAAGCGTACACACACATTGCGAAAAAGAAGAATGCTGGGCCACAACGCAGAGCTGATGTAGGCCAAGGTTCGTGTTCATTAGCTTACACGATAATTCAAAACGCGACACTGTATCTGATTCGTCAATGTGGGAGGAACTTTGCCAGCGCAAATCTTATACAGACGACATAGAAGCAACGTAGAGCGCTGGTACCAGCGATGGCATTTTTTGGTTCGTTGACTACGGCACTTGGGGTCTGGATGGGAATGCAGCATCCGCAAAGGCTTAATCGCAACTGCTGTGGTATCGATCGCAGAAGGAGAGTGAGGATACTTTCCTCGACTTCCTGATGGACAACTGCCGGGATCGCTTCAGGCAGCGCGAGCAGTTTCTGCCAAGGTGTGGAGCAATTGGCGCAGCGACCGAACAGGCGCTGACAGCGGCAGGGCCCAACCACCGTTGGAGGGCTCTCGTGAGCTTCTTGGCCGAGCTCCTGGGGGCCATCAGCGAGAGAGGAAGCGTGGTCGGCACCAAGCTCTCCGGACGCGCTTTCTGCCTGGCGGCAATGCTGTGTGAGTGCTGCAAGGTCATGCTTGACATGATGACACAGGACGACGCTGCGGAGGTGAGTGGTCGATGAGAATGCTCTGCTCGGTCAGGGCTAAATAGCGAGACCTTCTATATTCTCACGAGCGTTGATGCAAACCAGGGGAGAAAATGTGGCCTAGCATGTAACAGTAGTGCTTTGCGGCAACCGATGAAATAGTTTTAGAGAAAGTGCAATGCAGGCAAATCTATCGCTACAATCGGCAACCCAAGCAAATAAAACATCGCTATGTCCTTGTAGGAAGCATTTCTTCCAAAGCCATGTGAACGTTAAAAGACAGATCATTTTTTGTACGATTTGGAATGTATTTGTTGCAAGGTACCCCAGTTATCTTCATTTTTTTTCGTTTGAACCGCGCTGTTCGCTTTTCTCAACCGTTTTCTCGAGCTGTTACATGCCCACTGTCTACGGTGGTTTCTCTTTTGAGATGCAACTTCCATAGCATTAACCGTATTTCTAGATAATACGCTATTTGCTAAATATAGATGCTCGGTAACAGTCACCGTACGTAATTATTCTGTATATCTTACCAATAATACTTGTGAGCACTTTTCTGAAATCCACAGAATCCCCGCAATTAGAGCCTATATATTTGTAATAAATAATTTGATAGACGAAATTTATGATGGATGAAATTCGAAAGCGTAACTGCAACAATCAGCAAGGTCGCTCGAAACCGTAAAATCATAAGCACCAGGTAACTGAGGCTGTTCATCAATGCTATGCTATTGGAAACGCACTTCGTATGTATTAAACGTTTCGTCTCAAAACAACAACAGCAACTACAACAAAAACCATTGCATTCATTGCCGCAGTTGGAGTGTCTTCACTTCGCGCTGAAGACCGCAGGTAGGGGCGCCGAGCGAGCCGCTCCTCTCCGGGTGTCGGAGCTGGCCAAATGCCTGCGAGACAGATTTCTCGCAGAACAATGTCCACCAGAGGCACGCATGGCGCTCCTTGAACTTCTCGAGCTCCGAGCTTCGGGGTGGAAAATGGAAGAACCTCAAGAGCGCTACTACACTGAAGATGCCGGTGGTGCTCAGCGCACTGACTGAACTTGGGGTGCCATCCCAGCTGTGCTGTGTTGAGGCATGCGGAGGCATTGACGTAAACGCTATCGCGCACTTTGTTTTCCCAATAATTAAAGTAAGAAAAGCTCTTCATCTATGTTTTATGTCGTGTCTTTTCAACAGGTTGCATGCGAAGCGAGTCTTTTACCAAAACAATAAGGGGTATTTTAGGAGACGGGCTAAACTTAGGCTGATGTCTGTGCGAATCAGATGTATTATTTGCTCACTATGTTATCAGCCCGACCATCATTCAAAACCTTCATTTTTGCAGTACAGTACGAATAATTTTAATAAATGAAATCTTTTGTTTGTTTCAGTTCAATAATTGGCTCCCTTCAGTCAAGGGCTTTTCTTTATGTACGCCGAACAGCTCATAGCGTATCGGGGCCTGTCAAGGCATGTCGGGCGAATACATGCTGTAGATTATTTACATGCTGATTATATTATTTACAACTTTCATCACTGTGTGTCCGTTGAGTGATACGTTATAATTTCACTGTCATGCTGCAGTGGACCTTCGTGAAACAGCTGCCATTCTCGTGGTAAATAACTTTTTAAGGCACAAAAACAATTGTGGTGAAGACAAATACTTCTTGTTAAATAGCGATATGTTGATTGAAATTAGTCCTTACTCGCGATTGCAATGTAGGCCCAATGCGAAATAGTAGATATTACCTCATTGGATAACCATTGAAGTCTGTTAGTATGAAGTGGCTTTTCTCTGAATGCGAATTGCATCAGCTTTATTGTAACTGGACTAGTTTGAGTCTTGACGAGTAGTTTGAAGTGGAGAAGATGGGAAAGTTTGAGTTGGTCAAAACGTGTACAAATCTTTTTTACAGCTGCAAGAATTGATGTCGTTTAAGAATTTCCATAAAATATTTACTAAAAACAGTGCGCTGATTATATTACAACTTTCATCACTGTGTGTCCGTTGAGTGATACGTTATAATTTCACTGTCATGCTGCAGCGGACCTTCGTGCCCGTGAAACAGCTGCCATTCTCGTGGTAAATAACTTTTAAGGCACAAAAACAATTGTGGTGAAGACAAATACTTCTTGTTAAATAGCGATATGTTGATTGAAATTATTCCTTACTCGCGATTGCAATTTTACTCGGCATTGGTGATGAACTTGCGTCCGTAGCGTCCCCAGCCCCTGGAAGACGAGTGCTAGTTTCAGTTTCAAGGAACATGCGCGCTCCTAGCAGTTGCCGGACATCCGAAGTTATTTTTTCATTTCTGTTTTCGTGAATTTGAAACCGAACGATGCGCGGAAAGTGGTTGTCTTCGTGCGTCCGTCGAGCTTGCCTCCGCTCACCCTTGCCACTCGCTCAGCGGTATCACAAGTCGAATCGCGCTCGGTCACCTGCTTCAGTTGTGTCAAGTATGAAGATGGGTAAGGTAAGACAGATAAGCTTGATAAGGCGTGCAAGGAATGGAAGACGCAGGAAAGCAGGCCAACCAAGCATTTGACGAAGATGGCTAAATCGTGACATCGCATGTCTTGTGCGGCTATAGGGTGTTCTAACACCGGGATTCCCAGTTCAGCACAGTTTTCCAGATTTCCTAATAACAGGTGAGCATATATAGTTCACTCTATTTTCTGAGCAGGTATTCATTTTGCATGAGTAAACCAGTTCTGTGCAAGCTTGAGTGGACTGACATAAGAGCAGTG
The DNA here is from genome assembly GCF_013339745.2 of Dermacentor silvarum. Taxonomy (NCBI): domain Eukaryota; kingdom Metazoa; phylum Arthropoda; class Arachnida; order Ixodida; family Ixodidae; genus Dermacentor; species Dermacentor silvarum. The sequence goes on from NC_051158.1 coordinate 174,155,317, forward strand.
TCGCTCGACTCATTCATGACGGCAGCCATCTGCTCCCGGTGAAATACTTGTGATGAAGGGCTTGAGTACGTGTTTGTTGGGGTATACATTTTTTTCACTCTTTATCGACATGCACAGCCTAGGTGAAAAAAATACGCGGCCGTGGTGGTTAATGATGTTCGCACTGATTTGGATCTTCTGGAATCAATGTTCGCTCATGAGCTACAAATTTCCGTTTTGAATGAAAATCCCTTGTGTAGATTGACACTCCATTATTCTGTTTTCTGGAAGGAAACCTTATTTAAATTGTCTGGTGGTTAGTTCCTTTTGATAAACCAGGGTAGCGAGCATATGTTCCCGTGGATGTTTCTATAAGTAAAAAAGTAGTGAGAATACCCTTTAGATAGCTTTCATCACCGTAGTTTCAAATCTGCGAAGCGGCGAATGAGGAATATCACGAACGATAATAAACTTGTTTTGCAATAAATGACGCCGTAAGCAAAGCGCTTGGTTTCTCAATTATTCTGTTTTCCGGAAGCAAGACTTATTTAAATTGTCGTGGTGTAAGTTTCTTTTTAATAAACAGATATCGTGAGAATTCCTCTTAGACAGCTTCCATCATCGCATTTTCTAAATTGCGAATCGGGTAATGAGGAATATCCCGAACAATAGATTCTTTCGCACTGCGTGGAGCTCAATCTTTTTCCAGTACGAAATGTGTGAATAAAATGAAAACGTTTGACTTTTACTTGTCTTGAGCTTTGGCTCACTGAGAAATCGGCCAGCTTAATTTGATCCACTTCACAACAGACGATCAAAATTACCGAATGATGGTGCCAAGAAGTTATTTTGTTTATGCTAGCCCCCCGCTATCTGTGGGCTAGTTGAACCGTAGCCCGAAACTTAACCACAAGAATTTCAAAGCGACTATACTTTCACGAAATGACGAAATGTAACATTTAACAGCGAATGCTGGTAGTTACCAACGGCTTGCTGTATAAATATTTCTGCTGTATTTCTGCTTTTATTTTTGCCGTCGTTCTGCTGTATAAATATTTCTGCTGTATAAATATTTCTCGGCGGTGGTGGGGATGAGCGATTCCCCGGCGATTTAAAACGAATTGAATCTTGCAAGGTAAACGCAGCAGAAAGAAAGCGCTTCCTAAACACAGCACACTTCAGCGGGTTCTGCTTCGAGATTTGGCCAATGTCGCCGCGCGGCCAGCGGACCTACAAGACAGCAGGGACACATGTACAGCCCGTTTGCATGTGAAGTGGGAAAGGAGGGCTTCCGTGGCAACCCTCCTGCTACTAGGCGCGCTCTCCCCCTCTACCTTCTGAGCTCATCAGTGACGTCATGGAGGCATTGTTTTGTTTGTGAATTATTTCCAGTAGGATATCCGGCAACCGCCAGTGGTGGAAGCGGCGCTGCCTCAGCGTATCGACATGGGACGCGCGAGACTAAATACCAACCGCAACATCGCCCAAGGTTAGCCATATTGAAAACACCATGCTGGCAACTCTCGGCTGCTCATCAAAACTAGCTCTTCCATGTACCCAGAATGGAGGCAGAAATTCCATACTCAAGTCGAACAGGCGAAGTGAAACTCGCTGTGTATATTTTTTCGCTGCTGCCCATATGATTAATGATGGACCCGCTTATGCGTATCGTTCTGTTTATAATATTTTCAGTTTGTTTGTTTGTTTTAGCCAGGATTGCGTTATCTCGCGAGCGCTCACATGAATTCACGGGGAGATTGTTACGACTGTCAACAACTTCATCTTCGGCGATGCCTTATGGTCTTGTGTGGCATGTGCGATCATTACGATGAATCGTCTTGGTGGCGACGATTGTTGACCCTTTTTGTGTACGTAAGTGGTCGATTGTGCGCGATAAGGAATCGGTTATTTGCATTAACCTGTGTGTGTGTGTTTATTTGACAAGAAATTTAGTTCGCTCCTCGATCAAGCTTCAGGCTCTTTCTGTGTTCTCAAATTGCGCAATCTGTTCACATCTGTGCACCCAAACCTCATGATTCCAAAAAGGCACGTTAGAAACATGATATTTCCGTTTTCTTAAACCGGTGAGCCGTTGCCGGTTAGAGCTACGGGAAGTCCGCGTGGCAGGTCGAAGAAGTAGGCTACTGTTGCAATGCACCTGTAGATTGTCAGCGCGTTTGTGAATGCAGATTATAGGCGGACTTTATTTGAACTTGGGAATAGATAAGTCGCGCAGTGTGTACTGTTATGAGATGCAGGATATGCAAAGGCACAAATGGAACCGAGATTTTTAAAATAATCGGTTCCGCTCAGCCTGCCTAGATCATAGCTGGAACTATGCGGTGCTGATTGCAAAATTAACTGCACCACCATTAGTTTAGCAACTGCCTTGCGGAAAAGATAGCATTACATTTGCTAAATGTGTTGAGCATCGATAAGAAAGGCCTACAGAACGCTGATTTGCGCACGGCAAGATGTGCTGGGCCAGGGAAGCTAAGAAAGCGCCACAACAAACAAGTGGGAGGGCAGGTAGGTGAATGGCCTCGACGTCCACGCAGAAAGAAATATAGGAATGCCAGGCGCCGCCACGCCGTTCAAAAATCAGGGGAATGTTGAAGAGTGCGACAGTGACTAACGTAACAGAAAATAATTTTAGGATAGGGGGGGGGGGGACCGCATAAAAGGCGTCATGAACGAGTCGAGAGAGCCTCTCGCCACTGCCTGATCATTAAACACCAGACGGCCGTGGCCAGTCGCCTAGCTGAAGGCTCACCTACCCCGTCGTACCACGTGCTAACTTAGATTTCTCATAAATAAATGAAATATATTTTCATTTATTTATTAACTGTCCCTTGGGAATAGGCTGCAAGTGTAAACCTTGCGCCCACGTTCATCTCCTGCGTGCACACACGTTGAAATCTGGCGCACGCACGTACGAGGAGAGGGAGGCGATAAGAGGCGTTCTGTGATAAGAAGGCGAGCGCAGCCAACGGCGCAGCACGCAGTCGCGCGAATTCACTAGGGACATCTCCGCCTCGCAAATCTAGGGAACCGCACAAGACGAGATCTGGCAACACTGGTTTGCTCTGGTGGGGATTTAGTCGCTCCCGCATGGGACTGAGTGTCCCAAGGGAGATACAAGGAGCTCCGCCCCCTGGCGTTCCTCTATGGCATGTTGTTGTTTGTTGTCGGCGAAGGTTGATGCGAAGGTTCAACAGCCAAGGTTGATAAAGATTTGGCAATCTTGGCACCCGCAAAGTGCAATCGTTTCGGTGTACCTTCCACGGAGAACATAATGCATGGGTGCTGCCATAGTCAACGTCTTACGTTTATGACTGCACATGAATACCAGCACGAAAGCACTGCTATAGAGTAGGAATACGTGCTGTCGTTAATTGAAACAACGAAAAAAAATTCACTGGCGATTGCGATATTCCCTAATGTGAATTTTAGCGCACCTGTTTAGGTGTTTTAAGTTCGCGAGATATTCTGCCAAAGAATTTGATTCTGAACGACACCGTCCATTCGGCGGCGGCGCTGAGCCTCTGCTAGGGAAGCTCGTTTAGCAGCAGCGGCAGACGAGTCATTTCCACCGGTTGCGTCGCACGTTGTTCAGAAAGAAAGCGTGAACACGGGAACGCGTGGCTTGCGCGGAGCGCATTCTCTAGCGGCAGCGGTGCCGCAGGCGAAATAGCGCATGTGCAGTGGGTTCGAAGCCCCCGCCAGTGCTTTGTTTCCATATATAGTATCGGTGGACGCCACATGCCTGGGCACCGCCGTGAAGCACGTCTAGTGCGGCACTCCGCTTTCCTCCTAATGCTTCCGCTGCACCCTCTCCTCCACTTGTCTCCTCGCGCTCTCTTCGCTATCGCCGTCTTTCATACCCCGCTGCGCTCCGCGTTCGCTCTTTTATCCTTCGCTGTGCTCGTTTGCTCGGTTACGCCGGGGGGATGCCGACACTTTAACGCAGGAATGGGCCCTTAAGAACTACGCTCTAAAAGAACGTGATCGCTTGAACAGTCGTACTTGCAACAGCTCAGAAATCACCTTATAAAGGCAGGATGCGGCAGAATGAGCGAAACCAAGTGAATCTTCACATAGTCCAACTTGAGCGCAAGTGTTGTCTGTTAGGGTCTTCCCCCAAGCATGACAAAGTCTCTGCCATGATTAACCCGGTGACCAGCTCCTCAGCCGATTGGAGGTAATGAAAGAGCGGATACAGATGGGTGCGTTTAGCATGATCGGAGCTTTGCACATTTTGTTCAATGTTCACTTTGACGAATGAAAAGTGGCGCGCACACTAAAAGGGGGCAAGTTAAGGATGAGACGACCGCCACAGTCCTGAACTTACAACACACTTTATTGGAAAAGAACACGGTATATCGTATAGGCATGGTGTTGCAGCTGTCGTGCAGTACCTGAATAACACAAAGTGAATGGTGCTAGTCTTGTCGAGAAGCCGCCAGTAAAGTAATTAACTTTTTAATTACCTGAATTGTCATAATGCCAATCAGGTGGTTGCAGAAAATCGTAAGGCACATAAAAAACGACGCTTTTCGAGCAAGGTAAATTAAGCTTGTTTACTTTTCCGGCCAATAAAGAAAGCCGGCGATGTATGAAAAAATTTCACAGCATATCCACGGGGTGAATGATGATGAGTGGGCGAAGCTCCGGAGGAGGTTCATGACTCTTCCGGGAAAATTCGCCCATTACATCATCATGAAAGACGTGAGAACCAGTGTGTGAGGTTATATGAGAACTTTTATTCATTTCATTGTCTAGAAAGTCGCGCATGAAACGCGCGTCTGCAACTTCGGGCAGAGCTCGCTTGAGGCGCTTGGCAGCAGCTTCCCGCGCTCGCGCAGCCTCGGGATCCGCCCGCCTGTACGCGCGTTTCCTCGCCGCTTCTCGGGCTCTCAGTTTCTGGATCCGCTTCTCGGCGTCGCCGCACACCTTCTGCTTCGCGGGCTCGAACATCGGGATCCGTTTCTCAGCGCCTCCGTGCAGCTTCGGCTTCGCGGGCTCTCACCTCCTCGTTCTGTCTGCGAGCGCGCGCTGCAGCCGCTTTCCCTGCCCTCCGCTCTGCCGCCTTGTTTTCCATATGGCGCAGCGACTCCGAGCGACAGAGGAAGCGCGCCAAGAGCGAGCGCATTTTATAGCTCTCACCCCTAGCGGTCTCCAATCGCACTGCATCGAAATATCTCGAACGATCGCCTCCATCCAATGATCTAGTGATCGCTCATCACACTATGCGCTCCCATACATCTGAATGGAGCGAGCGCCGCACCGCCATCTCGTATTTTAATGCGTCAACTATGCTGCGCTAGCGCCATCTAGTGATATCCCGTCACACTAGCCTTTACCATGTATCTCTATGGTGATGATGATGATGATTTATTGGCATCCCCTTTGAAACGGGGCGGCGACAAATAGTCACCTAGCCTGCTTTATTTAATCAGGTATACTATACATGTTCTTTATCTTGCATTTTTGTATACCTATCATTATTTTTCTTTTTCAAAAATTTACCTTGTACCGCTGCCTATGATTTTAAGAGATCAGGTCGCATCCATCTTTTCCCTACTTTTTTTCCACCAGTACTCTAATCGTCTCTTGCTGATCTCTACGGCTGATCTGTTTGTTTCCTTCCACTTTAAACCCAAGCGCTTCTGGGAGTTGCACGTTACCTACGGTTCTCGCTGGGTGGATCCCGTCGCATTCCATTAGGATGTGCTGAGTGGTCTCTGGATCTTTACTGCAGCATACACATGTCTCATCTAATTCCGAATATTTGTTCCGATATGTTTTCGTCCTTAGGCAACCGGCTCGAGCCTCAAATAGCAAGGCACTGCCCTTTGTGTTATCGTACAGATTTTCCCTTCTAATTTCTTTCTTCTCATTCTTGTAACTCTCCATTGTCCTTTTCGTTTCCATTCTTTGCATCCAATTCACGGTCTCTATTTCTCTCACTTTCTTTCTGATGACCCCTGGTTGTCTATTTACAGTTTCGATTATCCTGTACTTGGTTGCCAACTTCCTTGACCTCTTCCTCCATTCTGTGTCCACGCTTTTCATGTAGAGATACTTGTGCATTTTAGCCGCCCATTTATTTTCATCCATGTTCCTGAGCCTTTCTTCAAAACTAATTTTGCTTTGTGCTTCTCTGACTTCAAAAGAGGCCCAACCCATGTCTCCATGCACTGCCTCATTTGTCGTATTACCGTGTGCTCCCAAAGCCAACCGGCCTACTGATCTTTGGTTAACTTCCAAACCCGCCAATATATCCGATTTTAAGCATATAATGGCATTTGCGAATGTTAGCGCTGGCACCATTACTCCTTTCCAGATTCCACGCACCACCTCATACTTATTGTGGCCCCACAGTGCTCTGTGTTTCATTAATGCTGCATTCCGCTTCCCCTTTATTTTCAGATTGTCTTGGTGGTTGCTTGAGTAATTCTTTCCTTCGTTTATGTGTACGCCGAGGTACTTATATTGCTTCACTATGGGTATTACTTGCTGTTGAATTGACACCACGAAGTTACTCGTGTGCTCATTAAAGATCATAATCCCTGATTTCTCTGTGCTAAACTTAAGGCCTAGATTTGTCGCTGCGTTCCCACAGATATTCGCAAGTATCTGTAAATCTTTTTTATTGTCCGCTAGTAGCACAATGTCGTCTGCGTACATCAGTCCAGGGATCTTCTGTTGCACCATTTGTCCATTACGCATGTAGGATAAATCAAAACCTAATTCGCTGTTTTCCAATCGTCTTTCTATGCCCTTGACGTAAAGCGTGAACAACAATGGTGACAGAGGGCATCCTTGCTTCAATCCTTGGTGAATTCCCACCATTTCATTTCCTTTTCGGCCTTCCCATGCCACTTGTACTTGGTTGTCTCGATATATCTCCCTCAGCAGCTCCACGAAATCGTCATCTATGCCTTCGTATTGAAGAATATCCCACAACAATTCCCTGTCTACGTTGTCATAAGCTCCTTTAATATCTAGAAATGCTATCCATAAAGGTCTTTTCTGAGCTACTGAAATCTCTATGCACTGAGTTAGTACAAACATATTGTCTTCTAAGCGTCTGCCTGGCCTGAACCCATTCTGTAGTTCCCCCAATACACCGTTTTCCTCCACCCACTTCGACAGTTCTAATTTTATGGCTTGCATTGCCATTCTATATATCACCGACGTTACTGTAACTGGCCTGTACGAGCTCGTCTTATCCTTATCTCCTTTGCCTTTGCCATGGTGATGATGATGATGATGATGATCTATTGGCATCCCCTTTGAAACGGGGCGGCGACAAATAGTCACCTAGCCTGCTTGATTTAATCAGGTATACTATACATGTTCTTTATCTTGCATTTTTGTATACCTATCCTTATTTTTCTTTTTCAAAAATTTACCTTGTACCGCTGCCTATGATTTTAAGAGATCAGGTCGCATCCATCTTTTCCCTACTTTTTTTCCACCAGTACTCTAATCGTCTCTTGCTGATCTCTACGGCTGATCTGTTTATGTTTCCTTCCACTTTAAACCCAAGCGCTTCTGGGAGTTGCACGTTACCTACGGTTCTCGCTGGGTGGATCCCGTCGCATTCCATTAGGATGTGCTGAGTGGTCTCTGGATCTTTACTGCAGCATACACATGTCTCATCTAATTCCGAATATTTGTTCCGATATGTTTTCGTCCTTAGGCAACCGGCTCGAGCCTCAAATAGCAAGGCACTGCCCTTTGTGTTATCGTACAGATTTTCCCTTCTAATTTCTTTCTTCTCATTCTTGTAAATCTCCATTGTCCTTTTCGTTTCCATTCTTTGCATCCAATTCACGGTCTCTATTTCTCTCACTTTCTTTCTGATGACCCCTGGTTGTCTATTTACAGTTTCGATTATCCTGTACTTGGTTGCCAACTTCCTTGACCTCTTCCTCCATTCTGTGTCCACGCTTTTCATGTAGCGATACTTGTGCACTTTAGCCGCCCATTTATTTTCATCCATGTTCCTGAGCCTTTCTTCAAAACTAATTTTGCTTTGTGCTTCTCTGACTTCAAAAGAGGCCCAACCCATGTCTCCATGCACTGCCTCATTTGTCGTATTACCGTGTGCTCCCAAAGCCAACCGGCCTACTGATCTTTGGTTAACTTCCAAACCCGCCAATATATCCGATTTTAAGCATATAATGGCATTTGCGAATGTTAGCGCTGGCACCATTACTCCTTTCCAGATTCCACGCACCACCTCATACTTATTGTGGCCCCACAGTGCTCTGTGTTTCATTAATGCTGCATTCCGCTTCCCCTTTATTTTCAGATTATCTTGGTGGTTGCTTGAGTAATTCTTTCCTTCGTTTATGTGTACGCCGAGGTACTTATATTGCTTCACTATGGGTATTACTTGCTGTTGAATTGACACCACGAAGTTACTCGTGTGCTCATTAAAGATCATAATCCCTGATTTCTCTGTGCTAAACTTAAGGCCTAGATTTGTCGCTGCGTTCCCACAGATATTCGCAAGTATCTGTAAATCTTTTTTATTGTCCGCTAGTAGCACAATGTCGTCTGCGTACATCAGTCCAGGGATCTTCTGTTGCACCATTTGTCCATTACGCATGTAGGATAAATCAAAACCTAATTCGCTGTTTTCCAGTCGTCTTTCTATGGCCTTGACGTAAAGCGTGAACAACAATGGTGACAGAGGGCATCCTTGCTTCAATCCTTGGTGAATTCCCACCATTTCATTTCCTTTTCGGCCTTCCCATGCCACTTGTACTTGGTTGTCTCGATATATCTCCCTCAGCAGCTCCACGAAATCGTCATCTATGCCTTCGTATTGAAGAATATCCCACAACAATTCCCTGTCTACGTTGTCATAAGCTCCTTTAATATCTAGAAATGCTATCCATAAAGGTCTTTTCTGAGCTACTGAAATCTCTATGCACTGAGTTAGTACAAACATATTGTCTTCTAAGCGTCTGCCTGGCCTGAACCCATTCTGTAGTTCCCCCAATACACCGTTTCCTTCCACCCACTTCGACAGTTCTAATTTTATGGCTTGCATTGCTATTCTATATATCACCGACGTTATTGTAACTGGCCTGTACGAGCTCGTCTTATCCTTATCTCCTTTGCCTTTGTAGATAAGATTCATCTTGCTTTCACGCCATCCAACGGGAATATTCTTTGTTCTAATCACTTGCTCTATGGCATTAGTCAGCAGTGCCTTGCTTTTTGGACCAAGGTTTTTGATTAGCTGTATTGGGATTTCATCGGGTCCTGCTGCCGTGTTGTTAGGGACATTTTCTGCTGCCTTTTTCCAATAAAAGCTTTCTATGCTGAATTTTGATCTCTCAGGCCTCTCTGTTGTTGCTGGATCTGTTGTCTGAACTACGCTTTTTCTCGTACCGAAGTTATGCCTGATAACGTCTGTGATGTACCGCAGCGCATGATGTACCGCAGCGTCTGTACCGTCTGTGATGTACCGTCTGTGATGTACCGTCCGTGATGTACCGTCTGTGATGTACCGCAGCTCCATGGAGCGAGCGCCACCAACGCCATCTAGTGATCACTTCACGAACTACACGAGGTGGCTACGACAGAGGAGAGATTGACCCACGGCGTAAGGACTTTCGCCCCTAAAATTATGCTTGGCTCTGCTATCGCAAACACCAGACAGGAGCGGAGCTATTAGCAAACCACACACTTAGTCTAACTTTTACTGGGCTTCCCCCATCTCAGCTGGTCTCGGGTGTTTGCGATAGCCGTGCCACGCATAATTTTTTTGATATGCCAGTGCAGATTGAGAATGCTAAGATTAACAATCTCCCACTTCAGTCTTTCGGAGACGACGAGTGCCCAGGTCGAAACCTGCATGCTGAGGAGCCGCCAGAGGCATCGGCTGCAGTCACGTACACCGGGTGCGTTCGGGGCGAACGCGGGGAAACGCGGTCCTCGTCGGCAGCAGCTCTACGCGTCCCGCTCCCACTTGCCTCACTCCTCCTCTCCACCTCGCATGCCCTATGCTGCGCGATGCTATTTTTATACCCTGCTTTCACCTTCTCTCAATTCTCTCTCCCCCAGCTCGACGAAGTTGCGGACGACGGAATGATTATAGCGAGGTTCTGTTAGCATGTGAATACGCACCCACACGCACTGGATAGCAGGGCCTTCAAACAGTCTCAGTGGGAAAGTGGGGCAGAGCACTGACGATAACAGCGCGCGTGTTAACATTTGCAACTTTACGTCCGTCCGTCCGTCCGTCCGTCCGTCCATCCGTCCATCCGTCCATCCATCCATCGATCCATCCATCCATCCATCCATCCGTCCGTCCGTCCGTCCGTCCGTCCGTCCGTCTAGATCTTGGTGCTATCATTGTCGTTTCGTTAACTTGGTATGTACTGACATTGGCATAGTATGACAAGAGTGTATGACGAACATAAATATTAGGTCATGACGTGTGTCATGTAGGCATGAAACAGCCGCCTACGCCTTGGTGTTCACATGGTCGTTTCGTTAACTTGGTAGGTACCAAAAGTGGCATAGTATGGAAAGAGTGTATGCGAACATAAATGATAGGTCAGTACATGAATATCATGAAATGTGTGTAATGTAGCTCACGAAACAACCGCCTAGGTCTTGGTGCGGTCGTGGTCGTTTCGTTAACTTGGTAGGTACCAAAATTGGCATAGTAGGACAAGAGTGCATGACGAACATAAATGATAGGTCATGACATGACTATCATGACGTGTCATGTAGGTAATGAAACAGCCGCCTACGTCTTGGGGCTCTCATGGTCGTTTCGCTAACTTGGTATGTACCACAATTAGCATTGTATGACAAGAGTGTATGACGAACATAAATGATATTGCGACGTAGCGTTTACACGGCCTTTAATACGCCCCGAAGACGCGGCGGACCGATCACACTCGAGGCACAGATCAGTCTCAAGATGAGTCCCCACAAGCGATGAAGACGACGAAGCCGATGAGATGATGAACATGTGCAGCCAACGAAGAAGTCACTAAGAAATGCCCACACTAATTTCCCCCACGTGCGAGCGGCCAGCCTGGCCGCAACTTAAAGGGACGGCGAACGCCTTGTGAAAGGCTTCATGCGAGAGACGTGGACAATCTCGGCAGCGCGACAGCGGCGGTCAGTTGGAACCACAATAGGTTAAACGCGATAATTAACGGGAGAAGTCTGCTCTAAGGCTCTGTATGGGCCTATGAACCGAAACTGAAACTTTTCGCATAAGCCAGGAGTGCGAACTGGAGTCCGGAGTAGCACTTCATCGCCCGGGCGGAAAAACACTGCACGGTGGGATGCGTCATAGAGGTTCTTGCGGTCATGTTGCCTTGCTTCAGTGTTGATGCGGGCAAACTGGCGACAGTGGAGGAGGCGTGATATATATTGTTCACAAGAGGATGCAGCTAGAGTGACCGGGGCGGAGAAGAAAGAGACGTCAAGAAAAGAAGAGGGCGAACGGTCATATACGAGGTAGAATGGCGAGTAACCAGTTGTGCATTGTACGGCGGTATTGTACGCAAAAGTCACGAATGGCAAAATTGCGTCCCAGTGTGTGTGGTCAGGTTGAATGTACATAGCTATCATGTCGGAGAGCGTGCGATGAAAGCGCTCAGTCAAGCCGTTGGTTTGAGGGTGGTAACTGGAGGTTGTCTTGTGGGTGGTGCCGGAGGCTCGGAGCAATTCTTCTACAATTTGTGAAAGGAAAGCCTTTCCACGGTCGCCAAAGATGACACGAGGAGCACCGTGACGCAGGATTAATGCTTGAAGTATAAACGCAGCCACTTCTGTAGCCGACGCCGAAGTCACGCAACCTGTTTCGGCATAACGTGTCAAGTGGTCGACGGCTGTCACTATCCATCGATTGCCGGTGAGAGTCGTGGGAAGGGGACCATACAGGTCAATGCCGACGACTTCGAATGGTGCCGACGGACACGGGAGTGGTTGGAGCTCTCCGCTTTGACCTGTGTGGGTAGCTTTCGAAGCTGGCAAATGGCGCAGGAAGCGACGTACCGCGCTACACTTGTGGATACGCCAGGCCAGTAGAAGCGACCTTTGATGCGGTCGTACGTTTTCTGGAAACCAAAGTGACCAGCAGTCATGTCGTCGTGATAGGCCTTAAGGACATGCGCGCGAAGAGAGCGAGGTAGAACAGGCACCCAGCGTTGACCGTCAGGGTGATAGATATGGCGGTACAGGGCGCAGTTGTCGAGCTTGAATTGCGTCAGCTGTCGACGAAGGCGGGCGTTGGGCGGGCGCGAAGTTCCCCGAAGGCGGTCTATGATGCGTCGACAGTAGGAGTCAGCGAGTTGGTGAGATATGAGCGATCCATGATCATCAGAAGGAGTCTGGTCAATAGCGGTTAAAGACAACACATGCGGAGAAGGACGGTCCGAAAGCTTGTCGCGGAAGGTAGGAGCAGAACCATGGCATGGCGTCGTAGGAAGGGGGCAGCGAGAAAGCGCATCTGCGTCCTGATGCTTTTTGCCACACTTGTAAATAATAGTGAAGTCGTATTCTTGAAGACGGATAATCCAGCGACCAAGGCGTCCAGACAAGTTCGTGAGCGTGGAAAGCCAACATAAGGCATGGTGGTCCCTAACAATGGTAAAATGGCGGCCGTGAAGATAAGGTCGAAACTTCTGTACCAACCAAACGACAGCGAGGCACTCCTTCTCAGTGATGGTATAATTCTTCTCGGTGTGCATCAGTACGCGGCTTGCGTAGGCGACGACCCGCTCACGTAAAGACTCATATCGCTGTAGGAGAATACCACCGATGCCATGACCACTAGCGTCCGTATGTAGGAGTGTGGGTGCGGTTTCATCGAAATGGCGAAGTACTGGTTCAGATGTGAGGGAGTTTTTCAGATGGGTAAACGCTGATTCGCATTCGGGAGACCACTCAAAGGGAACACCCGACCCGAGTAATTTGTGCAACGGGGCAGCTATTGAGGCGAAGTCACGTATGAAGCGGCGAAAATAAGAAGCGAGGCCAAGGAAACTGCGCAAATCTTTGGTCCGTTCGGGGCGAGGGAAGTGAATAACCGCTGAAACCTTATCGGGATCAGGACAAATGCCGTCCTTGCTCACAATGTGACCCAAGACCTTAATTGTCTTGCTGGCAAAACGGCACTTGTTCGTGTTAAGCTGTAGGCCAGCGTTGGCAAGGCACGTGAGAACTTCGTCCAGTCGTTGCAGGTGTTGAGAGAAGGTGGAAAAGAAAACAACAATATCGTCGAGATAACACAAGCAAGTCTTCCACTTTAGGCCACGCAGAACGTTGTCAATCATGCGCTCAAATGTTGCGCGTGCATTGCAGAGGCCGAATGGCATTACGTTGAACTCGTAGAGCCCATCTGGTGTTGAAAACGTAGTTTTTTCTTTATCGTCCTCATGCACAGGTATCTGCCAGTAGCCCGAACGCAAATCAAGACTCGAGAAGTACTCGGCATTCTGCAGTGAATCCAAGGCATCGTCTATGCGCGGCATAGGGTACACATCCTTGCGCGTGATCTTGTTGAGTGCCCGGTAATCAACACAAAACCGGACAGAGCCGTCTTTTTTTCGAACTAGAACGACGGGGGATGACCAAGGACTAGCGGAGGGGCGTATTATCCCCCGTTGCAGCATGTCGTCGACGTTTTCTTCAATGACTTTCCGCTCGGCGAGAGAGACACGATATGGTCGACGGCGAACAATGGACCCGCCATCTGTTTCTATCCGATGCGTGATGACGGAAGTCTGTCCCAATGAAGTGGCATGTGCGTCAAACGAAGTTTTGTACTTTTTCAGCAAAGCAAGCAACTGCTGTGACTGTGAAGAGGTCACGTCGGAACTGATGGCAGCCTCAAGGGCAGAGAGAGGCGCCGAACGTCCAACAGAAGCCACTTCAACAGAAACAACAGAGAGATGCTCGAATTTAGTGACGCAAGCCAACGTAGTGCCCTTGGGGATCAGAAGTTTTTCGGATTTCGGGTTGGTAGCGCAGACGAATGCGGAGCCATTCTCAAGCCGGACCAGCCCTGATGCAAAGACTATCCCTCTGCTGAGACAGTGCGCAGATAGTTGTACGAACACGTCACCATGGTCAATGACATCCGACGCGATTGCAACAATTCGCTGATGGCAAGGAAGTAGCTCGGTGTCTTCTGCAGCAAGCAAACGAAGGGGTGCGTCATCTGTATGTAGCGAATAGGCGGTGTCGGTCATGTGGAGAACACGTTTCCGACAGCAGATAGAAGCGGACGCCGTAGAAAGAAAATCCCATCCTAATATCAGCTGCTGGGTACACGAACTGAGCACTGCGAATTGTACATAATGCAGAATTCCATCAATGGAGACACGAACAGTGCACATGGCGGCAGGTCGAATCGCGTTCCCTGGAGCAGCGAGTATCGTAGGTCCATCATAAGGAGTGGTAACTTTCCTGAGGCGCGAACACAAATCACGGTGAATAATTGACAAACTAGCGCCAGTGTCTATGAAAGCTTCCACGTGTACTCCTTCTACGAAAACAGATAGCATGTTATGCGGACGCGCTGGAGGAATTTCTGTCCTGTCGATCAATGCAGCTTTTCCTCCAAAAGCTGCATAATTTAGTTTTCCGGGCGACGGTCGGCGAATGGAGAGGCTGGTCGAAGTGGTGAGGTAGAGCGACGAAGGGGTGACGGCGAGCGACGTCTGGCAGGACGGTAGCTAGAAGGTGTCGCGGAGGTTGCAGGTGGTGACGGCGAGCGGTCGGAACGCGGCGCATAAGGACGGCGGTGAAAAGAGGCCCCAGCACAAAAGTCGTCCCGTTCGTAGGTGTCGAATCCGCGCCGTTCGTCTTGCTGCCGCTTGTGACAGAAACGTGCGATGTGGCTATGATATCCACAGTAGTAACAAATAGGTCGGGTTGGACGCCATGGCGGAAAGTAAGCTTGGTTTGGTGTGCTGGTAGACATCGAAGCCAAGTGCGTCTGCGTTGGTTTCCGAGGCATCGATGGCACGAGTGCTGGGGCAGCTGCGGCTACCTGCGCGTACGTTGGTGGCGGCCTAGGGACTAGAGGGTCCCTATACGCAGTACCCGCCATAGACGCCAACTCCTCCTTGAGAACGTCACGCAATGTGGTACTGGGGGTGTGGGCAGGAATGGGACCTGCCGAGAAGCCAAGAGACTGCAGCTCTTGTCGTATGATTGCGCGGACCATTGCGCGCAACGAGCAATCGGTGATAGGGTTGTTGTCAGGGGTGTCCAGGGGTGGCAATCGGACAGATTCGAGTTCGTCGAGGCGCTGGCACGTAGCTACAATATCAGCGACGGTAGCCGGGTCCTTGATTGCCAACGCATTGAAGGCAAGAGGCCCAATGCCTTTTAGTATGTGGCGTACTCTGTCTGATTCGGCCATGGAAGCGTTGACGCGTCGACACAGAGCGAGGACATCCTCTATATACGAGGTATATGACTCGCCGAGTTGTTGTTTACGAGTGTCGAGTGTCTTCTTCGCGATGGCGGAACGAACAGCCGGAGTACCAAAAACCTGTCGGAGCTGCTGTTTGAAAATATTCCAGTCGGTGAGGTCGATCTCGTGGTTGAAAAACCAAGTCTTCGCTAGCTACGCCCGTGAGGTAGAAGGAGACGTGGCGTAGCTTCATCACCTCGTTCCAGTGGTTAGCAGAACTCACCCGGTCGTAGTTGTCAAGCCAATCCTCCACATCTGCACCACGGAAGCCAGCGAACAGATGGGGGTCGCGCTGGGGCCCACTGACGATCCAAGATGGAGAGGCTGCGGCAGGAGGAGCCAATATTGTAGACGTAGAAGTGCCCGATGGCTCGTCCTGCGGCATGTTGGCGGACAGCTGGCACAAACGGCGACCTGAGCGAAGCTCCAGGAGGTAGAGCGGGCGAGCAGAGGACGGGGGACCGAGGATCAACCTCCACCACTTGCGACGTAGCGTTTACACGACCTTTAATACGCCCCGAAGACGCGGCGGACCGATCACACTCGAGGCACAGATCAGTCTCAAGATGAGTCCCCACAAGCGATGAAGACGACGAAGCCGGTGAGATGATGAACATGTGCAGCCAACGAAGAAGTCACTAAGAGATGCCCACAATATGTCATGTAGGTCATGAAACAGCCGCCTACGTCTTCGTGCTCTCATGGTCGTTTCGTTAAATTGGTTGGCTCCCAGCACACTGCTTCGCATAACATCGATTCCCACAGGGCGTGAAGCTGCCGGCTTTCTTCCCGACTCGCGAATTACTCCGAGATTTTTCAAAGAGGTTAGAAAAATCTATCCAGTTCCTTATAAGGAGCTATCCAGGGAACAGGCCACGATTTTACGTCAGATACTGACTCTTTCCCTTGCCCACACTGATTGGCGTATATTACGTGCGCACAGGTGGACCCAATTTGCCTAACTTGTGTCCAGAACCAACTGGCCACCCAAAATCTTATTGGGGATGCTCTGGCAAGCCCCCTCCGAAAACACTACTGCCAGGTCCCTCGGAGGAACCCTGGGAGACCCTCTTAAGGTCAGAAGACAAGACCATCCAAAAAGATTGCACAACCTCGGCTGTGCAGGTCGCCTCAACCGAGGCCACCTAGAGGCCAAGACCTTCAGATCTTCATCTGAAAATTTGAATAAAGTTGTTTCCTCCTCCCTCTGTGCTTCCTAGTGGTACACTTAGTTAAGATATTCAAGTAAAAAGTTATGTTCTGTTCAACACGTTGGCCTACGTAAATAGGTAACTAAGATTATTGTATAAAAGTTGTAAGCAAAATGTTACTAAAATAACGTTGACAACATTTATACAACTTTTCAAATTATTGCCTGCAAGCTGATGGTGACTGACGCAAATAAAATTTCAAAAGCTTGCGTAATTTACCAGGGAATGTGGAAGCCGAAACGAAAACCCCGCATTTACTACCAGAATTTTTTCAATATCAGTGTTCCTTAGACATACAGTAAAAAGCTTACTTTTACGACTTGCACTAATCACACACGGCAATGTTTATAACATTAGTTCATTATCACAAGTTCACAAAGAAAAGTTTGATAATTAGACGACGTAATGTTAAGAAGGCATCTGCACTCATTAATTGCTGCATTGGTGAGAGGCTTTCTTGCTCGACGGGCGACCATCTTCACAGCGTATATGAAAAAAAAAATCTATACCAAACATTATTTGAGTGAGGGAATGCACAGGAGTGGGCGCGAAAGCAGGCAGATCGACCATTGCTGTGGTTAAGGATGTCATTGCAGAAAAGATGTGTTAGCTGCAAGTCGCCATGGAAGCTTTGTGTCGTCCAAAACCAAAGAAAGAAGGCTAGTACGAAATGGAGCGAACACAACGCAGACAATGAAATAAGCTCTCATTTATTCATTCCAGTGAGCCGGCACCGATGAAGCGCTGTTCAGAGTTAGGACTTTCTGCTACAGATTGTCTGGAGCTGACAATACATTGTTCACGCTCTGCACCTTTCTGGCAGCAGAAACATCATGTGTTGTGTAGACCAGCACGCGTGCTGCACGGTCCGCACAACGTGAATTGCGTTGAGGTGTTCACGCAACTCACAACGTCAAGTGCGTGAACACCTCAACCGTTGGTATAGGCAGTCTCAAAGCGTGGACCGTCAGCGGCTGCTCCTGTGGCGCTGTTGTTGCCAGCCTCGAGGCAGTGCCGTTTCGCGTGCGGGCAATTACTAGTACTGAAGATACTCAGCGTTCAGCTGCCATCCGGAGGCGTGTAGCTCGATCAGTTGAAGCAGCGTGTGGCGCGCCATAGCCGAGGCATCCGACTGCACGAAGGCGTCGCGTATGCGCCTTATCAGCCTCACCATGAGCCACGGGGTGGCGCTCTGCACGTCTCTACCGGCTACCATCAGCACCCACAGCAGGCACTCCATCTGGAAAGTGATTTGAGTGTAGCTTTAAATACCAAAGGCATTGCGGGAGCTTATTCTACGCTGACCAGCACTCCCCTCATTGCGGCATTTGCGGGGTGTTCCGTACGCTGGGGACACATGGTATCCGGATGTGATCAATACCTAATTAGTCCCCCAACATCCACCTTTTCGCTACCGAGCTTTAGAATATAGACTTGGCGAACTTCGGCCAGTACGAACAGCTGCGGCTGGTCGAAAGGGCCATTGATGCCACCGAAGCTCAAGAAATCCTCCACTTAGTCCGACACATTGATGCGTCAAGACCAAATGCATCTTTTGGTCATCCTATAAACTGTTGTCCCCTCTAGTTGGCTCATGATTACTGAAACGCGCAGCGTGTATTTACAACAGGAAGGTGTAGTGTTGCGTCCTTCACATCCTGTTTGTAACTTCAGGCTGCGCGCCACAGTTGTGAGCTCTACCGTCACCGGGAAGGACGGTAAGAAACTTTTGAGGTGCGAGGCCAAGTCAAAATTGCAATTTTTTTTCAAAATGTCAATTTTTTGTTTTCCGCTTTGTTGGATGAGGACTTTATTCTACATCATTTTGCTGAAAAAAGTTTCTCCCTACGCAGTTTCTTTCAAAAGATAGATAAAAAAATGTAAACCCACCCGGCTTCTACGAAACCGAAACTGAAAGGGTCAGTTTTCTGTGGAACAGAAGAAATGCTCTGGTTTGCAGTTCTTTGCTGGTTTTTTAAGAATCGTATCACGTACAAAAGTATAAAAATGCCATAATAGCATTTTCAACACTTTATTTGTCACCTAAAATAATCCAGGTGGACGTGCAATGTTTTGCACCTGTTTACATTCTGGAGGATGCTAAAGGAGCAGCGGATTGTTTGGTTTTACTTTCTGTCGCTTACTTTTTCCTACTGGCAGCCACAGAATGGGAAAGTTTAGAGCGCAAAGATGCACAAAATGAAAGTTTGCCGGTAATCAGTACAAGGCGACGGACCTGGAGACATACTGCAAATACCTGTAAAACTGCAAAGCAAGCTAGAAAAAAAAAGTCGAGGTGCCACACGAGCAAACTCAGACAAGAGCAAGACCCAAGACGGAACTGGCTACAAGTTTAGGGGATTTTAGCTCTTCTGATCATCATATGCAAGCGTTATGCTTAGAAATCTTTGTTGGTTTTCTCAGAACCTATCTTTTTGCGATTTCTTCATACGCAAATTTTCATACATTTTTCCCTAATAAAGATCTCTTTTGTGAAACTCGGCACAATTTTTCTCACATTATTGGGTACGAAATGAACCTCAACAAGTAAAATCGTTGCACAAGTTTTGATATGGATGCCTTTTACACCAAGGCACACCCAATGGAAGCACACATGTTTTTGGTTACTTCATCACTATGCTTCGAGAATTCATCTGATCTCAGCAATTTTATTTCATTGCATAGATCAAAGCCTCCCATATAACACTGCCAAAAAATGTGTTTTTTCATCGAGTTAAATTAGAGTTATGACTGTTGTCATGAGACCCACATTTAATTAGGTTTTTCAAATAATAAAAATATTAAAAAATAATGCATACTTTAAAAGTCTCACATACTAATCCTTTAAAACTAAACCGCCGAGGATGACGAGGCCGCCTTTGACGAAGATAGGTCCTCCTATCGAAACGTTGGCCAGCCTTTCTGAGGCACCTTATCCCTGTTTATAATCCTTATTCCTCATAGGCCTAAAGAAGTGTGTTTATGATGTAGACCAATTATTTGTAGAGTTTGCCATCTTTTAAGCTTTTTTCCCAGCACTTGGCCTCATACCTTAAACGCCTTTTTTCGCCAAAGACTACTTGCAGGGCTGGAAAAAGAAATTTGAATAACTGCAATACGGCAGGCATTATTAGGCCCCTTTATTTCTGAGAGGCACTAGCAACGTCATGCACCATACCAGGTATTTAAGCTAACTTCTGGAAAGCTTTAAAGAATCTACCTGTGCGATAGGAAGATGCAACCAGCCTAGTATTGTTCACTATCCTCTCGAGCAAACAAAAGTACGTTTTGAAGTGACCTTAAATTACTATTTACCTTACTTAATCAACACCTAATGTACTCACCTGAACTGAACATCTTGAATTATTGAATACACATGATGGACATCCTATTGCTGTCCTTGAAGATAGCTGTTGTGATACTATTATTGAGGGGGCCGCAAATAAAATGCGCAAGATTTGAAAACGGAGCACCGTACTACCCTTTTGTGCTCAGCGGTGTTAGTACCTTCAAACATACCACGAGCGAATGATTACAGACTTTTAGATTAGGGGCGCAAGCTGCTTGCGAGACCTTAATCAAATACTGTCTATTGATTCTGCTCGCAGGCTGAACGGAAAATTAGGCCTTAAGAGGCCTTAAGGATGCGCTGAAACAAATCTGATAACACGAAAAAGAATGACATGTTCCTCTCCGTACTTTTCCAGTTGTTCCCATGTCGTGACGTCAGCAGCGTAAAACACGTGACGTCTCCAGGGCGAAGTTCATGTAGTGGTGCATATATGGAGGCATCACTTCCGATTCATTGGGCCAACCACCCAGCCCGTCCTTGCTATGCCGACGCACGCCCGCTTACCCTCGTCCTCTCTCTCGTGTTTCGTTCAATATCGACTGATTTCATCTCGTGTAGCGTGTCTTGAACTGGACGTGCGCCGGCACCAGCGTGCAGCCGAAGAGCGCGGAGTCCTGATGAGGGGAATTTGAAAGCGTTTTCATGAAAGGAAATATTACCAGCCTGATGTTCGGCCCTTACGTAGTGCCCGTTTAGTTCTAGTTAACATGGAACATAATATTTAACACTAAGAGAAAAAGGTGCTGCAAATCCTAGGTGGTTTGTTGGAATCTATATACAGTGAAGCTTACGAGGCAGTGCTTACGCGCACCTTCTCATCTGGCTTCTCGTGCAATACGTAGGGCAGATAATCGGTGGACCATTAGAGTTACAAAATGGGTGCCAGGGAAGGGAAGCGCAGTGGAGGACAGCGGGAAATTGCGCCGTATGATGAAAATAGAGAATTTGCAGGTGTAGGTTAGAATCGGCTAGTACAAGACAGGCTTAATTGGGGATCGCTGGGAGAGGTCTTCGTCCTGTAGTGTACATAAAAATGGGCTTATGACGATCTTTTCAAGAGCACATCAACCTTAAACAGAATATACACCATTATCAAACACCATCTCCAGAATACTGCTATGTAACTCACCCGCGCACTCATTCCGGAAAGCAAATGTTTGGTTATACGCTGCCTGTCCTACTTAACACACTGACCACAGATGATGATGTTTTACATACTTCGTTAACTAGTCTGCATAATTATTGTTGCTGCTAGCGCTGGTATTATGCTGAATAGTTTGTACTTGTAGGTCACAATACTAGCTTTGCTGCGTCATCTCTGTTATCAGCACTTATGACTGGTCTGAGTAACGTGTTCTTTCCATATTGCTGATTTTGTGATATTGTGTAACTTAAGTAACTTGTCATGGTTAATTCGTTTTTGTGTTTGCTTGTTTCTCCCTTTTCTTTTCCCTTTCTTTTTGTTTCGGCTTTAATGTTACTCTGGTACTGTTGCTCCCCCTACCCTGCGTGGTTGCTCAGTGGCTATGGTGTTGGGCTGCTGAGCACGAGGTCGCAGGATCGAATCCCGGCCACGGCGGCCGCATTTCGATGGGGGCGAAATGCGAAAACACCCGTGTTCTTAGATTTAGGTGCACGTTAAAGAACCCCAGGTGGTCCAAATTTCCGGAGTCCCCCACTACGGCGTGCCTCATAATCAAATCGTTGTTTTGGCACGTAAAACCCCATAGTTTATTCTTTTTAAATATTTACTGTTATACATTCTATCATTAATTCTGCTTTTTATTTTCCTTTATTATTGCACATGTTTTTAAAATTATTTGTTCTATCTTTATTTTGTATTTCGACCGTGTTTAAGGCTAGGTTGTTTATTTTTCTGAAAATGGCGCACCTTAGACCACGTCGACCCGTAATCTCGTCACTGAGCAAGGCTGCATGCACTGATTACGAGGGCTCCAATATTCTGGAAATTAACTGCTGTCCACTCGGCTTTCAAGCATGGTACGCTTATGGACTTTCCCCGCAATGGTCATCTGTCTTTGCGGCCACTTCTCATCGTTAGAAAATTGTGAGAAAAGAATTAAATGCCAGTCATGGAGCAGCATCAGAAGGCTGGCCTTGGAGCTGAATGTGTTGGCGACAATACGAAGAGTCATGCGAAGGGACCTCAATATGTTCCTCTACAAATTCCAGAGATGACGTGTACTGACGTAGGTGAAGAGACAAAGTTGGCACGGGTGGCAAATGCGGAACACTTGGGAACTCTCTTCACCAGCGAAATAATTTTCACAGCATAGACCTGTCATAACACTGAGAACTCTTGTGTGGTTCCTCCGACGCGAGATTGCTGATGCAGCCAGTTTCACCGTTTCATTGCGATAGCAATCATATTGACACGTGTACTCGTGTACTCTTTCACCGGTGACCACTTTTCACCGGCTACCAAATGTTAAACGTTGTCGCTCGGCGCAGGACGCGCCTGCGTGTATCGTAAGTTTCTCGAACGTTATCGACGCTTCTTTCTATCCGTTGTCTGTTGTCACCGACGCTTATGTAATCTGATTGTATGAGCGACGCGAATTGTATAGTACTTTCTGGAAGACACGCGGTCACCAGAGATTACTCTGGAACCTTCGATGACTGATGTATAAAAGCCAACGTGTTTTGCCACTGATCAGATTTCGATGGTCGCCGACTGTGTTCGCCGCTACCGTTGTGCTTCGAGTGTAACTTGCTTTTGTGGGCACAGGTTCACCCATTAAAAAGTCCGTGCCGTCATTGACAGATATGCGACCGTTTTCATCACCGTCACTACTACGTGACAATATGGACACTCCATGCGCATTTTTTCAATCGCTGTCGGCGTCACTGTGAGGTTCCGATGAAGTCCGAGGGTGATAAAATCTTCGCAGCGCGCCGTATGCTGTATGTGCGGATGAAAGTGTGCGAGGGTGAGCTGGCGATCGCGGCTCAATCTCGCGCACGAAAGGGAGGAAAGTGGGGAGAAAGCGCGCCGTCTTCCGTCACGCGCAAGTCTAAGGGGACAGGGGAGGGAGGGGGGCGTGTTCTACTCCAGGCGGGCCGGGAGGCCGTGCGTGCCAACCTGGGTTGCTCTACATACCTTGGAGGCCATCTGCGGTGGGGACAGAGTCCACCCTGCACTGTGTTTTCGCGGCTTAGTTCACGTTGATGCGAGCGGTAGCCGCGCTTCCTCACTCCAGCGTTTTGCCAGCGAGCTTCCGCGGTCATCGAGTGAGATGTGTTCATGTTTGCTTCTGGGAGCGTGACACCATGCTTGTTATTTAGCTAGTATGCCTATGTTTACAAGTTTCTGCGGCTGATAAAACTTACTTCGTATACTGTCCATTGAATTGCTATTACACTCGATGCATCGCCCTTGGGGCAAAACTGCGACTTTTTGTTTATTAATGAATTAGCTCAGAATACAGATGTGATATTCCGAATGTTCGCAGATGATTGTATAATATATAAAGAAGTAAATAACACTACAGGCCAGGTTATTCTGAATAATGCACTTGCAAACGTTACTAATTGGTGGCGATAGTGGCAGATGAATATTAATCTGGATAAACCTGTCTGTATGACAATATCAAGAAATAAGAAACCTGTCACGTTCACCTATGTAAGAAATAAAGTACCATTAAAAGTCGTTGACCGCTACAAATACTCCCGGGGTAATTATTTTCACAAACTTCAAATAGGATAAACATGTAACATTTATTTGATCTAAGGCCTTTTCCACTCTTTGCTCACTAAAACAGTCAACACGGACTGCTTCACCAAGTACAAAACTATTACAATTGTAGTGAAGAAGAGCACAAGGACAAGGCCAGCCAGATCGTCTGTTCAATGCCTGCAGTGCAACCAGTGGGCCAGCAAGTTCACCAGTTCTCAGCACGAGTGTGAGCCGTTCGGGCAACCAGCTGTTCCAGCTCTGCGCCACCTGCTTTCTCGGTTACAAACAGACGCTACCATCTAAATTATTCAGTACACCCCTTTAAAATTGTGGAAGGTGCTGGGTATTCAAGAATATCTACCCCTAGAACTCCGGTCTCGGACTCTGCCTCCCGTGATGCCTGACGCTCCCCAGCCGACGTCGCCGCTACCCACCGTTGCCTGCTCTGGCGCTCTCCCGCTCCGACATCCAGCGGTTTTCAGCGGTACGGATGAGCAGGACGTCAGTGAGTGGTTGTCTACCTACGAACGGGTGAGCTTGCACAATCGATGGGACGATACCGCCAAGTTAAATGGCGTCATATTCTACCTTGCGGGAGTGATTCACTTGTGGTTTAAAAAGGACGAAGCCGACTTTCAGTCCTGGTCCGCGTTCAAGACCAGTTTCGCTGAAGTTTTCGCTCGCCCCGCCGTCCACAAGTTGCGCGCCGTGCAGCGGTTACGAGAGCGACTGTAACAAACCGGTGAAACATTCACCTGTTATATCCTATGCAAATGTGTGGATACTTCTGTGCCCGAAAATGGTAAATTGAAACACATTTTGAAGGGCATCGCCGACGACATTTTCCAAATTTTGATGGCCAAGAGTCCGCGCGCCGTAGCAGAGCTCATAAACTTGTGCCAAAGCTACAACGAGTTGAGGAGGCAGCGCGATTTGACCAGGCGCCCCTCAGCGGCTGGCGAGGCCCTCTCTTCCATGACAGTCTTCTCTGATCGCTTCCCCCTGCTCACACAAATCCAAGCTTTCGTGCGGGAGGAAGTTGCACGTCACCTTTCTCTACTACCCTTCGCTGAGCTACCCCAACAACAGCCGCTGTGGCAACAGCCTCCTACACAGCTCGCCCCGACGCTCCAGCGGGTTATTGAAGACCAAGTTGCTGAGGCTCCACCAATGCAGCATCAGCAGTACCCTGTGGTAGCGTAACTTACTTACGCATTCGTTGCCGCGCAGTTTCCTCGTCAACCACTGGTTGCGCTACATCCACGGCCGCTGCCACCCGTTCATCATCCCGTTCATCGACCTGCTCCTGCCTTTGCTAATACCTTGGCGCACTCAAGACAACATACCAATATGTTATGCCTGCGGTATTCCGGGCCATGTTGCACGACTCTGCTACCGCCGTATGCTGTACTTTGATGGTTTTGTGCAGTCGCCTCCCTACGCCGACGTTCCACCTTTCCACGACACTTCTTTTAGTCGGCAGTCGAACTGGCCACCAGCCGAGCGCCCGGTCCTTACACGTTGTGGTTGTCCCCCATGCGTCGGCGCCCTTCACCCACGCAGGAGTAAAACTAATCACCGCAGTTCAGGAAGCAGGAACTGCGTCGCCATCGATCTGTACAAGTCCTCCATTGTCACCTTCGAAGGTTATCGTCTTTACTGTTCACGGCGTCTCTATACCGTTGCGCTAATTGATACTGGAGCAGCCGTGTCTGTCCTAAGCAAACGCCTCTCTCGCGCTTTACGAAAAGTTACGACGCCACTTTCTTCGCACAGCAAGCGCCCAGCCAGTTCAGCCTTCAGCAGCATGCACAGCTAGAGTTGTTATTCAGGACGTTCTCTATATTGTGGAGTTTGTGGTTCTGCAGTCATCCTCTCACGACGTTATACTTGGGTGGGACTTTCTTTCGCGAAATAACGCTGTCATCAACTGTGCCCGTACTGAAGTCGAATTATCGCCTGTGTGTGACGTGCCCCTCGTCGGCGCCACTTCTCTTCCCGCTAAGGTAGTCCTTCGGCAAGACGTCGTCATACCGCCGTACTCGTGTGCCGTTGTTCCCGTCTTCTGTGGCGCCGTCTCCGAAGGCGCTGTCCTTTTCACTCCTTCGGAACTCTTCGTAACCCGCAAAGATGTTCCCCTCTCTTTCGCCATGCTTGACATTTCAGCCGGTTTCTGCTCCATCGTTATCTGCAATCCGCTTCCTACAGCCCTGAAGGCTCTTTGCGGCGAAGCACTTGGCCGTGTTCAGCCTATTGAGGACATGTTTATTACGGACGTGCGGGATGCTTCGTATGCAGAGCTCACTGACTGATGTGCACTTTCCACTTCTGCTCCGCCATCACCTGAATTATTCACACCTTTCGTTGCCGAAGGCCTTACTTCCGAGCAGCGCTCCCAGCTTCTTCACCTGCTTGCCCAGTTCCGTTCTTCTTTTGATGTCGCTCAGCCTACTCTGGGTCGCACATCAACCGTCAGCCATCACATCGACACTGGCTCCAACGCGCCATTGCGGCAGCGCCCGTACCCCGTCTCAGCCAAGGAGCGTCAGGTGATCAGTGAGCAAGTCGATGGCATGCTTCAGCGCGGCGTCATTTGACCTTCCCATAGCCCGTGGGCATCACCGGTGGTTCTCATCACAAAATAGATGGTTTCATTCCGTTCTGCGTCGATTATCGCCATCCTAGTAAGCTAACGCGAAAAGGCGTGCATCCTCTACCGCGCATTTACGAGGCTCTTGACAGCTTGCAATGCGCTGAATTCTTCTCTTCGTTGGATTTACGCTCCGGCTATTGGCAGGTCCGGAAGTTTTTCCCACTTTCCAGACCACTTTCCCACCACCACACTGTATTGTACATGTTTTGTGGAAAATAATCATTCATTCATTCATTCATTCATTCATTCATTCATTCATTCATTCATTCATTCATTCATTCATTCATTCATTCATTCATTCATTCATTCTTCGTTGGATTTACGCTCCGGCTATTGGCAGGTCCCGAAGTCAGCATTGGCAGGTCCCGAAGTCAGACGGCATTGTTTCCGCTTGTAGACGCGTTTTGAGAACATGCCTTGCTTGAAATTGCTCATATGAAAGAAATATTCTTAAGCGAACAGCGCGAAATGGACGACGGACAAGGATTAACGCACCCCAAGCGTTGCTGTCGTCCGTTTTGCGCTGTTCGTTCACGAAGATTTTCACCTACCAAGTCTCCCAGTTTGCTGTTTCGAACATGTAACTTTTTAAACAAGCGCGCACCTCAGAATCGTTTCATATATCTAAAAATTTTATTACAAACTTCTTCATGTGATTTTAAGGGTTGATGAAACCCATGAAGCTCAGTCGGGCATCGGTGCTGGCAGCAGCGCCACCGCTTATTGCCTACGTCGCTAACGGGAAGAAGTTCGTATGGGATTCAGGGCCCTCAAATATATCCTTCTGATATTACTAGCGGTAAACCTAGCGTAGCAATCGTTGTAACACCAAGGGAGTAATGAATGGTACATGGTTTCTTTTTACGAGTTGGCATAGTCTCATTTCGAAAGAAGCTGCTTTTTTGTGTGTTGTGGTTCAACTTTGTCATGTGCTATTCGTACAACATTTCCTTAGAGCCGTGGCGTGTTTCAAGTTAGGAAGAGATTTATTATATCACGTGACTTTGACTGCATAAATATGTTGTCACACTTCCGAGTGTATGTATTGTATGTGTTGGTAGATTTGAGACTTTTGTGCATTGACGTGTAAACTGTACGATGGTAAACATTATAGAATAACCAAGGCTAGCAATTACACCACTCTAAAGTTTAGATGAAAATAATACGTTGAAACGAGAAAGCATATTTTTGTTTGAAAGCACAGAGATGAGGTTATACCCACAATTAGCCTGCTGGACCAAAACCATAGGCACGGTGCGGTGCAGATGGCAGGCGGTAACACTAGCACCACATTTACCCCTAGTGATTTCCGTATGAAACTCTGTGCCTCCTGAATGCGAAATACACACTCGCCTCAGTGTTTCTGCCCGCCATTGGTGTGCGCAGAATGACGAGGCAACACTGAAAGATCAACATCGCCAAGAGCTCGATGTCACTGACGCGAGCTCCTTGCCGTCTCAGTCCCATGAAGAGCTCGGTCACCAGGGACACGTAAGCCATCCACCGACGCGGGTAACCATTGGACGCCTGCAGCAGCTGATCGCGCCGATCGAACCACTTACGGACAGTGCGGATCAGAGCGCACAGAAACGCCCTCGTTTTGTTCATCTGCGGAGGTGGAGCATGGAAGGAAACAGAATGAACTTTATTGACATCCTAGGGGAACACTAGTGATACGTAATTAGCAGAACTGAATTACTCTTGTTACCTCTCTGCAAGACAGCTTAGCTTGAATCTTGGAATAACATAACAATTTACAAACTAAAGCGCCTGGCGACGCCGCCACAATGTTCACGGATCAGTTCGATCTCACGTCGCGAAATGCTGAGGGCATCCGCTCGGCGTGGTTATTGTTTTATCGATAGGAATGAAATGACGTAGTCGAAAAAACTGTGGCTCCAATCCACACTGTGAAGGTGGTTGGGCAGAAGCTCTAAATGACACCCGCAACGATTACCCATTATGACGTCACTTAAATTCACACACGTGGCTCTACAAAGAGTGAAACCAGAGACTAGTGAAATGTACTTCACCACACCCTTTAAAAAAGAACATCTACAATGAAAAGCCACAAGCTTTTCATATTGATACAATACATGCAAGGCTTAGTACTTCTCAACGACATTATATCCACGATGTTCTTCTGGCGTCTTTACTTTCCGTGGTCTACTCATGGTAGCCTGGAATGAACTGAATGAGTTGCTAGACCTTGGTGATGTCAGTACGTGATTTCTATGCCGTTGGGTATTTTTCCACTCGAAGTAGCTTACGCAACCGTAATATTTACCGGGAAACACATGTGGGAGAAGGAACGCTGTAAACGACACCCACAACGATTACCCATTGTGCGTTAATTGAATTCACACATGTGGCTCTACAAAGAGTGAAACCAGAGACACATGGTTTCACGAGAGTTTTGAATGACGTCAACCCCTTTAAGCAGCTGCAAACCTAATCTTTACCGGAACGCGTTGGAGGGTCTTCTCATTGTTCACACGCGCCTTATCATCCATCATGTGGTTTGGATGCCTGTTTTGTGATTTTTCTTTTGAAAACGAGTGCTGAGCTTTATGCTGTATGCCTGATTTCAAAGGAGATATGCTGTTTGTACTCAATTTGTAGCCTGGCGCTTTTTGCTTACGACGGCACGAAAAGTTTCTTGGCTGGTAGAGGTATACAGTTTCGCTGTAAAATTATGCGTGGCTCTGCTACCGCAAACACCAGAGACCAGCGGAGCTGGGGAAAGCCTAGTAAAGTGGTAGCAAACCACACCTGGCGCTCAGGATTTCTTCGCGATGTTCTGCGTAGTATCGCGATGAATTCAACCGGCCACGTTCAAAAGCCTCCTGATCTTCATTTCTTCGCCTACGCGAACTCTCGATTTCACTCAATCTAAAATCGGGATGTTATCTTCGTGGAACTGTCCACGATGTCGGAACTGTCCGAGTCGGGATGTTATCTTCTGCGACGCTTGGTTTCAGCTTCCCTAGCTCTCGCTTCAATCTTTTGGAAGCAACTAGTGTCCAGTTCTCTGGTGGAAACCTGCCGAGCCGCCGACAGAGGCATTGGCTGCAGTCACGGACACCAGGCGCGTTAGGCGCGAACGCGGTCGGCATCGGGAGCAGCTTTACGCGTCCAACTACCGTCTGCCTCACTCTCTACCTCGCATTCGCTATGCTGCGCGATGCTATTTTAACGTCGTTAAGGGCCCCGTGTCGCAGAAAATCCGGTGTCGGCGTGGATGTCGGCGTCCGTGGCGGAGAAAATCATCCCGAACCACCCCGACCGTGCAGGCCCTCCGCCTGACGCAATGTGTTGTGCAGAAGAAAATCTTTCCGAACCACCCTGACCGTGCAGGCCCTCCGCGTGGTGCAAGATGTTAGTGAACAAAAACTGAACTTCTCACAGTGGAATCCATCAGAAAAAAGTCACAGGGCTGCGCGGCACACGTAGCACAGTCACAGCGTAAGCTAGTGGAGCGGCTCAAGAGTAGCTCCGATTTCGGCACCACGCACAACAGGGTCTTCGTGGCAAAGTCTCTTCGCCGCGTTCTGACGAGAAAGATCTGAACTGTCCGCCCGGCGTCGACGGCGAGCTGCGGTTTGTAATGCTCTCTGCACAGCAGTCTACTGATCCCGATGATGCCTGGTTGTAGCCGCGGACGTAGCTCTACGATTCGCTTCTTCAGCAGCGGTTCGTACCTTGCGAGGAGGCGCCATAACGTGTACCGAAGAGGTATCCAGAATACGTGGCGCACATCTCACATCGGAATGGCGTTGATTATATATGGTGATTATGAAGGAAGAAAGAGGCGCCTCGTTTGAATCGCATCTGGTCGTTTGCGCCTGCGCACGCTGCGTTTGCAGGCACCTTAACTAGGTGGCACCACCATACTGGCGGAGGGTCGGGCATCCAACGGCGGCGGTGGCGGCGACGTCGCGTAACGGAACGGCTATTGGAATGAGCCAATAACAGCTTAGGCTGTAAAATGGTAAAGTATGACTTGACCACAACTTACAGACATGGTGGCGTCAGACTGTTGTTTGAATGTTCAAGAAAACATAATTATGTTACGAGGAAACAAACTAAAACCCATTTTGCCAGCATTTATACCTGAGGAGGTTGAAAAAGAAAAAAAAAACTTGTTTCTACCATACCGATAGCGGCGCGCTCAGGTATGCTACTTGCGAAAATCTTATGCAGATGGCGGTCGCGTCCTCGGCAGTTCAAATTAGGACTTGACCTCACTAATGAGTTTTGGACACGCGCGCGCGTCGGCGCAATAGCAAACAATTCATAAAATAATAACAAAATGTCCTAAGGCCTTCACATTTTATTATAAGACAACTTATATTGCCCCTGCAAAGACGTCTTCCCAGCAATGCTTTTCTGTTTAAAAGTGAAGCCGACTTTAACAGGATCGGTGTAACCTTGGTCTTTGTAAGCTTGGTTTCCAACGTTCTGTGCTGCCGTGGAATCGACTCAAAGAAAAATGCGATGCGAACAAGTCCCGGTACGCTATCGCGTTCCACTCTTAAAGGCGAAGCTTAAGCGTGTTTTTATACTATGCTTTCCCTCTCTCCCAGATCGGAGAAGCTATCGCACAGCTGGTATGGGGTATGGTGTTTTTTGCTTACGCCAACGACCCGAAAAGTTCCTTGGCTGGTAGAGGTATACAGCTTCGCTGTAAGTAAAAAATCTCCACCTTTACTCTCATAAGGGTGCGCGAGCTCTTAATATTATTGCGAACATTCCATGTTTTTGCCAACCAGGCTCGATTTATGAAAGGCATACAACACTATGTATATTTTAAAAACCACGTATCCTTAACACACACGAAGACATTGAAATCATGATACAAATAGCACCTGCCGCGGTGGCGTAGCGGCTATGGTGTGGCGCTGCTAAACACGAGGTCGCGGGATCAAATCCCGACCGCGGCCGCCGCATTTCGATGGGGGCGAAGTGCAAAAACCCGTGTGTCCCGTGCATTGGGGGCACGTTAATAATGCCTTGGTGGTCAAAATTAAACTGGAGCCTACCACTACGGCCTGCGTTGTAATCAAATTTAAAGAAAATTATGGGGTTGTACGTGCCAAAACCCCGATCTGATTATGAGGCACGCCGTAGTGGGGGACTCCGGACTAATTTTTACCACCTGGGGTTCTTTAACGTGCACCTAAATCTAAGTACACGGGTGTTTTCTGCATTTCGCACCCATCGAATGCGGCTGCCATGGCCGGTATTCGATTCCTCGACCTCGTGCTCAGCAGCCCTACACCATAACCACTGAGCAACCACGGCGGGTCATAATCAAATGATGGTTTTGGCACGTAAATCCTTGACTCGAAATATTACAAATAGCGAGTATGGTATCAGATACAGTTATTACGCTAGTATGTCGTGTGTATATTTGAAATGCTTACCGCCTCAGTATCTTTATCATCCGTATCTGTGAAATGAGTTTCTATGTGCTATTGCAAAATGTATTTTTTTCCCAGCCTTTACCACGGATCGTTATTGGTGCCACTCGCATGTTTCTTAAATTTGCGTACGCATGAGGTTAAATTCCTGGCGATATGCGATGTCAGCCGGTATTATACCATGTGTTAAAGCGGATCATCTACATGCTGTGGGCGTAGTAGAATAATCAATTAGATAACCTACCTGACTAAAAAAGACGCAGAACGTGGCCACCGTTCCTGCGTTTTCATTGCTTTCGACGACGCTGTCGCAGCAAGCTCGGGCCAGTTCCATCCACTGAATGCCGCGCACTGCAGCCGGGTCTGCGCACAGGACAAGAGGGTCGCGTCAGGTAGCAAATTGTCTACGCGAAAAATTTCACGGGTTCATAATGTGATTAGCATTCTTTTGGGACTTGGTCCGGTTTGGGGTATGCTTTGTAGCTGAACTCATTCAAGCCAACTCGCCTCATTAGGTATGCACCAGTGAGTGTGTGCCGTTTTTGTTCACTGAACCTCTCTCACGACAACTTCGGTGCCAGGCTATGCGCCACTGAGTTAAGTGGGCATCCTTTAAAAGTTCTGAGGTGCAGGGCAGAATCAAACCCACGGCATATATATATCCAGAAAATCTCATATTAGAAAGAAAGTTAACCAATGAGAATATTGTATTTAAACACGTGACACACGCGTACTTCACGGCGCCTCCGCTAGATGGATCAGCGCATCCAAAGGGACGCCTTAAAGAAACACCTCTGCTCTCGCGTGCGCATGCGCAACGCTTATGACGCGAACAGCGAGATGCGACTTTTCTATTTGAAAGGAGACACATTTACTTACACAAGGATAAGTGATCTCTCATGTAAAGTTCGAATGAAACAAGGAGGTGCGATTACATGCGTGAATACACAAACGTGACGGCATTGCTCATTGGAGCTTAACGAGACACTAAAGGCAAATACTAAGTCGACGTGGAATGGTTAAATACCATTCCAGAAACCTCACAAGGCTTGTCTTGTGCCAAGAACAAACTTAGTTCACGAGAAAATTGCATCCGAAGGGTCCGAATACCTTTATCGCAATTCAAATATCCCGCCACTCAACCGGGCAATGGTGACGTTGCATACACAATCACCGCCCTTGGTTCCGTGGGTGAGTAAAACGGTGGCCGACAAATGGTGGTAGGGTTTTTTGCACAAAATGCAAACGCGCAGCCATGGTGAAACAGAGCCAAGGCAGAGCAGTGGATTCGCTGCTGCAGCTGCTTTTGGTCAAGTGGCGTGGACCGTTCGGGCATCCTGTGACATCACATGCAAGTGGAATTATCTGCCACTTGCAGTTCGTGCGGGTTTCGCGAGCCAGCAAAACCAGCGCAGCACTACGGGATAACGAAACTACTGAAACGCGAAAGCGCGGGCGCCGCAGAGTCGAGCGAAAACTAAACCTTTCGACCGCCCGCTTTGTTCTCAATAGTCAATGAGTTCGTTTTTTGTAAAAATAAAATAAAAATGGACAAATTGCATTTTCTTTTGTCTTTTAATGCAATACAATGATGTTTTTATAACAAGTGGTTGAATACTAGTGACAAAATATAAATGAGGAGTGCCTTGGCCATCGGGTAAGTACTGGAATATCCCGGGGGAGTCTCTTATCGTGTCCTGGGCTGAACTGAATTTCTCGATTGCTATATATAGCTTTGTTCGCTATAATACTGACGCCTTAGAGAGTATTGAGCACTAATCTATCACTTCAGCTTTATTTAATACTTGCCATTAGTGTCCCTTTAAACAGCCATTAAAAATGAAAGAGCTCAAAATTAATAAACCTTTATTTAAAAGCTCTAGCTCAATTTGTTCTGCAGTAGCAGATTGTTTACATGGAGAAACGGAAAGAACGCTAAGCTCACGTCTGTTGAATTCTCACCGGAACAACAACGCTCCGCGTCATTGTGATCTCATAAATATGAAGGCAGAAAATTTACAGTTCTATATCACCTCTGTGTCGAGGCCATTTTGTAGGACATATTCGCAGTACACGTGAGCTGCTCGGAATAAACGCAATAGCACCATCCACCACTTTTGTCGCGTCTTTCATTGTTCTACTGCACATGTAAATTGAGGAAACCATTTGAAAACTGCTCCGTGGCCAGATGAGACAAGAAAAATTGGCAACGCTTATGAAGCTTCTGTGGGCATCACATTTTCTCTGATATGCCGGCTGAAATTCTTCGCGGGCGACCAATCATTGCTTCACACGGCACGCAGTATCAGTCATCGACTGCGCTTATTAGTCTACAGAGACACTCTTTAGACCCGCTAGAGCAGGATTCGAGAAGTTAATCCTCCATCAAGCGCGAGCTCTGAACCTGGTCATATAAGCTTGCAAAACTTCCTTCCTAAAACCCATAAATCAATGCTTCCACCGAAGTGGCTTGATAGCTTAAGCACGTGGTATTCATTTATTTATTTCCAGTGCCCTCAGGGTATCAATAAATTACAGAGGGGAGTGGCATACATAGTAAAAGTGAACACACAAAATTATAATAACAGAAAAAGCGAAGCACTGTACACAATAATTACACAAAGCATTATACAGAATAATTACATACTGCCGTAAAGTACACACGAGAAGTAATGTATGGTAGTAGAGTAAGTTTGATAGGGTATTTTAAAGGCAGTTGAATCAGCTATGTCCTTTATGAAGGAAAGTAAGTGATTCCAGTCCCTCGCGGTTCTGGGGACAAATGATTGCGAGCCTGCAGTAGTTGAAAAATATGGTATGCTAACCTTATGGGGATGATCAAGATGGTATGAGCGAAATGGCACTGGTAGGATGAACAAGGATCGATGAGCGGTTTTGTGGTAGTACATTTTGTGAAAAAAATGTGGTTGATCCCTCTTATATAGGAATCGGTATAGAACACGAAAGTGAAACGTGTCTTCACAGAAGTAGTGTAATGTTTATTGCACATTGATATATAATGTCTATTGGTGTTTTGTGGCTAAAGCGCCCTTAGGCGTTGATGCACCCACGCTGACGCCTGGTGGCACGTCTCCTCCATCACGACTACCAACGTCGATGACCATGAGCAACCGTCGTGCATATGGAAGCTGCACTACGCTGCACACGCTAGCACAACGCGAAAGACGAAGCACGTAACTGACACACTAATACAACGCGCAAGACAAAGCACGTAACTGAATCATCACCGAGTCAAATCAGCGCGTACAGCGCGTCGTAATTGCAGCCTCCGCGATCAACTTCAGAAACATTTTCAGAGCTAATTGCGGAGGCCACGCTCCGCTGTGCTGAGTACGGTGAACGCCACCTAGGTGGCGTTGGTAGTACTTCTTGATGCCAGCGTCCCTTCGAATGCTGGCATCGAGGCGTCGTAGTGCTGAGACCACCGAAGCGTTCACTGTCGGTGCGCGTTAGTGTCATAATGCAGTACTTCTCTTTTCTGCTCGTAGGCGGCGGCACCGCCCCGAGCAAGAGCGCGGGTACACGGAGGAGTGTTAGATATATAAGGCGCGTCTGTGTAGCTCTCTACAAATGCGTTTGTGGCGCAATGGGTTAAACGCTCGGCGATCTATCGTCGCGGACCGAGAGGTCGTGGGTTCGATTTCCAAATTTTGCATGTTTGTGGAACTTTTTCTTCTGGTTTCTTTCTTTGTATTATGTTCGTGTATGTTCGTGTGACGTATTTCCGTGACGGAAATACGTCACGTATTTCCGTGACGGAAATACGTCAGTGAAGTCTTGGTGGACCCCGGCATAAAACACCTTCGTGTTAAAAGACAAATGCGTGACTGCTTTCTACGGTTGGCCAGGGAAGGAAGACCAAGAGTAGCTTTCATTTCTGTGACGCTGACACTGCGATTATAGTTAGCTGAAATAAAGCGAGCGGAGCAATTTTTCACTGCCTCAATGCCCTGTATCAATGTAGATTGATGCGCATCCCAGACAGGCGAGCCGTATTCTGGTTGGGGCCGAACCTAGGATGTATTAAGTAACAGTTGTAGTGACAGCGGGGCAGGGTAGAAGTTTCTTTTCAAGTAACCTAAAGTTTGGTTCGCTTTACCTATTATATAATCAACGTGATGTTTCCATAAGTCACTGCATATGTAAACACCAATATAGCGATAAGAACCTGTGGTCTGCAGGGAGGTTTTAAGAAAGTAGGACGTTATGCCCAGCATGACCAATTTATGGCCAGCATTGTCATAAACGTCCAAATGCTGGTCGGCCACATCTCTCCACTCGCAGAGGAGCAGACTAACAAAATTGGGCAGGACGAGTCTAGCCTATTTATTTATTTATTTACTTGCTTTCAGTGGAGTTTAGGCTTTACATGGAGGAGTGGTAATAATACATATACATTCACCAAATACAGATTACAAAAGATGAGCGTAAGTGCGGATTTTAAATTGTCTCGGTCCATAGTGGAGACGATGGCAGTGGGAAGGTGGATCCAGTCTTGACTAGTCTTCAGGATAAACGAGTCAGAGTACGCGTTA
The DNA here is from genome assembly GCF_013339745.2 of Dermacentor silvarum. Taxonomy (NCBI): domain Eukaryota; kingdom Metazoa; phylum Arthropoda; class Arachnida; order Ixodida; family Ixodidae; genus Dermacentor; species Dermacentor silvarum. Next base: position 174,191,663 of record NC_051158.1, read on the forward strand.
GTCCGGCACGATGGTATACCAACTTTCACATGGTGATCGAGATGCGTAGATACATAGTTAGGAACAGTATAAAGACTGTTTTATGTTCTCGTTTAAAACAAATAAAGCTTGTGAAAAAGGCAGACGATTCACGAGAGGACGAGTGGAAAGATTATAGAGGCCTAATGTCTTTTTCTTCATACATGTATTACACGACATGCGAGAAGGATCAGTTGTGATAAAGGGTACAGACCTTTCCTGAATGACTTGGATAGCTTTAACTAGTGATAGTGTATGCGGGTTCCTAACGGATGGAGCGTACTCCAGCTTGGACCGTACAAGTGCCTTATAGTGAAGAAGCTTTAGTGGCACAGAGGGACAATGAAAGTTTAGGAAAAGTTAACACAGTGTACGGTTAGCATTGTTGCAGATGTACTGGATGTGTGCATTTTAGGTCACATTTTTCGTAATGTTAATGCCAAGATTCTTGTATTTATTAACAAAAGAAATAGCCAATGAATTTCGTGTTTTGTGACACAAGGCAAAAGAAATAGCCGAGCCATTGAGGTAGTAAGTGGGTGGTTCCAGTAGTTTAGTGTTTCGTGTAATCCTCATAGTTTTGCATTTTTATTATCCAGGGACATACGCCATACATTGCACCAATTGGAAATCTTGTTAATGTCGGTTTGAATACGGAAGACGTCTGAGTCACTAGAAATTTTTCTGTACGAAACACAGTCATCTGCAAAAAAAAGTCTGTATATGAAGCAATGTTAGTGGAAAGGTCAATAATGTAAATTAGAAAAATAATACCCGAGGTGTTCCAAATACACGTGCTGGGTTCTATAATCAAGAAATGACTCAATTCATTTCAAACTATTTGTGTTGATATATTAAGTCGGCTGAGTTTGAATAGTAGCAATGAATGTGAGATCGTGTGAAAAGCTTTCGCAAGGTAAATAAATAAACAATAAACACCTGAAGAGCAATATAAATAGGAAAATAAGTCATGAGTGAAAGGTATTATGTTTCATAGAAGTGGTTTTTGCGAAAACAATGTTGGCAAGGTGAGAAGAGCGAGTTGATTTCCAAGAAACTTATTAAAGTTGTGGAGATCACGTGTTCAATTAGTTTGCACAGAATGGGGATTAGAAGAATAGGCCTTTGGTTATAGGGTTAAAAACGTCACAAGATTTATACACCGGAACTACCTGCCCCACCTTCCAGTCGTCAGGTAGTGTGGCACATAGAAGTCACCGCGAAAATAAAAAGATTACAATAAGAGTAGATGACAGTAATTAAAAATAATTCGCAGTTTCGCCCGAAAGGCAAAGCATTGATTGCGATGAAAGGATAGTAGTTTAATGGGCCGTATAAAGTTGTAAGCCTTCGTTTACTAAATAAATAGACAAGCACATTGTCACACGCGCACAGGTAAACATGAACATATCTCGCTCGATGACCCGGAAGCTCGCTGTGAAAACGCCGCAGTGAGAAAGCGCACGAGCAGCAGCGGGCAAATGGACCTTCGCGCTGTCTCTCGTCTCGCTTCAACGTGAACTAAACGTCGAAAGCACAGCGCATACGAAGCTGCCGGCACTCGGCGCATGCACTTTGTTCCCGTCGCAGATCGCTTTGAAGATGAGGCCCACGCGGGGGAACTTCGGCCACATGGCAGGTCGCTTTCAAGATACGGCGCCCGCGCGGCCGCCCTGTGAGCAACTGATGGAGTAGAATGCACCCCCCTCTCCCTCGCCTCGCCCCCGTGCCTCGCACGCGAAAGGCCGTGCGCTTCCGGCCTGTCTTCCTCCCTCGCGTGCGCTACATTGAGCCGCGATTGCAGGCTCACCCTCGTACGCTTTCACTCTGCACACAGCGTACGGCGCGCGGCGACAATTTTACCGTCGTTGGACTTTATACGGAACCTCACGGCGATGGCGACAATGACACAGACGCCATCGGCAGAAATTCGCTTGGAGTGTCCATATAATGGCTATCGCAATAACATTACAAATAATGCTGTCAGTACCTGCAGCTGATGAAGCTTGAGCTCTTTCAGTAAGTTTTTGAATTCCTTCGGAGTTGATTGTTACTCCTTGCGTAAGCGGAAAGTTCTTATAATCTGCGTAAGGTGCCCTAGTATGAACAATATCCGAAAAAAACTTATGGAAAGGCATCGTTCAAGATGACGCAACTAAGGTAACGTGGAACTATGTTGTCATTACCAGATTTGAGGTCTGTATTTCTTTGCGGGCATAGTAATATAATTCAAGATTTTCGATGATTAGTGGCGGGTTAAGGAGGAAATGTTTCATGAAAAAAAGGGCGCTCAGCTCGAGTGAGAGCACGTTTGTAGTCAGCGGCAATTGTCAGGTAAGCGGACCATCTTGGAACTGTTTTACGCAATTTTCACTGACTCAAGATGCGTTTCTTCTTGTTTTGTAGTCGTTTCAGGCATATGTTAAACAACGGTGACCGCTTAAGGCAACACGAAGTGGAATGCATTTTTCGATGTGATCATTCGCCTTTTCGCCAATAAATCTTGCCCAGAAGTCGGAGAAAAATTCATCTACAAAGCATGCTAATTCAGCATTGAAAGCTAAGAAGTTAGCATTCTATAGTCGCCGATAAAGTTATATTCCTTGGCACTCGGGGTGGTTTCCATGATCGTGTAAAATTTATTGCGGATTGGTCCTTAATCCAGGAAACACAAACAAAGAAGACACAGATTTTGGAGGGGTTGTCAGGACAACGCATAGTTTCAGAGTTGACATTTCACCTTGAATTTGACTGCAAATGTAACAGAATTGACCGCAAATGTAACACGCTTTATTGAAAAACTAAAAACTAAAATTGAACTAATCTGGGATGCAGTGTTGTGTATGAAGAGACTTCGGCAGAGCGAAATAAATGCACTGGATGAAGCGTACAGCTTCTTGACTTACTCCCGACGGATTTGAGAATTGGCTTAAACAGGTTCGCTGTTTTTGATGTCAGGTTTGATCTGATTAGTTATCATTTGCCAAGTATTTTGTAAACTGCGTGTCTCTGAAATGTTACCCTGTATCGCTTTTTCAACGATCTCCCGGTAGACAGCAGGCTGTTTTTTGCTCCACGCAATGGCTCCGGAGCAAATTAGGCCGCTGCCTGCAGCCGCCTCCTGGCGCTCTGTGGGGGATGGCAGTGTGGAAACAGTCTGGAGGAGAGAAGAAAGAGAATGAAGCAAGCGTACTCCGTGTAATGACTTTCTGACAGTGGTGACAGAAGTGGGAAAGGATGGTAAGTTTAAAAGGGAAATGAATATGAATAGGATTTCAGGAGAACCGTTAATCAACGTAGGAAGCATAAAACGAACGAAACAAGCTGTACTAAAACATTAGATGACAAAATCACGCAAGTGCGTCTCTAGACAATTTTAAATACGAGCTCAACGGGCACCCATTACATGGTAACTGTGTACGCCAGGACATTTCCTAAATTTAGTTCATCTAAAAAGAAAATTTGCGCAAGAGATTGTCTCGTTCGCGCAACAATGTGGAAGCGCCGTTTTATTCATAGGACCTTCTTCCGTCTGTACTGGCAGCTGCTACTCGCCGTGGCGGTGTAATGACTTCGGTGTTGCTTTGCTAAGGCCGAAGTTGTGGGATCGAACCGCGGTGGCGGCGGCCGCATTTCGATGGGGGTTAAATGCAAAAACACCCGTGCACCGTGCATTGGGTGCACGTTACAGAACCCCAGGTGGTCAAAATTAACCCCAAGTCCGCCACTACGGCGTGCCTCATAATCAAATCGTGGTTTTGGCACGTAAAAGCCCAAAATATTATTTCATTTGGCATCTGCTCAAAGCATGTACGTGAAACCATCTCAGTAATAGTCAAGAAGGCGTAGAAGCGGCAAGCTTCCATTACCCGCCTGGTACCGCATTCGTCGTTTCCTATGCTTCCCTTCCAACAACAGAAGCCCACCAACAGCCAACACAGAAGAGGTCTCAAATGGAATTGTAGAGTTACTGGCAGGAGAGAATGCGTTATTAGACAGTTTCAGTTTAGCGTAGTTACCGGAATAGCGGGCGTACCGGAATAGCGGGATCGAAATGCGCATGCGCAGAACGCTAAACGAGCCATACCGTTTACCGTGCGCACGCTATTTCTCAGAGTTAACGTTACCGTGTTAGCGTGTTTACGTAGTGTACGTAAAACATGGCGGCGGTCCCGGCCGCCCGCTTCGAACTGAATTTGGAGTTGCTGTTGAATAATTCACTTCGTTGGTAGGAATTGACTGCGTAAATGGCTTTCGCTTACCTTCAGGCAGGATCGACAATATGTTTTTATGGATAATTTAGGGGAGTTTTCGAGATCGCTTCTCGTTTCGAACGCGCCTAAGCCTAACGAAAGAAATTTGATGATGATTTGATGATGATTTAATGGCATCCCCTTTGAAACGGGGTGGCGACAAATAGTCACCTAGCCTGCTTGATTTAATCAGGTATACTACACATGTTCTTTATCTAGCATTTTTGTATACCCCCCCCCCCCCCTCTCATTATCTTTCTTTTTCAAAAATTTAGCTTGTACCACTGCCTATGATTTTAAGAGATCAGGTCGTATCCATCTTTGCCCTGCTTTTTTTCCACCAGTACTCTAATCGTCTCTTGCTGATCTCTACGGCTGATCTGTTTATGTTTCCTTCCACTTTAAACCCAAGCGCTTCTGGGAGTTGCACGTTACCTACGGTTCTCGCTGGGTGGATCCCGTCGCATTCCATTAGGATGTGCAGAGTGGTCTCTGGATCTTTACTGCAGCATACACATGTCTCATCTAGTTCCGAATATTTGTTCCGATATGTTTTCGTCCTTATGCAACCGGCTCGAGCCTCAAATAGCAAGGCACTGCCCTTTGTGTTATCGTACAGATTTTCCCTTCTAATTTCTTTCTTCTCATTCTTGTAAATCTCCATTGTCCTTTTCGTTTCCATTCTTTGCATCCAATTCACGGTCTCTATTTCTCTCAATTTCTTTCTGATGACCCCTGGTTGTCTATTTACAGTTTCTATTATCCTCTACTTGGTTGCCAACTTCCTTGACCTCTTCCTCCATTCTGTGTCCACGCTTTTCATGTAGAGATACTTGTGCACTTTAGCCGCCCATTTATTTTCATCCATGTTCCTGAGCCTTTCTTTAAAAGTAATTTTGCTTTGTGCTTCTCTGACTTCAAAAGAGGCCCAACCCATGTCTCCATGCACTGCCTCATTTGTCGTATTACCGTGTGCTCCCAAAGCCAACCGGCCTACTGATCTTTGGTTACCTTCCAAACCCGCCAATATATCCGATTTTAAGCATATAATGGCATTTGCGAATGTTAGCTCTGGCACCATTACTCCTTTCCAGATTCCACGCACCACCTCATACTTATTGTGGCCCCACAGTGCTCTGTGTTTCATTAATGCTGCATTCCGCTTCCCCTTTATTTTCAGATTATCTTGGTGGTTGCTTGAGTAATTCTTTCCTTCGTTTATGTGTACGCCGAGGTACTTATATTGCTTCACTATGGGTATTACTTGCTGTTGAATTGACACCACGAAGTTACTCGTGTGTTCATTAAAGATCATAATCCCTGATTTCTCTGTGCTAAACTTAAGGCCTAGATTTGTCGCTGCGTTCCCACAGATATTCGCAAGTATCTGTAAATCTTTTTTATTGTCCGCTAGTAGCACAATGTCGTCTGCGTACAGCAATCCAGGGACCTTCTGTTGCACCATTTGTCCATTACGCATGTAGGATAAATCAAAACCTAATTCGCTGTTTTCCAGTCGTCGTTCTATGCCCTTGACGTAAAGCGTGAACAACAATGGTGACAGAGGGCATCCTTGCTTCAATCCTTGGTGAATTCCCACCATTTCATTTCCTTTTCGGCCTTCCCATGCCACTTGTACTTGGTTGTCTCGATATATCTCCCTCAGCAGCTCCACGAAATCGTCATCTATGCCTTCGTATTGAAGAATATCCCACAACAATTCCCTGTCTACGTTGTCATAAGCTCCTTTAATATCTAGAAATGCTACCCATAAAGGTTTTTTCTGAGCTACTGAAATCTCTATGCACTGAGTTAGTACAAACATATTGTCTTCTAAGCGTCTGCCTGGCCTGAACCCATTCTGTAGTTCCCCCAATACACCGTTTTCCTCCACCCACTTCGACAGTTCTAATTTTATGGCTTGCATTGCCATTCTATATATCACCGACGTTACTGTAACTGGCCTGTACGAGCTCGTCTTATCCTTATCTCCTTTGCCTTTGTAGATGAGATTCATCTTGCTTTCACGCCATCCAACGGGAATATTCTTTGTTCTAATCACTTGCTCTATGACATTAGTCAGCAGTGCCTTGCTTTTTGGACCGAGGTTTTTGATTAGCTGTATTGGGATTTCATCGGGTCCTGCTGCCGTGTTGTTAGGGACATTTTCTGCTGCCTTTTTCCAATAAAAGCTTTATATGCTGAATTTTGATCTCTCAAGTCTCTCTGTTGTTGCTGGATCTGTTGTTTGAAGTACGCTTTTTCTCGTACCGAAGTTATGCCTGATAACGTCTGTGATGTACCGCAGCGCATCATCGCCTTCATAGATGTTACCGTCTTCATCCCTTATAGCCGTTTGCGAGTTTCTAGTTGGAGCTTCTAGTTGGAGCTCCGAGTGCTGTTATATGGTTCCAGAATCTTTTTGGGGCGCCTTTGTCTCTTTTTCTTCGAGATGTGAGCGCCACCTGTCGATAAAGTCGGGAGATAGGCGCGACGACGGCATATGGCCTCTGAGATGCGAGGATTTCGGAGGCTATGGTAGACAGCTTGTACTGCTTGAGTAGCACTGACAATTGGGCGAGTTGGTACGGATGCATGGTTTTAGAAGGGCGCAACAAGGAAGACGCTTGTCTGTTTCACTGCAGATCGACGGACATGTGAAGTAAAAATACAACGCGCTCCTGGCTTCCACTGCGCTGCCTCTCGCACTTTCCGGACGCACACACACGTAGACTTAGGTGCCCTATGTATGCGAAATTCAAAGCGTAATGGAATAGCGTCCCGCACGTAAACTACGCTATCACGCTATACTAAAACTCTCTTTCTGCAAAGTACGTTTGCGGAACGGTAACGCTATTTTCCGTAACCCCGCTATTACGCTAACGCTAAACTAAAACTGTCTATTATTGCGGACACTCGAGACGCGTTTAAGACGACACTTCCTGTGAACTGTCAAAGGTCTCCAGGGCACGTACCGCGTTTGGCTGCAAAAACAACGAAGCCATATGGACGCACCGTAGACTTCCGTTCAATCGGCTCGGCAGCGGAGTGAGCCCAGTGTTCTGGCTTGCGCTACTGGCTTAAGCGCTGCGCACGCTAGCACTGGCGCTCCTCCTGAGCAGCTATGTGGTCTGGGTTTAGTGCACACTAAGCGTCAACTTCTGCCAGCCGGCGCAACTAAGACCGCGCAGTTTATGGGGCAGTTTGCCTCGGCCATCATACCGGCTATAGTGCCTAGAATACACTGGCCAGTATATTCTAGGCACTGTATACCGGCGCTTCGTCGGTGGTTGGTTTACATGGCGGCTGCCTGCTCCCCCGTGTAGCTTGTGGCGCTGTAGCTAGAACAACATTGCTCTGATTACTTGGGAAACGGCGTTCTGTAGATTCCAGTACCATGTTCGGGAAACTGAACGACGTTTTTCGCGACGGAAACCTCAAGAAAGGCCAGCGTTGTTTGAACACAATTGGAGGAGCTTAAACGCAACACATTACCTTGCCATAGCTGTCTGAACTGCATCTTACCGGCCTAAGTACCAGTTATTAAAAACCGTATTATGCACTTACGCACTAATAGTACGGAAGCATCCAAGGATAGGATACTTCCTAAAACGCATGTATGTGCATCTCGCGCTAAACCTTTCGACGTCTACACAAGCTAGTTCTAGCTGTGTCACAGCGTCAGCTACATTAGGCTACCTGCGTCGTACCCTGCGTACATGCACTTCCGTAAAAAAAAAGCCGATTTGACATTTTTTAGTTCGCATTCTGAATTTGTGTCATCGGTAAGGTCATTCTGTGAGGAATACATGTGATACATGATAGAGTTAATTAAAAATTGGCCTACCTTCATAAACGTTGCCAAAATGCAGACTGGACAAGTTCGGTGCGCTCATGATTAGGAAAAGCAAGAAGGGACGAATACGACAGAAAGTCACAGGATTGCGCTATTAACTGAAAAGGTCTTAATGACCTATTGCAGACTACTTAAATAGGGTGTTTCAGCCAACACTTTCAAAATTTTTTAAAGGTTGCCGGTGGCAGATAGCACAATTCTAGTTCATGAGGTGGTTGGTCTACTTGAAGAGCCGGACATTACTTACACAAAAAAAAGATTGAAATGCATTATCCACTAATTAAAAATCACTAAATAAGTGTTTACCTAATGAGGCTATTTGTCTGTATTCCCGGGCTTCTTTCACGCTCGGGAAAACACTTTTATGTAGCACATATAGCGCAACAGAAAGCTGTATCGGGAGTTTTAAATGCGAACCATTTCTTGGCGAACATTTGCCGCTTTGACAGTATCTATCTATCTATCTATCTATCTATCTATCTATCTATCTATCTATCTATCTATCTATCTATCTATCTATCTATCTATCTATCTATCTATCTATCTATCTATCTATCTATCTATCTATCTATCTATCTATCTATCTATCTATCTATCTATCTATCTATCTATCTATCTATCTATCTATCTATCTATCTATCTATCTATCTATCTATCTATCTATCTATCTATCTATCTATCTATCTATCTATCTATCTATCTATCTATCTATCTATCTATTCACCTACGTCTTGGTGCTCTCATGGTCGTCTCGTTAACTTGGAAGGCACTAAAATTGGCATTGTATGACAAGAGTGTATGACGAACAAAAATATTAGGTCATGACACGCGTGTCATGTGATCGTGAAACAGCCGCCTAAAATAGTAATGACACAGCGAAAGAAGATTAACACTAAAAAGCACTGAAATGGGTTCGGACGTTTCTATTAAGTGAAGGAAACACTAAATGATGGTGGCAGAAGTCATAGTAAGGAGCATGATAGCAAAAATGACAATGACTTAGCGAAAAACTATTAACACTCCAAAACCCCTAGAATGGCTTCGAACGTGGGTACTAAATGAAGGAAACGCTAAAGAATGGTGGTAGAAGTCATAGTTATGACCATAACTCAGCAAAAATGCAATGTCTCAACAAAAGAGATTAACACTAAAAAACAACTGAAATGGTTTCGGAGGTCGGCACTAGGTGAAGGAAACACTAAAGGATGACGGCAGAAGTCAGTCATGAGCATGACTCAGCAAAAATGACAATCACTCTGCGAAAAAAGATTTAACACAAAAAATCAATGGAGTGGGTTTGAATGGGGTACTAAGTGAAGGAAACGCCTAAAAGTTGATGGTCGAAGTTGATGGTCGAAGTTGATGGTCATAGCCATGAGCATGACTAAGGCTTTCGCCTTAAGGTCTCTTAATCGTGGCGAAAGGGACCCCTGAGGAATGATGACATGAATGTCATGACATGCGTGTCATGTAGGTCATGAAACAGCCACCCACTTCTTGGTGCTATTTTGTTTGTAAAAACAAAAGAGAACACCCGGTACATGTCAAATGGCTTGCATGTGAGCGGCGGTGAATAAGGCTTAAAGTTAGCGAAAATCTGCGTTTCAATTTTCACTTCACAGCTAAGTAAGACAGGCATGTCACCAATGTCTATAGTTATTGACGTGCTTTGTCGTTGTCGACCGCTTCTTCCGGTCAGAGCCAAGATGCAGATTTACTTTGCTCTGTGTTTCCCATCTCAATTACTGCACATTAGTAGGGACAGCTACCAATAAAAGAAGGATTACGAAAATATTACCACTTTATAAAAATGGTTCGTCACATAGCTAGTCTTGACTACTACTCCGCAACGCAGAATGTTTTTTTTTCTGAATCTCAGTATTTAAGAATTTCCGTATTATAGGAGGAAATAACTTGTATGCTTATCAAATACTCCCCTCTTTTTACTTCTAACAGCTTAAAATATTTTATTACGAACGTTTCATTCCTGACGAAGGAACAGAACACGTACATGCAGTTCTGTATCCCGGACAGTGCCAAGATTTAGAAATAAATTTAAATTACATTGTTTAACATAATCTGCCCGCGATATTAAACAAATACGAACCTCTAAGGAATTGAAGTGCCACTTCGTAAATTTGCAGTAATTTAGCTTTTTATTTTTTAGGGAAACAATTATACTTTATTGTTATCAGGTAATGGAATGTTAAATAATTGTCCCTCAGTTATCGTCTTTTTTTTCTGTATTATGAAATACTGTTTGTACACCTATAACAGTTGATGTAGACATGGTTCTTTTAAACTGGTGTATTGATGGATTTGTTATTTAGTTCAAAAAAGTTATAAAAGTTATCTATTTTTGATTACGCAATGTTACGTCGTAATTGCTCTACCTGGAATCTTGCGAATGTTTGCTATATAAGATTTAACATAATAGCTTTACACATAAAAATGTGTTTTTTTAATCTTTGAAACTGGTTTATTGTTTGCACTGTTTCAATGGCTATTATTTTTGTTGTTTGCATTCCTGCTCTAGATCCTGTGCGAAAAATATAAACACTATTGCAAAAGCTGTTATTATTCTCTAATTAGCGTTTTATTCGGATTGAACAACATTCCGTGTTTGTTTTGTTGTTGTTTTCCCCAACGTGTACGTTCATGCCTGAATGTACGCAGCTGCCTTGTGCCGGTTTATGGGCCTAGTCAAGCTGCTCATTCCTTTCTTTCTAGGTTGTTTGTGGCAATAGCAACGTGAATTGAAGTTCGATAAGAATTAACGTACTCCCGGAAGAAGCCGATTATCGTCTGCTGACAGTAGGGCGCGGCCGCCCGCATAGGAAATAAACATTGGCCGCACTGCCTAATGAGATCGTAGCCATTGGGTCTCGCTAATTTCGATTAGTTTTTAACAGTCAACTAGCCTCGAACCTGGCGAAGCTTTATGTAAGACCACACGTACGCTTGTCAGCGCGCGCTCACTCCTGGCAGCTCCTGGCTAGACGCCTTCACAGACATCGCTTCGTATTGAGCGAATGACAGCGCTTCTAAGTGCGCAATTTGGATGAAGCTACTATCTGTCCATCAAGCTGGAGCAGGAAAAAGCCAATCCGCACGACGTAGCACGCCCAGACTGGAGAACATGAGCGCGAGCGCGCAATCTGGCCCTTGGCGTACACACCACATCTGGCCACTACAGTTGCAGGCAGCTGCGTCTGCTGCGTAGCGTAGAAAAGGAGCCCGCTCGCTGAGGTCCCTACGTCTTGCTCAACCAGCGCGTACTATGAGTCGTATGTGTGGGTGACGTGGCTCCAGGTGCGTGGCGAGCCTCTCCGCGTGCCAACACCCGACTGCAACAGACCCTCTGCCTCCTGAGTTGCACACCGTCGAGGAGTGCCGCCATCGTGATCGAAGTTAGTTACGAGTGAACGTTAAGACGACATTTCGTTCGACGCTCGGAAATAGTCTGATAACCGTAAAGTTGGTTTCGAAAGTAAATGTGTTACTTGCCAATCGGTGCGAGTAAGCCGCGCGTATATAGCTGTCCAGTGCAGTGTAACACAGCCAACTGTGAGACCCCGTGAACTCAACCGTAGTTTTGAGGGATAGCACACGGGTTTGGCGCGTCGTAGGGATCAAATTTGGAAGTAGTGACCTGTTCATGAACGTCTCAAATCAAATGTGAGCTGCGCGCTATAGTGACGTTCTGAAGGTGGAGTGTTGGGGCCGCGGCTCGCTCCATTGTAGCCGTCGCAATGCAACGCATTGAAGCAGAAGCGGGAGCACCCCGAAGAGGATCAGAAGCGATTTTTGATTGCCAATAACCCCGCTTCTGCTGGACGCAGAGATGTACTTTTCGTTGCAAAGTATTTCTGAAATAGCCTATAATAACTTGAAGTGCATTTGCAGAATTCGGTAAAACGGGGTTCGATCCCTTTAAACAGCTGATCAATTATCACAGGTGCTTTTCATTTAGGGCAATGAAAACCCGTTTGTGAGCTAAGCTCTGAAGCCTGCTTTCTGCAGTGGCAGATGAATTGGGCTCCCGTACTAATTTTCATCAGTGCCCCTGACACGGTAGTCATTTGGTATATGCGCACGCACTGCGGTTGATATTGCCACGTTAAGTTGGCGGCGAAGGTCCGGACAGTGGCACAGCTGCGAGTCACGAATTTAACTCAGTAATGACAGAAGTGCCCAGAAAAAAAATTAACACTCTACCACGCTCATCGATCGTCGAGATGTGTGAGGTTGTATCAAAAAGTTTCTACAGAGGCTCTGTGTAGAAGAAAGTAATTTAAATATGTGAATTCAAACACTATCACCTTGAAAATGGTTCCCTCGGGCAGCAATACAGGGCTTGCCATGTTCTAAAATAAATTATGGGGTTTTAGTGCCAAAACCACTATCTAATTATGAGGCACGCCGTTGTGGGGTACTACGGAATAAGTTAGGCCACCTGGGGTTCTTTAACCTGCACCTAAATCTAAGTACACATGTGTTTATCTCATTTTGTCCCGATCGAAATACGGCCGCCATGGCCGGGATTCGATCCCATGACCTCGTGCTTAGCATAGCAGCCGAACACCATAGCCACTAAGCAACCACGGCACGGCGAATTTGCCGTGTTCTCTTTAACTTGCGAATATGTGCTGGAAGTCTTCTTTTCTGTATCGTAGAGTGCCTTCTGTGATTCGCGGCTACCTTTGCGCTGGGTTTTTATTTGGGAAAACCGCGAAAACATCACTGCCCCTTCCACTCCATTAAGATGGTCGAACCGCGAAGCTGTGTTAGTTACACAGAGTGTTACGGGTCTTACATGTGCATGTGTTGCACGTGGTGCAATTGCGTAAACACAAGTAAACACAGATCTACAACAGGAAGTTATATCATATTGAAACGTTGCGAGGCGAGAAGAGGCAGCAACTAGCGCCCAGCGCGCCCTCTCATTGGTCGCCTCCTCCCCCCGCACGCCTCTCCTCCTCTGCTGGTCACGTGACCTGCCCTTTACCGGGGCGGCTCTCATCCCTTCCTGGTCACGGGCCCTGCGTGACACCGGACAGACAGCGAAGGTCGACTAAAAACAGATCCGCTGTTCATAAGTAGGAGCCAAATCTGACGAACAAGGTGAATGGGAAGAGAAAACATTTTGTCGCAGTTTCACCCGGAAGGCGAAGCACCAATTGCGATAGTAAATTAGTAGAGAGCTATACGGAGTAAGGATAGTAGTTTTATCAGCTGTATAAACTTGGACATGCAGCAGCACCAGCAACGCGCAGAACTGTTGTCGGCACCGTCGGCGTTTTGCCCGCGTTCGCAGCGAACGCGCTCGGCGCTTTTATATAAATACGCATTTGGTGCCGCAGCTAAACGTCGCCTCCCCTCCCTCCCTCCCGTCCCCCCGCATCCTTTCGCGCGACGGAAAAAGTTGCGTTTTCTCTCTATATATGGAAAGGAGGAAAGAGACGCTTAACTCTGCAGCCCTTCAGGGAGCACGGCGCATTGGCGCTGAGCCGTGCTCCCTCAAGGGCTGCAGAAGATAGCGCCAACCTTTCCCTTTCCCTCAAGAACCACTTATCATCACGGCGCAGAACGCGCGTTGACTCTCCGATGTGCGTTCGCTCCCCGTGAAAGCGCGCGTCCCTCGTGCCCTTTTACTCGCACATACAGCGTCTGGAGCGCGGCGACGAATTCATCGCCGTTGACGTCATACGGAACCTCAAAGCGACGGCGACGCCGACGGCAGAAATCTGCTTTGGAGTGTCCATATAATTGCTATCGCAATAAAACATTGTTTTTGGCCAGAAAGCAACGTGTGCGGATTCCTCTGTGACAGAGTGCATGGACGTCTTGCAGCATTCCGCTCCTCGTACGGCACAGATCGGGCCGATTTTGCTAAACGTCCTCTCTCAGAAGCCCTCAAATTTGGCAGTTATTCTCGATTTTCCTAGTCTGGCCATTCGGGAAAAATTCCTGATCAGTGTAGCAAGAATTTTTTGGAAGCGTGTCGCTAAAAGGAGGCGAAAGAGTAGCTATGTTTCCACTAAATTGTGCAACGAAGTCGCTAAAATTGTCGATAATACTTTCGAGTAAACTTCATTCAACCCAGGCGTTTTGCAATACTGTAACATGCGCGAGCATGATGTAAATATTCTGCGGAAACATGTCACGTTGGTCTTTAGGGTCTGTGTGAGTGAGAAATAAACAGTGAATTTACCAGCAGTATGTACTTTACTATTACTATTTACTTGGACACTACTTTACTATTACTTGGAACTTTACTATTGTCACGAGCCTCGAGGAGTAGCCCAGAAGGTTTAATAGACGTAGAGCAGCTGGCTCTTGGAAGACGCGACCGTCGGGGCTGGCTCGAGCAGAGAAGGGGCGCGCGGTCTTCTTTCTTCTCTTGGGCTCGACCCACTCTTGCCCTCGACCCACTACCTACAGGTGGCAATATCCCCCCTTACGAACAAAAGCATCGCCTCGATGCTAAAAAAAGAATAAGTGTAGAAGACGAAGAAGAAGGCAGGCAAAGCGAAAGTACAAAAAAAAAGTAGCCGTCACGCCGGCACAGTCAATGAACGAAGAAGCAATCTCCCAAAGATAAATGAAAAGTAGAAACAAAGAAGGGAATGAGAGAAAAAAAAAACGAAAACAAAAAAAAGTTACGGACGCGCAATGTACGGCTTCATGCGCACAACATGAACTATGTCTGAGGTCGGTTGTCTTTGTGTCCTATTCCGCGTCTGTGATGTTGTGTCCGGAACAACTTCGTAGTTTACATCACTGACGCGGCGGAGCACTTTATACGGACCGAAATACCGGCTCAGCAGCTTTTCACAGAGGCCACGACGGCGAACGGGGGTCCACACCCAAACTTGGTCCCCGGGGTTGTAGGACACGTCCCTGTGGCGGATGTTGTAGCGTCGTGCGTCTGCCTGCTGCTGCTGGCCGATATGCAGCCGCGCGAGCTGCCGAGCTTCCTCAGCACGCTCTGCAAATTCCTCGGCGTCAGTTGTAAATAGGTCAGCGTCTTGACACGGCAGCATAGCGTCCAGCATCGTCTGGACTTCGCGACCGTAGAGAAGGCGAAAGGGCGTGAAGCGCGTCGTCTCTTGCACGGCGGTGTTATACGCGAAGGTCACGTAAGGCAAGATCCGATCCCAAGTTTTATGTTGAACGTCGATGTACATTGCGAGCATGTCTGTTACCGTCTTATTCAGTCGCTCTGTAAGTCCGTTGGTCTGCGGATGGTACGCGGTCGTCTTGCGATGCCTGGTGTTGCTCAATTCAAAAACTTCGTCCATAAGCTGCGCTGTGAATGCTGTGCCTCTGTCTGTTATTACAGTGGAGGAGCACCGTGACGCAAGATGATGTGGCGCATGAAGAACTGCGCTACCTCTGAGGCCGTGGCTCGTGGGATCGCCTGCGTCTCAGCATAGCGTGTTAAATAATCAGTCGCGACGATCACCCATTTGTTGCCGTCGGCCGAGAGAGGAAACGGTCCGAGAATGTCCATGCCGACTTGGTCGAAAGGCGTGTGAGGCGCTTCAATTGGCTGAAGTAAGCCAGCCGGTTTAACGGATGGTGTCTTGCGGCGCTGGCATTCACGACAGCCTTTAACGTACTGTTTGACGCTTGCCGAAAGCCCGGGCCAATAGTACATTTCGCTTACTCTAGCGAGTGTTCGCGAAAAGCCTAAATGACCAGATGTCGGTTCGTCATGGCAAGCGAAGAGGATGTCGTCGCGCATGTCCCTTGGAACCACCAGGAGGTAAGCACGGCTGGTCGAACGAGCATTCTTCTTATAAAGCACGTTGTCTCGCAGACAGAAGGACGTCAGCGAGCGGGACAGATGGCGTGGTATGGTTGTGTCGCGGCCCTCTAAATGATCGATGATCGGTCTAATCTCAGCGTCGTCACGCTGCCGTCTGCTCAAGTCCGACGAACTAATGGCGCCCAGGAAGCCGTCATCATCCTCTGTTTCCTGACTGGCAGGATCAATGGGTGCGCGGGACAGCGTGTCAGCGTCTTCATGCTTACGGCCAGACTTATAAACGATGGTGATGTCAAATTCCTGTAGCCGCAAGCTCCACCGTGCCAGTCGTCCTGAAGGGTCGCGCATGCTTGCCAGCCAACAGAGGGCATGGTGGTCCGTCACTACTTTGAAGGGACGACCATAGAGATAGGGTCGAAACTTGATGATCGCCCACACGACAGCGAGGCACTCTTTCTCCGTAGTCGAATAATTCGCCTCGGCACGGGACATGGAGCGGCTGGCGTACGCTACAACTCTTTCCACTCCATCTTGAAGCTGAACGAGCACTGCGCCCAGGCCACTGCTGCTAGCATTGGTATGCACCTCAGTATCAGCATCATCGTCAAAATGTGCAAGAACGGGTGCTTACTGCAGGCGCTGTCGTAATTCAGCAAAAGCCGCCTGTTGCTCGTTATGCCACACAAATGGCGTATCGTCCCTTGTAAGGCGGGTCAGGGGTTCCGCTATCTTCGAAAAGCCTTTAATAAACCGGCGATAGTAGGCGCACAAACCCAGGAAGCGCCGGACGGCCTTCTTATCGGCAGGAGCTGGAAACGCGGCCACAGCGGCAAGCTTGTCTGGATCGGGTCGGACCCCTTTGGCGCTTACTACATGCCCGAGGAACTTGAGCTCTTCGTAACCAAAGTGGCACTTTTCGGGCTTAAGTGTGAGGTCTGCCGATCGGATGGCTTCTAGCACACTCCGTAGGCGGTGAAGATGCTGCTCGAACGTTTCGGAGAAAATGACCACATCATCCAGGTACACAAGACAGGCCTGCCACTTCAGTCCAGTAAGGACAGTGTCCATCATTCGTTGGAAAGTAGCCGGGGCTGAACACAAGCCAAAAGGAAGCACTCGAAATTCATAGAGCCCATCTGGAGTCACAAAGGCTGTTTTCTCTCGGTCGCGTTCGTCTACCTCGATTTGCCAGTACCCGCTTTTTAAATCGAGAGAAGAAAAATAGTGGGCACGCCGTAGTCTATCTAACGAGTCGTCGATACGCGGCAGCGGGTACACGTCCTTTTAGTCACGTTGTTGAGCTTGCGGTAGTCGACACAGAAGCGTAGCGTTCCGTCTTTCTTTTTGACAAGAACGACCGGAGACGACCACGGGCTGTTGGAAGGTTCGATGACGCCATCGTCAAGCATCTCCCGGACTTGCGTACGTATGGCTTCGCGTTCTTTTGCCGACACGCGGTAAGGCTGCTGGTGTATCGGGCGTGCGTCTTCGTACGTGATGATCCTGTGTTTAGTGATGGAAGTCTGGCGTACCTTGGAAGAATGTGCGAAGCATGTCCTGAATTCAAGCAAGAGCTTGCGCAGTGCTGTCTGGCTATCGGTGGACAGTTCAGAATTGATGTCGAGATGGCCCAGAGACGTGTCTGCTGTCTCCACTACTTCTGACGTGAAACAGTTGTTAACGTTTGCTACTGCGTCTGCAAACGCTAATGAAGTGCCGCGGAACAGGTGTCGGTGCTCGTAGCTAAAGTTGGTGACAAGCAATTGCGAATGACCAGCACGAATCTGTATAACACTTCGAGCCACGCAAACACCTTGCTTCAGTAGGTGTTCCAAGTTGCTTTCGGCCACCGCTTCGCCATCGCGTAAGCCACAGCATGTGACGTCGACGAGGACACTGGCTCGTGGAGGAAGCGTGACACTGTCTGCCGAAACACGGAGTACGTCATCGCGCCGTTGGCCGTCTTGCACGTCGACTGCTCGTTCGGAAGAGAAAGTGATACGACGCTCTTGCAGATCGATAATCGCGCCGTACTCCTGCAGGAAGTCAACCCCAAGAATAACGTCGCGGGAGCATTCGCGTAAGACAAGGCAGCTCGCTACGAATGTTGATCCTTGAATCTCAACTCTAGTCGTGCAGGCGCCCAGCGGAGTAACGACGTGGCCGCCAGCCGTCCGAATCTGCGAGTTATGCCAGGGCGTGATAACTTTCTTCAGCTGCGTTGCTATTTTCCCGCTTAGAATCGTGTAGTCTGCGCCGGTGTCCACTAAAGCACTAACGGCATAACCGTCAATAGTCACTGGTATATCGAGCGAAAGCCGGTAGTCCCGTTCAGCTGCAGGTGATGTCGGATCGGTAGGTTTCCGTAACTGCGTCCGTCGGAGGTCTTCAGCGCTTCGACCGTCAGCGACCTCGCCCCCAAAGATCGCCTCAGTTAGTTTTCCCGGCGGGGACTGGTCGACCGCTCGGGAGAATACCGCTGGGACGGAGGTGAAAATCGTCTCGGAGACGGCGATCGCGACTGCCGCCTGGCAGGCGGTGGCAAGCGCTGCTGAGAGAGGTAGTCCTCAATGTCCCGGGGTCGCTGGCCGTATCGGGGCGGCGGCGAGTATGCGGAAAAGCCGCGAATCCCAAGGCGCCGGTATGGGCACTGGCGGTACAGGTGGTCAGCTTCACCGCAGTGGAAGCACAGAGGCCGATGATCGGGTGTGCGCCAAACATCCGACTTCCGAGGGGGCGGGCGTCTGTCGTCGACGTGGTGAACCGCTCGCTCCGAATGGTGGGCAAATGGAGCGGCATGAGCAACGGGCGGCGTGGTGTACCCAGCGTCGTAGTACGGTATCGGCTGTGCCGACTGAACTGACACCGTAGGAACAGCACGAACGAACAGCGGCGGAGAGGAAGCAGGGCGCTTCAGGGCTTCCGCGTAGGTCGCACGGGGGTATTCAGCAGGTACTGGCGCGGCGTTAGCAGGAGGCAAGGTGTCACGAAGGGCCTGGTGCAGTTCGTCCTTTATAATGCTTGCTATGGAGCTTACCGTAGGTTGCGGTGTTACAGCGGCCTTTTTCAACTCTTCACGCACTACAGAGCGGATGAGTTCTCGCAGAGAGTCACCGTTGCTGCCTATGGCCGCGAAAATGTCAGCAGTAGACATGCTGTTCGCTTGCCGCTCATATAGGTTCGAGCGGTGCAGAAGCATTTTTTCCATGGTCACGGCCTCGGACAAGAACTCCGCGACCGTCTTCGGAGGGCTCCGTACGAGGCCAGCGAAGAGTTGCTCCTTGACCCCGCGCATCAGATGACGTAACTTCTTCTCCTCCGTCATCCTTGGATCCGCTCGTCGGAAGAGGCGCGTCATGTCTTCAACGTACGTGGTCACAGTTTCGTTTGGCAACTGGACGCGGGCTTGAATCGCTCGTTCCGCTCGTTCGTGGCGATCGGCACTGGTGTAGGTCTCCAAGAGCTGCCGACAAAACTCGCGCCACGACGTCAGTTGCTCCTCGCGGTTCTGAAACCACGTACGCGCGCCATCCTCCAGGTAGAAGTAGACGTGTCGGAGTTTTTCCGTTTCGTTCCATTCGTTCACGGAGGCCACGCGCTCGTATTCGACCATCCAGTCTTCGACGTCTTCGAACACTGTGCCGTGAAACGCCTTCGGGATCCGTGGGCTCTCAAGTGTGTACCGGTTCGACATCGTGCTTCCCGTACCGGTTGGGGTGGTTTGAAGGGAAGCGCTGGTCATACCGGTTGATGTGGTGGGAACTGTAGCGTTGACGACTTCTGGAGACAGTCCCCTGATCCTGCGGCTGGCCCGATGCACGGGAGTGTCGACAGGCACTGGATTCGTAGCGCGTATCCTTGGAGGGGTCTGCAACATCCGTGAAGACGCTTACCCAGCACCTCCACCAGTTTGTCACGAGCCTCGAGGAGTAGCCCAGAAGGTTTAATAGACGTAGAGCAGCTGGCTCTTGGAAGACGCGACCGTCGGGGCTGGCTCGAGCAGAGAAGGGGCGCGCGGTCTTCTTTCTTCTCTTGGGCTCGACCCACTCTTGCCCTCGACCCACTACCTACAGGTGGCACTATTATACTTGGATAAGAACGGTAATGACAGCTGCAATTCGGCGTTTAACCTCAGGTTGTAAGGTTACAAATGCAGCACGATTCAAAAGAGCACAAGGAATCTCATTTACCACGCAAAAGGCACTTGGTCAACAATATCCCTGAAAATTTCCTAATTCTTGGCTGCTGTACAAGGATACCAAAACTATGGAAGACGCTCAAGGTCACCAGTTAACGTTGGGATAACAATTATGTGACCTTTTATGCAGGTAAAATACTAAGCTTCCACCTCCTCGTCTACCTGAACGCTCTTCGTAGTAGTGCTTTGTCCAAAAAAAACGGGGTTAATGCTTTGTACGCAAGCAAGCAAGCATGCCCCTCTTCAGCGCTTCATTGCCACGACGCTGCACTGTGGTGCACTTTTGTAGTTTTAGGGGCGAAGCACCTAAGGGCCGAACCTTGTCCCTCCCTCGTCGCCCGTCATCCATATCTCTGGTTTGCATGCAGTCCGCTAGGGGCGCTGCGGTGCACAAGGGCGTTCATTTCCGACGCGCGCTCTCTTTCTCTCTTCAGCCATGGATGATAACGGTCGCTTGTGATAACGGCGCGCCCGCTATGGATGAAAAGGCAAGAGTGGCGGCTCAACTGCAAGCGGAGTCAAGGGCTTGCAAAGTTGCTGCAGCTCGGCGACGGAGACAACACGCGAACCCGGAGTAAATGGCGCGGGAAGCTGCAGCAAAACGGTAACGCCGGCAAGCGGACCCGGAGCTGAGGGCTCGCGAAGCTGCAGCAGCACGGCAACGCCGGCATGCGGACCCGGACCTCAGGACTCGCAAAGCTGCAGCAGTACGGTAACGCCGGCAAGCGGACCCGGAGATGAGGGCTCGCGAAGCCCTCGCTTGAACCGAGAATCGACGCCACCACCAACCTCAGGTAGAGAACGCTTGCGGCGTTTTGCCGCCGCTTCCCGCGCTCTCGCCGCCTCTGGGTCCGCTTGCCGGCGTCGCGCTTGAACTGAGCATCGGCGCCACCAACCTCTGGTAGAGAATGCTTCCGTTGTTTTGCCGCCGCTTCCCGTACTCTCGCATGTAGGGGGGATTCACGGTTACCCGAATGATCCCCCGGTGCTTCGCCCACTCATCATCATTCACTTCGTAGATATGCGGTGATTTTTTTATTAGTTATTACAGTTAGCATGAGTTAAGTCGTAGGCTCGGTTTGAGCGGTAAATGAAATTTTATGCGTAAGTGTCAAATGACCCATTGAGCGAAATGCAGCTCCGCTAAAGTGAAACCTGCGAAGCATGCAGTGATGCCGCTTACTTTACCGTGATGACGACGACAGATGACGCCGGCAGCCCGAGCGCATAAGGTGATTCGCACCTAAATATCTACATGAGCAAGCCCAGCCGATCCTATGTATACGCCTCTCTACAGTCCATCTCTTCTTATTCACTTCCTGTGTTCTAAATCTCTTATTAAAATTTGTAATTGTCCACCAATCGAACGCATTTAGTTAAAGTGCCGAAACCGGAGCGCTAAGACCATACAAATCGGTTTTATAAAGAACAAAAACAAAACAAAAATGCATGATGTCGGCCCACTGGTAATCCTGTGAAGGCGACTGTTGCTTCAGCATGGTCACAGAGCCTGCGCGTCATAGAGCCGATTTCGGCTGCAACATATAGCTTTTGAATAATAAAGTGCGCTCTAGAAGGCTGTTTTGGAAGCCACTTTCCTAACTTTGAAGTCGTTAAATGTTGCAGATTTTTTGTCATGAAAAGAAGTAGCCGGTCACTAAATCAAAAAAAAAAAGAACTATCGCTTTGCAGAGAACAAAAAAAGTCGCTATATCTCCGGAAAAATGACTAAAATGGCAACACAGTTTCTGATCCACAATATCGTGAATGACGAAAGGACCATGAACATGCACTTTGTTGAGCTACACATTCAAAACATTGAGAAGGCAGATACAGGGCACCATACACTTACTTGAATGTCATGTTTCAGCACTCAGACAGGGTTACCTGTGTTCTTTCCTACGTGAGCGGTTCGTGAGTTCTGCGGCGCGGGTCTTGTGCTGGTTCGAGAGATGGCGCCACGCTGCGTGACCAAGCCGGCAGCGCCCGGCGCGCCGCGGAACTCACAGACCACTGGCGTTGAAAAGAGCACAGACAACCCTGTCCAACGTTACTAGACTAGCTTCAGTTGTAAAACTCTCCGCCCGAGCGCTTACCGCCACTGTCGCCACTCCTTGGGCAGCCGCGAGATGGCGGCGCCGTTCCATCGCGCTCCACTGCAGGCGCCTCGCCGCAGCCTTGAGCTCGTGCGGACGGGCCGCTTGCGCGCGTTTCTAGTTAGAATTAGTGGTACCATGCGAAATCGGTATCGACCTACAGCAATAACATATATCGGGCTAGTTGGTTCATACTGAAAGAATGGTAAACTGCACGATAGGAAGAAACGCATACGACGAAGCGCAGGAGCTGCGTTTTTAAGTGCCGTGTGTTTCTTTCTGCCGCCTAAACTTTTCACGCCGTTTACTCGTCCCATACAGCAGCTTGGCACGTTTTCTCGCTGCTTTTACTTGCCCAACGCTTTGGTCTGGGGCATTTATACGCCAGCTAGCGAGCCCAAATTTGTTATCCACAAAAATAACAGCACAACTTTCTTGTAAACCATTGAATGCTTCATTAAAGAAAACGAAGTAAAAGACAACTGTATGCCCCTATATATAGCTAAGACTTAAACTGTCGCAAGGGACATAATCTAGGCAAATGATTTGGGCCTACGTGGAAACCAACTCCACCTACAGCAGCTTGGCACGTTTCATCGCTGCCTTTACTTCAAGACTGGATCCTTGCCACTGCTCCAGGAACCCTGCCTAAGGATGCATTTTCATGCAAGCTATGCGTGTATGCGAGTGACTAAATGGAAATTAGCGTAGCTTGCACAAGTGGCGCAAAGCTAGAGAAATAGCGGAGCTGTTCGGCACCTAGCTGGCCCTGGCCTTATACGGGTTATGCTTTTCCGGAATTTATTGATTATTGATCGATTACCTATTGATTGGCAATCGTAAGGTATTGGCCACGTATTTGGGCTAGGGTAATCACTACCAAGTCATATCCAGCACTTCTCAGAATTTATTGAATATTGATCGATTATCGATTAGCTATTGATTGGCTATCACAAGGTGATGCGAGGCGCAGCTGTGCGCAGTGACGTCATCGCTAGGCGAGTTTTGGCGAACACTATGCGGGGAAGCAAAAAGCTTAAACAGTTCCGCTGTTAAAAATTTAATGATGCGTGCACTCAGTTCCTGAAAGCGCGAGGGGCACCCAACACGACTTAGCGTATTCTCGGACAGGTCTTCGAAGATAGCCCAGAACAGGTCACCAAACATCCCTCTTCGTTTGCGTCCCCCCCCCCCCCCCCCCCCCCCCCCCGAGGGAAAGTTCGGGAACACTTTCGGCACCGCACCCTCGGCAGATGTCCACTTGTGTCGTGGCACCTCAGCCGTCTGTCCATTGATAATATGCACAAACAGTTTAAGATGTCCTGCTCACGAAAGTGTAAATCACACACCATGGATTTCGCAGAGAGTTCCCGGTCGGCACGAGGAATCGCTCTGTTCAACGCCGAGCGAAGCGTCGCATTGCTGGGAGCACACAAGAAGTGGCGCACCGAACTGTCGACATCGTTCGATAGCCGCTTGTTGTAGTCAGGAACGCAGCACGTCGACATCGTCTGCTAATATCATTAAAAAATGCGGTGAAGGCTACAGTTTCGCGGATGACATGATTCTTCAAATCCGCCGTCAACAACCAACCACAGAATACACCAATGCTGCACCGCGTTTTTCGTCCAGCCAGTTCGCGTAGCCGGCTAGTGGGGAAGTGAAGCTGGGTGCGACGGCAGCGCCATGAAGGTGCGGGCAGGGGGCGGTTCCGCGTAACGCCGCCGAGTTTTACAACTGAAGCTAGTCTACTAACGTTGACCCTGTCTTAGTGCTAAAACATGACATTCAAGTGTATGGTGCCCTGTATCTGCCTATTGAACGTCGTTATTGGAAATTACAATTGAAACCTCGGCGTACTATAAATGACAGCTTCAGTGATATTGCGAACAAACATTAAGGAAGAACTCGGACGCAATATTTTTTGTAACTTGTTTGGGCAGTAACTAGCGTATGGAATGCGGTGCTAAACAAAGTGTTGGAGGCTAGAGACTCCATTTTCATAAGTTTTCACTGGTTGCCCGTATGATCTCATTTTTTTCTTGCAACGATGCTCGGATGGTCTCGTTTGAGTGCTCGGATAATGGCTCTGGCTTTTGGCTCAAGGTCACTTGGAGGTCGCCGACAACGGGAGCTAAAATCATGGGCGCTATAACGTAAAATGATTCCAAACTGTTTTGATTCCAAACTCCTGACGTCAAATTTACGTAACCACCGACGCAAGCATCGGGCGGTGACCCGCAGCGTTGTCTGAACAACCCAATCAAACACTCTCCTCGTTTATATATGAGGTCATCTTTGTTCGCTTTCAAAACCAATAACATTGTCTACACTCAGCGGTTTTTCTTATCTAATTGACTGACAAGAGGCGAGGAGAGGGTTTAGATGGGGTCGAGCCAGCACAGTGAAAATAGATAACCGCATGAAGAGGGTGGTGCCGGCTTCTTTGATTGGTCCGCTTCGCCTTACTTAGCTTGCGGTGGCTGGTCGAAAATTGCGGCGGCATGCAACGGAAGGATAAGAATGCCGCTAAAACGGATCCTCAGCAAGGAAGAGTTGGCTGAGCGATGTCGTATGCATGCCGAAATGGCTCTATAACGTTTTGTTGCCACGCAAAAAGGTTTATCATGCGCAAAACTATACATGCTCACCGGCAGGTGCGAGTAGCGACGGCCTGAGCGATCGGTGGGCAGCCACCTTCTATTCCTTTCGGAACGGGGCAGTCTGTGGCTATTCAGAAAAATTTTCAGTTTTGTTCGGCATATTGATGCATTGTTTTCGCGTGCACGTCACTTTGACGTGTGCGTTTTCGCGGTTTTGTGACGTCGCGTGACAGACAGGGGAAGTGGGCGTAGCCAGAAAACATTGGACCAATAGCAGTGGGCTAATTATGAAAAGGCGTTGAATCAGGAATGATTATTTTTCTTTTGTGTGGTTTATTCATGCATAATCAGTGTGTACACGTGATATCAGATGGGGAGCTATCACGGTTTTCGTGTCGTCGCGTGACAGACAGGCGAAATTGGGAGTGGCCCGAAAATGTTTTGACCAATCGTGGAGGCTGATTGTAGAAATTGGAATCAAAACAGTTTGAAATCGTTTTACGTGATAGCGCCCGATTTCAATCTTTATAGGTGATGTGGGTGCCGAGAAAAACGATAGAAGCTTCCGAACTAAAGCCTAGCCATAACGGCGATACTTTTAGCAGAGGTAAAGTGCGTTCAAAGGTTTGGGGGCGTCAGTCTATACCGACTGAACTGATGTTCTCGACGTCAATTACCCGCTTTTATCCCCCCAAAACAGAGCAAAGGGACATCACACTGCAAAAAAAAAAAAAAAAAAAAAATCATCAAAGGGGGCTGTAGCGGTGACGCGGGGACCTCGGTGCATCCATCATGCTGCACATTGTAGCTGATGATGATGATGTTGATGATGATTTATTGACATCTCCTTTGAAACGGGACGGTGACAAATAGTCACCTAGCCTGCTTGATTTAATCAGGTATGCTACACATGTTCTTTTTATTCTAGCATTTATTGTATACATCTCCTTATAGATTTTTTTTCTTCAGACCTTTTCTTTCTACCTTGTACCGCTACCTATGCCTGTAACAGATCCGTCGTCATGTCAGTCTTTTCCTTGCTTTTTTTCCACCATTAGTCTAAACGTCTCTCGCTTATCTCTACTGCTGACCGGTTGATGCTTCCGTCAACTTTAAACCCAAGCGCTTCTGAATGGTGAACATTACCTACGGTCCTCACTGAAAGAACCGCTTCGCATTCCATTAGGATGTGTTGAGTGGTCTCCGGATCTTTGCTGCAGCATACACATGCGTCATCTAGTTCCGATTATTTGCTCCAGTATGTTTTGGTCCTTAGGCAAGCGGCTTGAGCCTCAAATTGCAAGGCACTGCCCTTCGTGTTATCCTACAGATTTTCCCTTCTAATGTTTTTCTTCTCATTCTTGTAAATATACATTGTCCTTTTATTGCGATAGCAATTATATGGACACTTCAACGGGATTTTTGCCGTCGGCGTCGTCGTCGCCGTCGCCGTCGCCGTCAGGTTCCGTATAGATTCCAAGGGCGATAAAATCGTCGCCGCGCGCCGTACGAGTAAAAGCGCGCGGGGGACGTGCGCTATCACGGAGAGCCAACGCACGGCGGAAAGCAAACGCGATTGTCGCCCAAAAAGCCGTGTGGGTATGGGGGGGGGGGGGGGGGAGGGAGGCGGGGCGACGCTGTGCTACGGCACCAAATGCTTATCTTGAACCCAGCGCAAGGAGAACTGGCAACGCAGTCTCCCACGCGAAAGCAAAAAAAAAAAAAAAAAAAAAAAAAAAAGCGGGGAGGCAGCGCAGGAGGAACGGGGGGGTGCAGCTTCTACTCTGCCAACAAATACGCTTGCACTGGCTGTGGTGCCATCGCCCGCACAGTCTCTTTATCTCCACCACGGCCGGGCTCGACTGGCGCGCGCACTCGCTTCTTAACAAGCGAGCGAGCGCGCGCGCCAGTCGAGCCCGGCCGTGTCTCCACACGGCTCTGACCTTTATCCGCTGTCCATTCGCCGCTCAGTTTCCGTTGAAGCGATAGACCGCACGATTCTTCGCCCGCTGCAGCGGCCGCGCCAGCGTTTTGACAGTCGTTGTCTGCGGTCATTCAGTGTGATCTATTCATGTTTGCTTGTGCGCGATGACACCACGCTTGTCAATTCAGTTAGAAAGCGAATGTGTCCAAGTTTATGCGGCCGATAAAACTACTCTACTATCCCTACTCCGAATAGCTCTCTACGAATTTGCTATCGCAATTGATGCTTCGCCTTTCGGGCGAAACTGCGACATTTTTTTGTTTCGATTCTTTGCATCCAATTCACTGTCTCTATTTCTCTCACTTTCTTTCTGATGACTCCTGGTTTTCTATTTACAGTGTGAATTATATGCGTTTGTAGATGAGGTTCATCTTGCTTTCAGGCCATCCAACCGGAATTTTCTTCGTTCAAATCACTTGCTCTATAGCATTAGTCAGCAGTCAGCATTATCGTTGGAATGAGGTCTTTGATTAGCTGTATCGGAATTTCATCGGGTCCTGCTGCCGTGTCATTAAGAACATTTTCTGCAGCCTTTCTATGCTAAATTTTGATCTCTCAGCCCTCTCTGTCGTTGCTGGACATGTTGTCTGAACTACGCTTTTTCTCGTGCCGAAGTTATCCCTAATAACGTCTGTAATGTACCACAGTGCATCGTCTCCTTCGTAGATGTTAGCGCCTTCATCAGTTATCGCTGTTTGCGGATATTATTTGGAGCTCTGAATGCTGTTACATGGTTCCAGAATATTTTTCGGGCGCCTTTGGGCATTTATTTTCTCTTGCACGAGTTCACTGGCCACCCTTTTCATTTCTCGGTATTTGTTCCATCTAAGGAGCATCTCTTCTTCTTGTAATCTCAACTTTTTGGCTTCTCGATGAGCCCTAGATGCCTCTTTACGCTCTCCAATAGTTTGCTTTATTTCCTTGTTCCACCACTTACGTGGTCTCCTCGTTCCAATCCAAGAATTTTTTTGCCGTGTCTGTCTTATTTCCTGCTGAATAACGTCCACTAGTTCCTTATATTCCAAGACTGATGTAGAAAAAGCATCTACTTTCTTCTATTTCTCATTTTCTATTGTGATCTCCCCTTATTTGCTCTTCATTATTTTTTTGAAATTCTGAGGCTATTAGTTCGTGTTTTGTTTTAGTATGTCTACCAAACTTTAATGTTAGACGTCTATTATCGTTACCCAGGCTATTTGTCCCACTTTCGTATATTATAATTTGGTCTAGTTGTTCGTAGACAATTTCTGAGACTAAAGCGCAGTCGGTACATGACTACCTGTGTTCGCATTGCCACGTTACCTGTCCATAACACTTATTATTCCTGTTAACTAGTATACGGTTCTGTTCATCGCACTAATCCAGCACTAGAGAATCATTTTAATCGGTATATCCGACTAATTCCTCCATGTGCGCCTTCATATCTCTTGCTGATACCATCTGGCCCGATTTACTGAACTCATTAATATCGCTTCTAATGCAGATCAATTATTAATAATTTTGTCTGGTATCACAACGTGTTATGTACTCTACTCGCAGCCACGTCCTTTTGCCATGTCATGTGCCGCTAATCCATGAATGGTCCCTACATGTCTCTTTTACCCTTTGCCACTTCAGACCTTGCCTAATTAGTATGCCTATGCCTCCGCCTTTCTTTTGAGTTGGGCAATCTGTTGCACCCTTCCCATACAAAATTTTCAATAACAGGCGACTGCTCCAAATCTCGTAGATGCGTTTCGGTCAAGGCGTACACGCTAGTCGCTTCGTCATTCACCTGCGTTTGAATTTCCAGCCATTTTTCCTGCTTGAGACCCTGAATGTTTTAACACATTTACCTTGTCTATTCTTATCCTTTCTGCGTCTTTTCCTAACTCCTTGTGGCCTAATTGTGCCGTTTACTGGTGTGTCGCTATATTCAATACCTAATCTTGGTTCCCGATTGCCTGGGGCCCGCCTAAAAAAGCTACTACCCGCGTTGCGAATCGATATCCAACCGTTGTTGCTACACTTTCGCTAAAATGTATCCCGTGAATAACAAAAGTGCCTTCGCGGCCAGCTCGGTGCACTTCTCGGTTGATGTCAATTACCGTTAAATTTATTGCTTTAGCTTGCTTCCAAACTTCCCTGTTTACTGCAAGCACAGCACTTTCAATTGCACACCCATGCCTTCCAACCTCAGGCACAGTGCACACTGCGAGTTGCAGTTCCTTTGAAACATTGCGCAAACAAAGTCACGCCACTTCGCAGTGCCCCGTGAGGTTGATTTTAGTTGCGAATAGACTGACCCACACACCCTCTTTTGGTCCCGGTAAGTGTCCACGCAAGGGTCTTTGTCAGCAGACGGGAAAATATCCGCAGCATTCGCTATACACGCATTGCTGATTCGCCCAAAGGAATCGGAATGATCGTGGCGATTTTCTCACCTCTTGCGATACCAAGGGCTGATCCACTCGGCCATTCTGTGGTGCTCGGTGCTGCACGGTGGTGCGTGCCTCGGGCGCTGTCGTCTGCGATGTAACCGCAGCGGGTGCTGCTACACTCGACGGATGCGAAGACGGTCCCGAAAAGCCTGCCGGTCCCGAGCGCGCCACCTTACCGCGCCCTCGGCCCGAAACTTTCTTCTTGCCTGCTAAGACAGGCGCCGGCACGTCGCCGCCTCCTTGGTGTTCCATACTGCGTGCTAGTCAAGGCGCGTTCCAGCATCCACAGAACGGTCGCGCGTGCTTGCTTGATTGCTTCCTATATCAAGGCGCGCACCCACTACGGGAGACTGGCCGGTTGGGGCGGGGGCAGGAAACTTGAAGAAAAAAATACATGTGACGGAATAGTTGAAATTATGCAATGAAACAAACTAATGTTAGATCATTTTTTATATTGCAAGCGGTGTGCTTTTTATGGCGGAGCTTTCTTTGCCTCTTCCCGACGGCGCTGCTGCTGCTGTGCTGGCCTTCCCGCGCGTGCCGCTGAGTTTCTTGCAGCACCACCAGATGGCGCTAATCTCCCGGTTTTTCCAGGGGCTTTAGATCTTGCTAAAGCCCCTCAAACACCGTAAAGTAGCCCCATGCTTTGAAGAACGCCGCCACCTCCTCGCGGGTCCTGGCCGAGGCCGACGCCGCATCGCTATTGGCCTAATGACATCACTTGGGCCCTCGCGCCGGATTCTTTTGTTTACAGTCGCGCTCGATCGCCATTTTCGCATGAGAAGCGTCTACCTACCGGCGAGGAGCGCGTGTTCGCGCCGTCGCTCTTCCGTATTCTTTTGGTTTGCGAATGCCATGAACTAAGTTTTGTGGCAAGTGCGACGTCCCTTCACGCTATTTTCCATTACCATGACGTACTACGCCTTCAGATGCCAAAATAGTTTCAGCAAATACACGATACCGTGCGCTAAGCGCGACGCGTGGGATCAACATCCTCCACAAGACTATGCAAGCAAGCTATGTTGCGAGTCTCTCATATGTGTCAGGCTTGTGGAATTCGTTGCGGGCTATAACGTAGTAGATATTGCACAGTTCACTGGGCATCTTGTCATTTGTATGCACGCTTTAACACGACCCCTACGTGACATGTACTTTGTTTATATAAGCACTACGTTGTCTTATTTGGCGCGCTTATTTGTGTTCTACGCCAACAGGCTTGAATTCGCGGGCACGTGAGGCTGGGTGCGAAAACGGGATTACGAAAGTCCTTTCGACAAAATTCGAGGCTCTAGCGTGAAAACGCATCCTAGAAAAGCAACTCTCTGCCCTCTGTGGGTATACTTACTAGGCCTTTTTAGCGCGAGCAGCTTTGTTTGCATCTTTTGTTTGTGTTCATCTTTGTAGGTCGCCCGTTGAATTTGCGATACGAAGGCATCGATGAAGAGCGTGCGTGCTCTCCCGAAACCGAGTTACGGGGTGCGTTCGTCGCCGAACGACAGCATCTTTGAGACGTAAGTGCTAATACGCGTGAGCTTTAAAGTGTGTGAAGGTGCAGATGCGGCGGTGGAGCACTCGCAAAGAAAACATGCGATCGCCCGCTAGTTCGCTGGATGGTTTAGTCGTCGTTCATTTAGTCGTTTGCTCGTTCGTTTAGTCGTTTGCTTGCTCGCTCAACTATGAGTTCGTACGGCTGCTAGTCTCTGAGACGGACTTGCAGTGGGACACTTTGGCTGGTGCGTGCCTGCCCTCTGCCAGCCTTTGGGCATCATAGCTAATACGCGCCGCGAGTTCACATGGTAAGGACGGCACGGATTATTTAGCTTAGTGGGGGTTTGCTGGAGGCCCAGATGTTGTCATTCGATCGTAAACGTGTTATTCGCAACACAAGATCTTACGACGTGGACTTGACAAATGTTGTGTAGCTAATTGTAGCGCATGCGATACATTCGGATTCGTCATGGTACGGCGTAAGCGCGCGTTTATATGCTTGTAAAAAATAGTTATCCAACAGAAAAAAAAGCTGCCGTCACTGAATTTGTATAACCCTCCGTATAGAAAGGCTATGCTGTACACGAAGTTACTGAGAGCTAGAAAGCCAACTCGAACGCCTAAAGGGCACCGCCTAGCTATGAGTGCATTAACTCTGCGAAACGTCGTCTGCTACGCTGAAGCGTAGAAGAGAGCGTGAAAGAGACGAACAACGGGGAGGAGTGAAGGAGGAGGAGGAGAGTGTCGCGACTTTACGAAGTTTCAGGGGCTTTAGGTCTTGCTCTTTCAAGTCCTGGTCTTCGACTCCATCGAGTGAAGCCGAAGGGAACGGAAATGCCGGTTGGAGGTGCTTCTTAGCGCAGCACCAGCAGCGTGCAAAAGCGATAAGTGTTTTGTTTGATATTTCGCGTATTTGTTTAATTGGGATAGCAATTATATGGACACTTAAAGCTGATTTCTGGCGTCGTCGTCGCCGTCACCGTGAGGTTCCGTATAAAGTCCAAGGGCAATAAAATCGTCGCCGCGCGCCGTACGTGCGAGGGAAAGCGCGCGGGGGACGCGCGCTATATCATGGAGAGCGAACGCATAGCCGAGCGCAAACGTGACTTCCCCCGCGCGAAAGGCCGTGGGGGTATGCGAGGGGGGGGGGGGGGCACGCTGTGCTGCCGCACCAAATGCGTATCTTGCAACCGGGCGCAAGGGGAACTGGCCACTCAATCTCCGACGCGAAAGGAGGAATGCGGGAAGGCAGCGCGGTAGGGAGGGGGAGGGGGCAGCTTCTACTCTGCCAACAACCGCGCTTCTACTTTGCACCGGTACGGGCTGTCGGTGTTGTCGCGCGCACCGGATCTTTTGAACTTCGGCACCATTCCCCCCAAATCTTACCGCAAGACATCAGACTAGCGAGTGTATCTGCCCTTAAATAACACGCCCAGTTTCCTATTGATCATGATGCCGCCTTGCTGTATGATGATGCCGCCTTTCACCAAGGACACAGTCTAAGATACCCGACACCATCGATAAAATTATAGCCCCTGAGCTTCCTACGTCCAACTTTCAGGAGCTGCGCCGCTTGCTAACGTCATACCGGGACATATTCGATTCTGAAGGCGGACCATTGGGCCAATCCTCTCAAGCAGCACACCGGATCAGCACTGGTGATGCTCGCCCAATTCATCGGCGTCCTTATCGAGTCTCCGCGACTGAACGTCACGTTATTCAGGCAGAAGTCATCAGGATGATCGAAAAGGAGATCATTGAGCCTTCTTGCTACCCTTGGGCTTCCCATGTTGTCCTCCTAAAGAAGAAGGATAACAGTTGGCGATTCTGCGTCGACTATCGTCACCTAAACAAAGGTCACTAAAAAGGATGTTTATCCATTGCCGCGAATTGACGACCTGCTTCACTGTCTCCATGGAGCTACGTATTTTTCCTCGATCGACCTCCATTCGGGCTATAGGCAAATTGCAGTGGACGACAACGATCGCGAAAAGACCACGTTTATAACACCAGACGGTATTTATCAATTCAAGGTCGTGCCGTTTGGTGTTTCCAATGCCCCAGCGACATTCGAACGCATGATGGACTCCCTTATTCGGGGCTTGAAATGGCCCACTTGCCTATGCTATCTCGACGATGTCGTCGTGTTTTCATCTACTTTTTCAAGTCACTTGCAGCGTCTGTCAGTGGTTCTCGATGCGTTCCGGCGAGCTGGCCTGCCGTTGAATTCCTCCAAATGCAATTTCGGCCGCTGTGAAATTACAATCCTTGGGCACTTTGTTGATACTGCAGGTATCAGGCCAGACCCCGACGAGGTTCGTGCAGTGGTCTACTTCCCCGTACCGCGTCATCCATGACGTTCACAGCTTTGTTGAGCTCTGCGCTTATTTTCGTCGTTTCGTTGAGAGATTTTGCAACTATCGCCCGGCCACTTACCGAACTTCTTAAGAAAGACGCCCATTTCTCCGGGGTCCTTTACAAGCTTCAGCTTTTACCACGCTGATAGCCGTGCTTACGACATCCCCTATTTTGGCTCAC
The DNA here is from genome assembly GCF_013339745.2 of Dermacentor silvarum. Taxonomy (NCBI): domain Eukaryota; kingdom Metazoa; phylum Arthropoda; class Arachnida; order Ixodida; family Ixodidae; genus Dermacentor; species Dermacentor silvarum. Next base: position 174,224,891 of record NC_051158.1, read on the forward strand.
TTTGATGACTCCGCCCCTATGGAGGTACGCACCGATGCAAGTGGTCATGGCATAGGCGCTGTTTTAGCACAACAGCAGTATGGACACGACCGAGTGATAGCTTACGCCAGCCGTCTTCTTTCGAGATCCTAGCAGAACTACTCCATCACCGAGAGGGAATGTCTCGCTCTTGTCTGGGCCATCGCGAAATTTCGACCCTACCTCTACGGCGGACAGTTATCTGTTGTCACTGACCACCATGCATTATGCTGGCTTTCATCTCTGAAAGATCCAACTGGCCGCCTCGGTCGCTGTGCTTTGCGGCTGCAGGAGTACTCCTATTTCTTCATCTACAAGTCTGGTCGATTAGATCAGGATGCGGACTGTCTATCCCGTCACCCGGTGGACCCACCCGACTGTGACTCCGGCGACACTACAACAGCCTGTGTCATGCAGATCTCGAACCTCACTCATATTGGAGTTGACCAATGGCGTGATGGCGCACTGCAACAACTTATTGCGCGGCTGGAGTCTTAGCCTTGAGAGGCCGACCTCCACATGTTTTTTTTCTATGGGATGGAATACTGTACCGTCGAAGTTTGTTCCCTGACGGCCCCGAGATCCTGCTTGTTATTCCGGAACAGCTGCGGCTGACCGTCATTGCTGAACTTCATGACGTACCCATGCCGGGCAACCTCGGCGTTGCTCGTACATACGACCGCTCGCGCCGCCGATTTTACTGGACCGGCATGTATTGGTCGGTGCGCCAGTACGTCGCTTCGTGCGAGCTCTGCCAACGCCGAAGGAAGCCCATCATTTCCCCTAGTGGTCTCCTTCCACCCCTGGACATCCCGTAAGCGCCTTTTTTCCGCGTCGTTGTCGACTTGCTTGGCCCTTTCCCAGTGTCTTACTTAGGGAACAAATAGATCACCGTCGCGACAGATTACGCCGCATGGTACGCGATCACGCGCGCCCTCCCTACAAGCTGTGCAACTGACGTTACCGACTTTTTGTTGCGCGATGTTATACTTTATCACGGTACCCCTAAACAACTTCTTACGGACAGAGGACCGCAGCTCCTCTCAAAAGTAACCGCCGACATTCTTACATAGTGCGCAGTCCGGCGCAAGCTCACCACCGCTTATCATCCCCAGACTAATGGACTCACAGAACGCTTAAATCGCACGCTAACGGACAAGTTGTCGATGTTGTCGATGTACGTGTCCTCGGATCACCGCGATTGAGACGTTAACCTTCCATACGTGACGTTCGCGACAATTCATCACGCCACGGTTTATCTCCATTTTATTTGCTCTTCGGCCGTGATCCAGCTTTACCCATGGATACGCTGCTGCCTTCTGATACGTCTACCACCACTGAGTATGCCCACGACGCCTTTGCTCGAGCTGATCATGCCCGTCAGCTTGCTCGCCACCGATTAGCCACATCGCAAGCAAGACAGAATTTTTTATACGACAGGCATCGCCGGCTCAACCATTTTCCGCCAGGTTCCCTCGTTCACCTATGGACTCCAACGCGCCGAGTCGGATTCTCAGAAAACTTGTGTCGCCTTAAACGGCCCTTATAGTGTTCTTCGACGGGTCACCGACCTCACCTAAGAAACTGCACCCTTCCAAACCCCGACATTGTCGACTCGCCACCCACAATGTGAAATTGTGCACGTGGTACGGCTCAACTATGCCCGCTAACCTTACCCATCGGCCCCTTGTTGCTTGCCTCTCGTGTCCTTGAACAACACCGAGTCGGTGCTCCTGCCGCCGGGGATTGTGTCACGGGACCGTTCCCCAAGCGCGTGCACGAGGACGCATCGAAAGGAAGACTATGAAGGCGCGCCTCGGCTGGTGTGTGGATTTCGCCATATTGCCTGTTGTGCGCGTATACATATATAGGCTCCTGTAAATATACATTTTGCCTCTCGCTTTCCTTGTTACAATATGACTCATGAGGCTGAAAATCGGTGATGCAGTCGGCGTTGTCAAGTGAGCCCAAGTGAGCTGATCGAGGCAGTTGATGATGTCAATTAAGGCGAATTTATTTAAAGTAGAGTGAATTAGGACAGATTGAATCAAGGTCAAGATAGTTAAGGCAGGTTTAATCGAGATAGACTTCGTTACAGCACTCGAACCCACGACCATTGGTGTTAATAAAGGCATATTTCACTAAGATAGAGTTAATTAGCGCAGTCGAACCTACAACCTGTGGTGGGAGTGGAACCACGGCCTTTGGTGTAAATTAAGGCCAAGGTAATTAAGACGTATTTATTTAACATATAGTTAACTGAGGCTCTCAAACCCACAACCTTTGCTGGGAGTCGAACTCTCTACTTTTGCTGGCCGCAATGCTTTCGCATTCATCCAAGTAGGGGTAACTGAGTGCACGTTGAGTTTTTTTCTCTTTATACCTGCAGCCGTCCGTCATATTGCTAATATTCTGCAAAAATAATTTCCCTATCTTGGTAAAAATTTTTATATGTGTTTTGAAAACCAAGCAAACCATACACATAGGCCCAGCGTGCTTTATGAAGTACACCTGCATTAATTTTCATACGACACTGTGAACATGCATTGTATCTGCAATGTCATCATGATTGCATCACTTACGGCATTCTTTTCTGAAACTTACAATGTGAAATCAGCTTATCAAAGCAAATACTAGGCCTGATAAAAAAATTCCGTAGAAACCATATACGCAAACTTCAATGTTTTATGAAATCGGAGTTTTTTTGAACTTCAAAATATATCCTTTATTTTATGGTATGATTGCAGTAATGCGGGAAGATATCTAGGATTGTAGGTCTTTCTGGCATTTCGTCAATCCATCTTTGAATGTCCGCTCACCGGTGTCGCCTAGGCTTTCCTGCAAAAAAAATAATAAGTAAATAAATAAAATAAAATAGAATAAAACAGAAAAAAAAAGAAAACAGAAACAGTAAAACCACGTTTGATGGAAATAATGCACTAAAAACAATTGCGATGAGCCCTTCCCCTGTTGAAAAAATGTGGGTAAGCGAAGCTTGTGGCAAGACGACACTGTCGCAGGCGTTCCGCTTCGTTTGCCCTAAACATAGGGTCGGCGGCTCTTCGGTGACATTTGGCCTCAACATCGCGCTCACGCAACTCGGGGTCCGCGGCTCTTCGCTGACGTTTCGCCAGGGCTTCGGAAGCCCTCACGCTAGAATCGGACGACAAGCTTCGCTTACCCCCATTTCCTCGACAGGGGAAGGGCTGGTGATTTTGTCTCTTGGGGTCCCACATGTGACATGGGTAGTTCAAGGGTGCGTTACAGGTCCCCGAGCCCACAGTCGTTCAGCTTGGACCCTTTCTTCACAATCACCAGGATGGGCTCACTTTACAGCGTGACACCACCACCAACATCACCGCCGAAACTTGTGAGCCTATAAAGGTTTGCTTTAAAAAAACATTTCCTTTATAACAAAAAACTGTCAGCCCTTCCATTGGGGTGGAGATGGACGACCAGCGAAGCTGTACTATAGTGGGAATTATGCATTTCCAATTTAGACTATTAAGATGTGATAGTGTGTGAACTATTAAATCATGAGAAATATATATGATCCGCTGGTTTTCATTTGTTTAGTGACCACAGGGTCGCTACGGTACACCGCCATAGGGTGTACGGCAAAGGTTGGCACGTTCTTCATAAACACGTCACCAACGCTGCAACAATGCCTATTAACACATCTAAAGCGCACAAACTTGTAGTATTTACACGGATTCCTCACATACCGCTAATTTGTAAGTAGAATTTCTGCAAAGATATAGTGAACATTGTAAGTTTTTATGTAAGCTTTAAATCTATAGATGAAATTTCCCTGCTCTAGATGCCCAAAGAGGTGCTTCTTGTTGAGCTGTGGTAATAGTTTGGGACATTGAGCTTTGGGTAACTGATTTACAAACCGCGGGCTTCAAAGTTTTTAAAACGTTCTGAATGTCGAAAATTTTCTTTAAGCCCTTTATTGCATTTATGCTTATAAATTACTCAAGTTAGATTTTTTTTCAATTACAACAAATATTTTCAAATCAATCTAAGGTGTCAAGTCAGTGTTTTATATCTATTTGAATATCGAAATCGGGGTTGACGCCGAGGTATACTTTCCTCCTTAAACTAGAGTTTTTACCTTCTTTCATAAATGCAACTGAAATACACGCCCTGTTTTAAGGTGGTGTCAGCCTTTCACATGCTACATGCCACCACCACCAAGCTTATGTGCATTTTTTTCACTGCTGTCATGTGAATCTGACCCATGGGTTGATTCCAGAACATACTCCTAGCCACCAGACTGCCGCCTACACAGTGACGAACTGGAACAAGTTCCGTCAGCTGATTTCAGAGGCCCCATCGCACGACAAGTTGTTTAAACTGGTGAGCGAGTGTCTACAACAAGCTACCGTAAGACGACGGCGGGGCATAGATAAACCGAACCCTGATTTTAAGCTCTTGAGGCTACGCGCCTGTCGACGCCGCGCTTACAGGAGAGTGCAGCGCTCTAAAAGAAGCTCCGATTGGACGGTGTATAACCGCCTAGACGCAGCCATACGGCGGCACACAAAACAACTTCGTCGAAAGAGCTGGGCAGTACTGTGTAGTTCACTGCATACGGCAAATGGTTTTGGAAGTGTTTGGCGAATACTGAAGGCTCTTCGCACTCCTGAGATCTGCAAGAATCCAACTGCTGCTTTGTGCATAACGACTGGCCGGACTCCGAAAATTCTTGCGGAAGCATTTGCTGACCTTTTCGTACCTCCTATGCCAAGTAACAACGCAAACAATGACCTTAATCCTCTGACAAGTCAGAACATCACAACGTTCTGCTATGGTCCAGCCTACCAGATGGATGAAACAGACTTTACTCTCGAAGAGCTGCATCACGCCCTCAGCCTCTCCAAACATCGCACTGCCCCTGGTGAAGACGGTGTTACGTACCAGGCATTACGAAACATCGATGAGGCCTTTCATCAAAATGTCTTGGACGCATATAACGAAGTGTGGCGAACGTCTCTGATCCCCAATGATTGGAAATCATCTGTGGTGATACCAGTCTTAAAGCCCGGCCGCCCGGCAAAACACCTAAAGTCTTACCGGCCAATATCGCTAACTTCTAATGTTATGAAGCTGATGCAACGAATGGTACTGTTTCGTCTAGACGGCAGGCTACAAGAGCTTAATTTCTTTCCTGATGTCATGAGCGGCTTTCGTCGTCACCGTTCAGCCCTCGATAGCATAGCAGACCTCGTTTCATCTCTAGAGTCTGTTCGAGAAAACAAGCACTCTGCATACATGCTCTTCCTGGATATACAGCAAGCATTCGATTCGGTTCCCCATAAGGCGATTATTATCGCCCTTAGGAATGCGGGAATTTCGGGTCGACTGCTTCATTTCGTGCAAAACTTTCTATCTGAGCGCCACATGAAAGTGCGTGTTGGAGGAGCAACAAGTGATTCTCGCCCTGTTAAGTGCGATGTACCACAAGGCAGCGTCTTGTCGCCGCTTCTCTTCAACAGTGTACTTGCTGGACTTCCAAGCCGATTGCCTCAGGAAGCAGACTTTCCAATATGTATAGCAATCTATGCTGATGACATTGCACTGTGGATCAGCGGTCCTTCGTACCATGGTCCACGTCTTCGTGGAATCCTGCAGAGAGCTCTGAATGCGACTTCAGAGTACTTGGAGGAAGTTGGTCTGCAGATCTCACCAGCTAAGTCAGCCGCGATTGCGTATCATCCAAGGCAATGGGCTCGTCGAACCATGAGCCGGCTGTACCTCGGAGAGACACCGGTACAATGGGTACAGCACCACCGCTACCTGGGCGTAATTATCGATGATCGCCTCTCTTGGCGCCCTGCCATTACCTCTGTGCGGTGCAAATTCCGGTCGCTGCTCAAGTATGTGGCCGCCTTGACTGCTAGGGGCGCTGGCTGCGACCAGACGACAGCACTTCAGGTATACCAATCGTCTGTCCTCTCTGGCGTGATGTATGCCTTGCCAGTCTTGAACGTGCCGTCAAATGTGATGTCTGAGTTGGAATGAGACCATCGTGTTGCCCTCCGAGTCATGCTTGGCTTACCTCGTGAGGCGCAATCTGTTCCACTACTCACGGAAGCGCACCAGTTGCCCCTGAGCTTGCAAGCAGACCAGAGAGCGCTACACCATATCGAGCGTTTGCACCGAGCATCAGACGGCCAAGCACTGATTAATCGGCTGCTTCAGCGCCCATTCTCTCGGATGGGAAAAATGGCGGCATTGTTTGTGGACATTACTCACAGGTCAGGAGACACTACTTCTTTCACAACTCCGACGAAGCGCAACAAATGCTCCTTCCCCATTTAACTGACAATTCCTGAAATCCACAAAAAATCTAGTCAGCCTGTTCCGGCACTATTTCAATTGGCCCAGTCCCACCTATATGAAAAATTTGAAGGTTATATTGAAGTATTCACGGACGCATCTGTACACAGCGACGCGCAAGGCGCTTCTGCAGCTTTCTTCTGCCCTTCGACTGGCATCAGACGGGTATTTAGAATACTACATCCAACCTCATCAACAACTGCAGAACTAGCAGCGATTGATGTTGCTCTGAAATACGTACATGAAGAATTAAACGCCTTGAAGGTCGTCATTCTTACAGACTCCCGTGCTGCCCTCAGCAGACTTAGACAAGATGCCGATAGCCCATTGTTGTGCAGTATCCAAGAAACTTCCGGCAAAATTACTTCCTGTGGAGTGTCCCTCATTGCCCAGTGGGTACCCTCGCATGTGGGCATCGCTGGAAATGAAGAGGCTGATCGCCTCGCTTCAAGCTGTGCCCACCATGAATGTGACTGCCCTGACATTTCGTGCACGTTTGAAAATGCCCGTCTCCTGATACGCCGACACCTACTAAAGCAGCACCCAGACCGGCGTGTTGCAGACGGATCGTTCCCTCCCCGTGTTCGTGGTCGAGGCTTGCCCCGCGGTGCTAGAGCACTGCTATACAAGTTACGGGTTGGGTCTGTGTTGGTGCGCGAACGCCTATACCGACAAGGACGTGTGGACAGCCCGTCGTGTACGTTTTGTGGCTCCTGTGAGACACTTGAACATCTAGTTTTAGAGTGTCCCGCATTCGTTGTGCAGCGCGCACTACTAATTAAGGAGTATAGACTTATGGGGCTGCAATGTGCGACCCTTGATGATTACCTTTTTCCAAGGGGGAGCGCTGCAAGACGTGACCAGGCCCATCGAGCCCTGCTAAGTTTTCTGAAAGACACTGACTTGGCCTCCCGTTTATTGACATTATTTGTATTTTGTTTTGTTTTGTTTTGTTCTGCCTGTGTCTCCGTCATTTCTTGATTTCCTCTTTTCTTTTCTCATATTTTCATTTCCTCTATTCCCTCCTCCTATAGGAGTAGGCAGGCGTTGTGCCCCTCTCGGTGGCAGTTGTCAGCTTGCTCCCTCCTTAATCCCTTTGTGTCCTTGTGTGTATATGTGTACAAATCAAATAATAATAATAATAATCTCTCTAACTACTTCAACCAATGTTTACTACTGAAGAGTGATAGCTTTGTTCTTTTGATCATTTATGCTGCCTGAATAGTTAGTAGTAGATTAACTTTATTATTGTTTTTGTAATGATTTTTTTGTAGCGAGTAATCACTTGTGGTGTCTTCATTCGTTGCCCATTGTCTGTTGCACTACTCTTATTTCGTAATGTTTCAATGGTTGTCTGTGAGCTAGGCCATTCATATGCGACGCCTGTTGCGGCTAAGCTCACTAAAAGGAGAAGATCGATTCACCAATTTTTCCGCTATATCCTCTGGAAGATCAGGCGGCTGAAAAAAAGAAGAAAGAGAAGGAGGTGCTGTACTGATTCGGGCTTAGTAATACGCAGGAAAAACGAGGTAGATATAGAGTATCACACTAATGCACTTCGCTGCTGCTATAATCATTATTATGCCTTTTAAAAACAAAGTATAGATATCTGTTGTACCTTTGATGATAAATATTTATGAAGCGAAGTAAAAGTAATAAAAACGAAAACAATTCATTGCTCGCGTATTTCTTGCCTTTAGATGGCTCTCAAATTAAACATCAATGCCAGTTGTTTGTGTATTCATTGCGCTAATCCCCACTTACATTGGCTGCCTACACGTCCTATTGGATTCGCGAGGGCCCTATGATTGAGACGTTTGAAGTTTTCCCATTATGGCGATACAGCGCAGGCTACGGGACAGGTGACAGCAGACAAAAGAGTGCACTGAGTGTGAAGTGGTTCTTCAGTCGAAGTAATAAAGTTTATCAGGAAGATTATATATATTGTAACGAATGATACAAGGACTTCTGAGATAACTATTTATTGGGGGCGAACTTGTGCCCGGCAAGTAAATAAATTAAATAGCTGCAGCGTTCCAAGCAGGAGATCAAGAAGCCTTCTTTTTCTCGAGCGACGCTCCACTTCCTCTTCTTTTTTGGCGACGGTCACATATATCCCCGTGCGTGCGGCGAATGCACGTGCCATTACGTCTTCGTCTTTGTTCTTCTAATACGCCGCTGTCCTCTTCGAGGGCGCACGAACCTGCGCGCGTTATTTAAAGACGGTTTTTGTCTTGTGTCATTATTCCCCCTCCAAGAACGCATCGTCCCGATGCGTAAAGTGGCGAAGCTGTTGACAAGCTGTTGTCCACACTAAAGTGGTATATGGCACTGAGTAGAGGTGTTTGGTAGAACATTCACTGCCTGTCATAATATGGCTTCATTCTGACCACATGCACAGTTTCTGTGCGACGTCGGCATCGTGATGAGGTCACTTGTCCTTCCGGCGTAACTTCGTAGTTTAATGGACTAATGCGGCGAAGTACTCGGTAAGGGCCGAAATAACGGCGCAGAAGCTTTTCGGACAGGCCGCGCGTCCGTACGGGAGTCCACACCCATACTCTGTCACCTGGTGCATACTCGACTTCTCTTCGCCGCAAGTTGTACCGGTCGGCGTCAATGCGCTGTCTTTGTTGAATGCGGTGTCGCGCCAGCTGACGTGCTTCTTCGGCCCTCTGTATAAATTCGCTGATTTCAGGGTTTTGTTCTGCACTGTCGTTTACTGGCAGCATTGCATCTAAGGGTGTGGTAACTGTTCGGCCAAAAACAAGCTGAAATGGCGTCACTTGAGTGGTCTCTTGCAATGCGGTATTGTAAGCGAATGTTGCATATGGTAGTATCTTGTCCCATGTACGGTGCTCTAAGTCTACGTAAATTGACAACATATCGGTCAGCGTCCTGTTCAGTCGCTCGGTCAACCCATTTGTTTGAGGGTGATAGGCAGTTGTTTTCCTGTGGCTGGTATGAGTTAGTTGCATAATGCACTGCGTCAAATCCGCTGTGAACGCAGTTCCTCGGTCCGTGATAATAACTGCAGGGGCACCATGTCGTAGTACCACGTTGGTGACAAAGAATTCAGCCACTTCAATGGCTGTCGCACTGATTAGAGAGGCTGTCTCGGCATATCGGGTTAGGTAATCAGTCGCTACTACAATCCATCGTTTCCCTGATGACGATGTCGGAAATGGACCAAGCAAGTCCATTCCTACTTGTTCGAACGGGGCTTCTGGGGGTTCTATTGGTTGAAGGAGGCCTGCGGGTTTTAATGGAGGCGTTTTGCGTCTTTGGCAATCCCGACACGTTCTCACATAATGCTGCACCGAACTCAATAGCTTTGGCCAGTAGTACTTAGCATGAATTCGAGCGTATGTTCTACTCACTCCTAGGTGTCCTGCGGATGGGTCATCGTGACAGGCTTCCAAGATTTCGGATTGCAAGGATGAAGGAACGACGAGTAAGAATTTCTCTGTGCTGTGCTCAAAATTTCTTTTGTAGAGGACGTTATTTCTCATCACATACGATGATAATCCCCGTTTGAAAACTCGCGGAACATGGACGGGGTGTCCTTCCAGGTGCCTGATGAGTAGAAGCATCTCGGCGTCAGACTGTTGATGTTTGGCCATCTCAGACGTGGTTACGGCTCCAAGAAACGGAAAGTTGTGTCCATCTTCCACAGGAGCAGACTCGACCGGAGCACGTGACAAGCAATCAGCATCACTGTGCTTGCGACCAGATCTATACACAACCGTTATGTCGTATTCCTGCAGCCTCAGACTCCATCTAGCAAGTCGCCCAGAAGGATCCTTCAGGTTTGCAAGCCAGCACAACGAATGATGATCGCTGATTGCTCGGAACGGCCTACCGTATAAGTATGGTCGGAATTTTCCTATGGCCCATATTACTGCGAGACATTCCTTTTCCGTTGCAGAGTAGTTAGTTTCAGCCTTCGAAAGAGTGCGGCTAGCGTATGCAATCACTCTCTCCTCTCCATTTTGCCACTGAACGAGGACGGCACCAAGCCCGAAATTGCTTGCGTCCGTGTGGATGTCTGTTTCCGCTTCTTCATCAAAGTGCGCAAGAACCGGGTGGTCTTGAAGTCGGCGTCGTAGCTCATTGAATGCATCTTCTTGTTCACTTAGCCAAATGAAAGGTACATCTTCTTTAGTCAATCGCGTTAACGGCTCGGCAATCTTCGAAAAATTTTTGACGAAACGTCTATAATAGGCACAAAGTCCTAAAAATCGCCTGACGGCCTTTTTATCCGTTGGTCTAGGAAACTTTTCTACTGCTGCGGTCTTCTCAGGGTCAGGACGGATGCCTTCTGAACTAATCACATGGCCGAGGAAAAGGAGCTCATGGAAGCCGAAGTTACATTTTTGTGGCTTTATCGTCAGCCCTGCTGAACTAATAGCGTTGAGCACAGTCCGCAGTCGTTCCACATGCTGATCAAAGGTGGTAGAAAAAATCACGACATCATCAAGATAAACAAGACAGGACTGCCACTTTAACCCGGATAGCACAGTGTCCATCATCCGCTGAAATGTGGCAGGTGCGGAACAGAGGCCGAACGGAAGTACCTTGAATTCGTATAACCCGTCTGGTGTGACGAACGCTGTCTTCTCACGATCTCTTTCGTCCACTTCTATCTGCCAGTATCCACTTTTGAGGTCGAGAGAGGAAAAGAATTTCGCATCCCGTAGTCTATCAAGGGTGTCGTCGATCCGCGGAAGTGGATAAACATCCCGCTTTGTGACGACGTTCAACTTCCGGTAATCCACGCAGAAACGCAAGGTCTGATCCTTTTTCTTTACTAGCACCACGGGCGAAGCCCACGGGCTTGTCGACGGTTGAATTACGTCGTCTCTCAGCATTTCTTCAACTTGGTTTCTGATGACCTCTCTCTCTTTCGGTGCCACTCGGTAGGGATGCTGGCAAATAGGCCTGACAGCTTCGTCGACAATGATACGGTGTTTGGCGATGGATGTTCTCTGGACTTTGGACGACGTTGAGAAACACGTGGCGAATTCTCGTACAAGGCTTTCTATTTGCTGCTTCTGGATCGATGATAGTGCTGCTTCGATCTTGATGGATGCGAGTATGGAGTCTACGTTGTCAGACTTGAGTGGTGCAGCCTCAGAAGGGTTCAAATCCATAATCTGGACATAATCATTAAGGCGGGCAATGACAGTTCCCTTCGCAATATGCTGGACTTCATTTCCAAAGTTAGTGACAAAGACATTAGAACACCCACCACGCAGCCGAACAAGACCTCTGGCCATACAGATCTCTTTTTCGAGTAAGAGGCCAATGTTACTGTCTGCTATTCCTTCATAGTCGGTGAACACGTTGCTTCTTACGGCGACAGCTATGCTGGATCTTGGGGGTATCGTGACGTCGTCGTCTATAATCTGGAGCGCATCGAATTGTTCTTCACACTCGAACGTAGCGATGGCGTGCTTCGTTGAGAACGACACACAAGATTCCTGCAAGTTGATTACTGCACCGTTCGCCTGCAAGAAGTCCATTCCAATAATTAAATCCCTCGAGCATTCTGACAGGACAATGAAAGTAGCGACGTATGTGAAGCCACGTATTCCAATTCTAGAAGTGCACCTGCCCATCGGGTCGATAAGGTGTCCTCCGGCTGTTCGAATTTGCGGTCCTTTCCAAGGAGTCAGCACTTTCTTCAGTCTTCTGGCAAGTTCTTTACTCATAACTGAATGGTCGGCGCCTGTGTCTATTAAAACAGTAATTTCGTAGCCGTCTACCACCACACACAAATCGGAAGTAACGTCGCTGTTCCCGCAACTGCTCTCGAGTCTGTCGTTACATTTCGTAGTCAGCGCTGGAGGCTCTGTTCTTGCGTCGACAGCGGCCTTACCTCCACAGGTCGCCGGTATTAGTTTTCCCGACGCGGGCTTTGGGAACTTCGCCTTGGGGAGCTTGAGGATGGACGTGGGCTTGGTGATCGATACCGCAGTGGTACTGTCGACCGAGATTGGTGTTGCTGTGAAGTATGTGGGCTTTGGCGCGTTGACAAATACTCCCGGATTTCAAAAGGGCGTTCACCGTTTCTTGGGCAAGGAGCGTTGACGGAAAAACCACGAAGTCCCGCTCTGCGGTACTCGCACATCCGGTAGAGATGACCAGCTTCGCCACAGTGGTAGCACAGTGGGATTCTATCAGGAGTGCGCCATATGTCAGCCTTCCGCAATCTCGTCTCAGGCGGAGGCGGCGTGAACTGAGGTTCAGGTACATGGGTAGGTGCTGTGACGAAAGTACGTCCAGGCGTTCCTCTGAGTACCTCGGCGTACGATACAGTCGGCCGTACCGTTGGTGACGCTTGTGGCTGTGCTTGTGGGTGCTGTTCGCGGACTGCTTGTCTCACTTCTTCACGAACCACTTCTGCCAATGAAGAGACCGCTGTAGGGCCATTGTTCAGCTGTTGCCTCTGGAGCTCCTCTCGAACCACAGACCTTACGAGTTCTCGTAAGACATCGACGCCGTTCCCGAACACCGTTGATATAGCGTCCACAGATGCGACATTCATATCGCGGTTGTAGAGCCTCGCTCGCTGTTGGAGTGTCCTTTCCATAGTTGTCGCCTCGGCACGGAATTCGGCAACGGTGCGTGGAGGGCTTCGAACCAAACCGGCAAAAAGCTCCTGCTTCACACCGCGCATCAGATGCCGAAGCTTCTTGTCCTCGCTCATGCTCGGATCGGCCCGGCGAAATAAGCGCGACATATCTTCGACATACATTGCCACGCTTTCGTTGTTTCGTTGGCTTCTTGTTTGCAAAGCGGCTTCAGCTCTTTCCCTGCGGTCTGTGCTCGAATACGTAGCCAGCAGCTCCCGTCGGAAGTCATCCCACGACCGGAGGGCAGCTTCATGGTTTTCAAACCACGTTCGTGCAGAGTCTTGCAACGCGAAGTAAACGTTGCGGCGCTTCCGATCTTCGTTCCATCCATTGTAGTCCGCCACACGCTCAAAGCCTTCTAACCAGTCCTCGGCGTCTTCAAAAGTGTCGCCGTGGAAAGGCTTAGGCGTCATCGGCTGATCAACGACGACGTGGGTTGAGGCGGTCTGGGATGTCATTTCGGTATTGGCTGCTGCTGCTATTCTAGTTGGCTCCGGCAAAAGAGAAAACTCGGGTCGCTCACCACGTAGGCGACGACTCGTGCGCTGGTGGACAGGCGTGAGCTCGTTGGGTCCGAGTTGGCGTGGCTCGGGGCTGCTTTCTTCAACTCGAATGGGGCTGGAAATCATACCCAGCACCTCCACCAGAATTGTAACGAATGATACAAGGACTTCTGAGATAACTATTTATTGGGGGCGAACTTGTGCCCGGCAAGTAAATAAATTAAATAGCTGCAGCGTTCCAAGCAGGAGATCAAGAAGCCTTCTTTTTCTCGAGCGACGCTCCACTTCCTCTTCTTTTTTGGCGACGGTCACATATATCCCCGTGCGTGCGGCGAATGCACGTGCCATTACGTCTTCGTCTTTGTTCTTCTAATACGCCGCTGTCCTCTTCGAGGGCGCACGAACCTGCGCGCGTTATTTAAAGACGGTTTTTGTCTTGTGTCAATATATATATATATATATATATATATATATATATAGAGAGAGAGAGAGAGAGATGAGGAAGATGATGCTGTATGTGTGTGACTCAGCCACTCGGCACTGGAAGACAAGCAAAATTACCGAGCAGGTCATATTTACAAAAAAGACGACTTATCAGGTATACAACTAGAAACTTTACACGAAACTAGCCCAGCAGAACAAACAGCCCAACTAGACTAACGCACTAGCCCACCTCAGGACCTGTGTAAAGTTTTGATGATGTGAAAGGAGCACTGTAACCAAGAGAACAATAAAAGAATGTTGCAGGCAACATCGAATTCGGCACAAAGATGGCGAAATCGGCAAACAGTGTAGCTGCGGAGCTTTAAGGCTCCAAAGCAGTTTCTTGGATTTCAGGAAAAGTTGAAATTTTAGAAATCCTTGATGATGTAGATGCCCATGAATGGTCAGATCAAGAATGGGAGTGCAGGAATCTCGAAAAGACACAGATGTACAAGAAGATACACAGGACTGTGATTTCAATAAAACGTAAACAGCGATTCATATATATGGCGTGATAATTTTTAAGATTGTTAAGATTTTCAGAATTTTTAAACATCGCCTGTGGTAGATCGCCTAATGTCCTTGAGGTGGATTATTCGAAGGAGGTGGAAATTACCTGCGCTATAAATGGAAACACATATTCAAATAATGAACAAAAAGTCATAAATAATCTTTCCAATTCATTACTATATGGCACATATTGCAATTTAAGAATTGTAGCCAGTGAGTTCGCAAGAAGTATTGACGGTCTTGCAACGGCGAGTCACGAAACGTTTTATCAGGCGCACCTGTACCCACAAAAACAAGTTACAATGAGCCTGAACGACAATACGGAGCACATGCGTCGATCGCGGAAATCTTATTTCTGCGAATCAAGAGTGTTGGCTTTTTATCCACCCTGAACAAAATGTATATGGACCACGGGAGCGCGTGCTGCGGATGGATGGATGGATGCTAGGAGCGTCCCCTTTCGAACTGGGTGGTGGGTTGAGTCACCAAGTTCGTTGTTTTATATTGCCTAATGGCCTACCTGTCACCAAAAAAGAAAAAAAAAGTCACAAAGAATTCCCATCACCGAACTTTCTGAACCACTATTGGGAACATTGTTTTTGTACGTTGTTTGCCGTTTCCCTACTTTTCTTTCACCAATCTTCCAATCGCCTCTTACTAATCTCTATTCTGGACATGTTGACTTTCCCCCTGCTCTCGCAGAACCCAAGGGCTTCAAGGAGGCCAGAGGTGCTTAAATCGACTATCGCGCCAAACTGCATTGACGCGCCATCTTGCGGCGCGGTGTGTGCTATCGAGACTAGCGCTCGAGCGGCGGTACGCATGCGCGTCCCGTCATAGGTGCCAGCATCTCATGTTGCTTTTCTTAACGAGCTCATCTACTTAACGCTCAACTGGCAGCCGTCTGTGCTCCTTACTCTGCTTCGGCACATCTGTGCAATGAGTGATTGCGATAGAGCCACAGCTTGCGCGTTCATCCTGCATCGCATTTCTACGGTTATTGCGCAGCCTTTCTCGCGCCTGTTGATGACTCGCACAGAAGGCCTTGCTTCTTACTGCGGCGTTGCGGCCTTAGGCTATAGGAAGCTAATCCCATATTTCCTGCCGAATATTGAAGCACGGTTTCCCAATCAGTGTCCTTTGTCGCACTGAAGGATTGGAGCAATGTATCGACACTTTCATCTATGAAAGTAGCAGCAGTACGCCGACAGCAAATATTAGAAGCTTCCTATAACACCACGGCGCAGGGAGAAGCGAACATGCCGGCCGAGTTGTCAAAAGACGCGGAGAAGTCGGTCGAAGGCGCATTAATCGACGAAATGCAATGCACGATGGACGCGCGAGCCGGCAATGGCATAATCACACAGTGAAACAGACGCGCCGTTAGGACCGAACATAGGAAGCGGCACAGACGGCCGCCCGTTGCACGTTTAGCCGACAAGCAGCGTACGTCGACAAGAAACGCAAAATTACAGGACGTCAGATAAGTTGAAATGCGCATGCGCACCGGCGCTAGAGCGCCACTCTCGATAGCCGGGGCCGCGTCGGAAGGTGGCGCGTCGATGCAATTTGTAACGTGCTGCCGCGGTCCGTTCCATATGCTTTTGCGCACGGGTGTACAGCCTCTCGCATCTTTAACTTTATCGCGCGAGCGTCCATCACGGGTCATTTTAGCGCGTTTAAGCGGCGGTAATCAGCGAGACCGGCAGAAGTACACTCAAGCGCACTAAGCCCTCTCCTGTGCAAGAGTCGTCTAATGCGATTTTCCCTTCAGGATGGCGCACGACCATATTATAGTGTTCTCGCACGATATAGTTAAAAAAGTCGCAGTTTCGCCCGAAAGGCGAAGCATCGATTGCGATAGCAAATTAGTAGACGGCTATATGAAGTAAGGACAGTGGCTTTATCGGTCGTATAAAGTTGTAAATATTCCATTACTAACTAAATAAACAAGCACGGTGTCACGCGCGGCCAGGTAAACACATCTCGCTCGATGACCGCGAAAACTCATCAAAACACTGGACTACGAAAGTGCTTCAACGCGAACGTCGAAAGCACAGCACATACGAAGCTACCGGCACTCGACGCATGAACTTTGTCCCCATCGCAGATCGCTTTGAAGATAAGGTGCCCGCGCAGCAGCTACGTTAGCAGCAGCCGCAAGAGCAGAACGCACCCCCACCTCCTCTGTCTCCGTCGCCTCCTCGCCGAAGACCGCTCGCTTCCGGCTGCCTTCATCTCTCGCGTGCGCGAGGTTAAGCTGGGGTTACCGGATCACCCTCGCACGCCTTCACTCCCAAGCACAGCGTATGGCGCGCGGCGACGGTTTTATCGCCGCTGGACATTATACGGAAACTCACGGTGACTACGACGGCGACGCCGCCGACAAATATGCACTTGGAGTGTTCGTGTAATAGCTATCGCAATAAAATGCAGGAGGCTGCACTTGCCTCGCCGAAGGTTCCAGTGTAATCGCTGGTTCTCGCGTGCCTTCCAGAATGCACAACATAAGTCCCGTCGCGCAAGCAATCCCGTTACACAAGGTTCGGCGACAAAATAAGCAACAGATGGAATCGGCGACAACAATCGATAATGTTCGGCTACATAAATGCGCCTCTTGTCAATGATGTCAAAGTTGTTAGCAGGTGAAAGAGTGGTCACAGAAAAAAAAATAATCAAGTACACATGTTACTGTAGTAGAGACCGACAATGGATATATATATATATATATATATATATATCCATTGTCGGTCTCTACTACAGTAACATGTGTACTTGATTATATATATATATATATATATACATATATATATATATATATATATATATATAGAAGCTTTATTTGGCTGGAAAATATTTTAAGTATAGCGGTGGTCGGAGCCCCTCAGTCCAAGGCCCCACTGGCCTCTACCGCCTGCCTGACCTGGCTAATTAAGGACTTTTGTCCTGCCAAGTCGGAACGGGCGAGCTGTGCCTCCCACTGCTCTATTGAGATGTTATTAGTTGGCTTATGAGGGTGCTTAGTACCCTCCCAGGTTACATGTATTAGTGTAGGTATGCCACCGCACCAAGGGCACGTGGCCCTATAGCGGGTGGGGTACATGGCATTTAACAGTTTTAGATGGGGGAATACCCCAGTCTGTATTTTGCGCCAATCGGCGGCCTCTTCCCCGCTAAGTTGTGGGTGTGGCGGCGGGTATTTTCGGCGGACTCCTCGTTGATGAGCAAGGATGTCTTTGACATTTAAATTGATGGGATTTGTGAGGGATAGTGTGAGGGGTTGGGGTTGAAGAGGACGCCATCGCACGGTTAGTAGACGCTCGAGCTAAGGCGTTAGCCTGTTCGTTCCCCTGTACCCCCGCATGTCCCGGGCACCAGAGTAGGCGAAGGCGGTGGTTGAACGATTTGGGGATTATCGTGAGGCTAGCCGCAGTCACGTGCCCCTTAAGAAACATGCAACATGTTTCCCGAGAGTCTGTGACCACGACCGAGTCCCTTTGCGAACGCTCCGCGTGAGCGAGCGCGATCGCCACTGCTAACATTTCGGCCGAGGTGGGGGAGCCCGCCGTGGTCGACGCGGTAATTTGCTGCTGGCTGATCGCGTCCGCGACTGCCAGGGCATACCTCCTTTGGTAGCGCTGCCGGGTAGCTTCTGCATACGCAGCTGCGTCCGTGTAGTACGTATTGTACCTAGCGTTATTGGAGTACATCGATTGAATATGTTTTGCGCGTGCTTTGCACCTTTCCTTGTTGTAGTCGGGATGCATATTCTTGGGAATATGATGCTACCGTAATTATGGATCTCGCCGAAGGAGGGAGAGGTACGGCCTGTTCGGTGAGATAAATGGGATATGCTGGGATATTAAATCGTGCCAATATTGCCCTACCAGTTTTTGTGAAGCTGAGACGCTCCCTCTGTCGCATCAGAGTGGCCTGCCTCAGTTCGTCGAAAGTATTGTGTACTCCCAAAGCTAGCATGCACTCCGTGGAGGTAGATTTAGGCAGGCCCAGAGCCGCCTTGAATGCTGTTCGAGTTATCGTGTTGGCCTGCCTCTCCTCTTCCCTGTTCAGGATTTGGTAGGGCAAGCCATATGTGATTCGACTAATCACTAAGGCCTGTACGAGCCTTAGGGTATCGATTTCTCGCATTCCCACCTTTCTATACGTCACTCGACGAATCATTTGGGCTGTGTTGTGGGTTGCGGATTTGATGGTTTTGAGCGTCTGTGCTGCTCTCCCGTCGCTCTGAAGCCACAAACCCAGGACTCGCATCGTAGGTACCTCTTGGACCGTTTGGCCCTCATCCACAATGTTAATCGACCCTCTGGATTTGTAGCCTTTCGCGTGTATCCGGATGACCTCGGATTTTTCGGGGGCGCACTTCAGCCCACTCGTTCGGGAAAATTTCTCCACCGCCAATACCGCGGTTTGGAGCGTGTACACATTCTTTATCCCCTAGGAAACCTCTGCTCGTCCACAGCCTGATATCGTCTGCGTAAAGGGTCTAACCTAGGTCGGATCGAGATTGTGCGTGAGGCGACACATCGCCATGTTGAAGAGCAGAGGAGATATTATCGCTCCTCGAGGGGTTCCTTTGCTCGGCATTTTAAATATCTGCGATGTGATTTGGCCAATACTGATGTTGGCCTAGCGGTTGGAAAGAAACGCCCTATATAGTTGTAGGTGCGTTCACCGCAACCCGAGAGTTCGAGTTCCTCGAGTATTGCGCCGTGAGAGACATTGTCGAAGGCTCCTTTGAGGTCTAGTGCTAGGACTAGTCTCTCGTCACCGTACGGCATATTGGTTAGAATTTCGTCCCTAAGTAGGAGGAACGCGACGATAAACCTGTGCGAAATCCTATCATGGAGTCTGGGAACCAGCTCCGCTCTTCCAGGTATCGCTGTAGTCTGCTGTGGATCACCCTCTCATAGAGCTTACCGAGGCAGGACGTGAGCGATACCGGCCGGAGGGTATCGATCGAGGGATTCTTTTTCGGTTTGGGGATCATGATTATTTTAGCCAATTTCCATTCTTGGGGCAAATCTCCCTTGGCCCAGTACTCGCTATTGAAAGCCTTTGTTATTTTCGCTAGGGCCACCGAATCCATGTTTCGAATCATTGAACTTGTGATCGTGTCTGGACCCGGTGCCGAGTATTTAACTGCGGCTTGTGCCGCTTCGTACACTTCCGCGTACGTTATTTCTTCGTCTAATTTAGGGTTGGCCTCTCCCGCGTATGGTCTCACCGCGTAGGGCGATCCCGCCGCGGGTGAGGGTCCTATGTATTTGTTCTGAAGGACGTCGACTAGTTCTTGGTCTGTACCACGGAGGAAGATAAGACAGAAGCGCCGACTCAGCTCGTCTGGACGGGACACATTCTGCAACGCCGGTTCCTGCTTCACGGCGTGTTCGCTAGACGGCGCTACGAGTGATGAAAAAGTCTGCAGCGGAGAGGCGGGCCCAACCAACCGAAGGAGCAAAGGCGCGGGGACTCTCTCGCGGCGCCTGCTTGCCTATCCGTTTTGTCGTCTGCTCCACGCACGCCCTGACGCCTGTAGCGCATATAGCTCTTGCGGTTCACGGAGTGACGTTAGCAGGAGAAACAAGTCATGTATCACTTTATTTAATTTATTTTATACAGGCCAAATGCAGGGCATTTGTCAGGTGGCCTACATGGAACCTTACAAGGCACAGGAACAGAAAATAAACAAATTACGGGAACTAAAACGGAAAGAAAAACTATATCAAATGGTAAGGCGATATAACGGCAGTTCGGGTGGTCTCAAGCAATGACAGGCGACAACGAAAAGAAGTTTTTATGCAAAAGCTGACCTTTATCACTCTTTTTTATGTGAGCACGCATCAAGTGCTAAGATGCTTCGCTTGCTTCTTTGTTTCTCGCGGTGCTTTTCGTGTCGTCCGGTTCTCTTGCGAGCAGAATCGCCACATTCTCACTAAACATAATAATTGGGAATTCCTGCCAGTGTTTCCTGCTTATTATTTCACAAGAGAACCTCTGATTATGTGTCTGCATAACTGTGGGAATCATCTCGAAGGTGAGGCTGAGAATTTACAGGGTAGCCAGCCGGTATTTACACTGGCTAACTTCGTTGTCTTTATTTCCCTTTCTCTCTCTCTACATTACGGCATGTCTCTGGACAAGGAAAGGCACCTGCACTGTGTGTAGTTGTAGACAAATTTAAATTGAGCTCCTCTCGTCCTTCCGCATTGGCGTCTTCTGGTTCCTCCTGGCATTCAGCATCATTGAGCTATGCTAGGCTTCCCTAAACAAATTGAAGGAATGGCTCCGCTTCGAAGTCGAGACATTTTCTTTACATATAGTAGGACAGCGCCTTTGTCTTTGCTGAAGAAATGGCTGAAATAACTAAGAATAAGCTGCTGCTCGAAGTGTCGCGAACATATTTTGTCCATTGCTTTAAGCGCTCGCTTACCTTCAGGAATTTTTTGACACCACTGGTGCAGTAGTTTAAGATCAGATGGCGCCGCGAAGAGCGAAAACTTCTCGCGTCCTTGGCCATACCCAGATTTACAGCCGGGAACAAAACACTGCCCTGTTGCTCAGTCTCTTCACGCACAAGTATCAAGATACCTTGTTCCGTCAGGCATCAATAAACATTCTGCAGACATGGTAAACATAGCGAGGAAGAC
The DNA here is from genome assembly GCF_013339745.2 of Dermacentor silvarum. Lineage (NCBI taxonomy): Eukaryota > Metazoa > Arthropoda > Arachnida > Ixodida > Ixodidae > Dermacentor > Dermacentor silvarum. The sequence goes on from NC_051158.1 coordinate 174,246,056, forward strand.
GAAAATTTCGCACCTTCACTTCCGCGCAGACGTAGAGTGAAAAACAAGTACTTCTGTTGTGTCTTTTTGTACACCATCATTTATCGGCTGTTTCCTCTAAAGAAATCTAAAAAATGTTTGGTATGCGTGCATGAAAGCGCTACCGCGTGTTTATTTGCGCTTTTATAATTTGTGCGCATATATTTTTTGTGTTTGATTGCTGTCAAATTGAGACGGCCGAGGGTCAACGTTTGTAGGAGACGACACGCTCTACGCGTGCCGCACTGCCGGTTCTACGCCGCCGTCGCCGCCGGTCTCCGCCGGTCTCCGCCACTCAGCGCATGCGCACATGGAAGCAAGCTGTTGAGTGTTTTCCACGCGCCTCGACAGATGGCGCTACGCGATGTATAATTTGCGTTGCACATTTTGTCACGAGCGAATGCGATGCGCGGCGGCGGAGTCGGCGCTCCTGTTTATCTTACTCCGTGGTCTGTACCCTCGAAGTTGTCTGCTATAATTTGGAGCTTCTTGTTATTCTCAGTACGTGTGCTCATTGGGTCTAGCATACTCCGGAGTATTCGCCACGTACTGGTCGTTCCCAGTGTCCCTGATAGGTTTCCGCAGAACGTCGCTCACTCGTTTTTAGCTAGCTCGTTGGCGTGGCCTTGGGCTTGCTCTGCCAAGAGAGCGATGCGTTGTCTTAGGTGTTTGTTTAGGCGCTGTCTTTTCGCCCTCTTGACGAGTTTCCGCCTCTCTTCCCATAGGCTGACTAGGTGAGAGTCTATCACCGGTGCCTCCGCTGTGCGCTCTATGGCTTTGGTGGTGTCCCCGTGCACTTGTTGAAGGAATTTAGTCCATTCCCGCATGTTGGTCGGGGCGGTATCTGACTCCTCCAGTGCCCTCTGGAGTTTTCTATAACGAGCTAGGCCAATTGGTTAACTTGGTGGTTCCTATTGTTCTCCGTATGTTGGGTGTGGAGAGCGCTATTCTGATTGTGTCATGATCGCTTCCCAGGTTTTCGTCGAGGGAAACCCATTGTACGTCTCTGACATTAATTGTATATGCACGGTCGGGCGCCGTGTCTCTGCTGATGCTGTTACCCGTGCGCGTCGGTTTGCCGGTTTGATTGATTGCCCGTAAGCACAAGGGTGTAGCGGTACGCTCGAGTAGGAACTCTTTGGGCGATGTTTTCGCGTATCCCCATAGTATATGGGGCGCGTTAAAGTCCCCCACTATCACCGCCTTATCCCTGGTGCCCGTTAAATCTTTTGTTGCCGAGAGAATTTGTGGAGAATGGATAATTGGCCAAGAAGCGCGTGATACATATTGTGCCAAAGTCATCTAGCTCTTCGGGATAGTCGCCGCATGTTGATGATGACAATGATTTCCATACTGTGGCACATAGCCACAATAGAGAATCGGCCAAGAAGCGTGCTCGCGTGTTGGATATCATATTGCCGCATCGGTATTCGTGCACAAGTGCGCCCTGGCGCCGACAAAGACGACGACCGGGCTGCTCGAGATTCATGTTTTGAGGCAACAACAGCAACAACAACATTCAGGAAGGCATCAAGAGAAGAAGACATTCGTGTTGTTGGTGCCTCTCTGGTATCTTCTCCCGAGTACGGTGCTGTGCTTCTATAATCAAGCCTCTGAGCTTTGTGTATCGCGACACTGGTGGATTTGCTGGGTACCGTCGCCTCATGATCGGCACTTCTACGAGCAGCCCTGCATCTAGCCCCACAAGACACCCACGCGTCGAGACGCCTGTTCACCGCACGAGCCGCGCTTGCAAGGTTTGAGCCCCGAATTTGATATCTTGCAAACATCGTCTTCATCAACGGCCGCCACCCCAGCTTCAGCAATGGCACTTCCGAGCAGCCCAACTCAGGTAACAGTTCAAAACCTTCGGATTCCTGAACCATTTCACGGTGACGCGCATGAAGATGCGGTGGACTGGCTGGAGAAGTATGAATGGGTAGCGAGATCGAATCACTGGCGCCCAGACCAGAAGCTTTTCAACGTCTATTTCGCCCTCGAAAAAAGTACAAAGACGTGGTTTGGAAACCGCGAGGGAAGTCTGACAAGGTGGGAGGACTTTTCGCGTCGGTTTCTCGACGCATTCGGGAACACAAATCGACGTGAAAGCGCACTGCGCCTTCTCGATACGCGCATCCAAAAGCCGAATGAAGGTGTTGCCATGTTTGCCGAAGACACGGCGCGTTGGTTTCGCCGCGCAGATCCCAACATGCCGGAGGCTAAAAAGCTCAGCCATCTCATGCGTTGTGTCAAATAGCAGCTGTTCGCTGGCCTTGTGCGCAATCCTCTGACAACAGTGGACGAGTTCATTAAAGAGGCCACAGCAATCGAGCTGGCGCTGCAGCAGCGGTACCAACAGTACGATTGTCTGATTGCCGGGGCACCGACAGGAGCCGCAGCACTGGTTACAGACGATGAAACCTGCTTACGCCAGTTGATACGCCAGATTGTGCGCGAGGAAATTGCGAAGGAGAACGCTAGGCTTGCACCATTACCGCAGGCACCACCACCGCACGAGTTTCCGGTTGCCTCCGTCGCTGAAGTAGTACGACAGAAACTCTTACAGGTGCTTGCCCCTCCCGAGATCCATACCGAGCTGTCATACCAGCCGCATGCATACAGCTACGCAGACGCGGTCCGCCGTCCGTCGCCGTCTGAGCCGCCGTACTAGCCGAACACATACAGCCATACAGACGCTGTTTACCGTCCCTTGTCTTCCCTGCCGGCGCCGCAATACTATCAACGGCCTCCTGTCGCAGCCTGGACCCAACGGGAACCTGTCAGACGGCTCCAGCTCCGTAGGACCGATATATGGCGCACTGAAGATCGGCGACCATTGTGCTACAATTGTGGAGAACCAGGACACATGCGCTCATCGCCCAGCTGGCTACCAGGGCAGCCCATATGCCACTACGCGTCGCCTGGCTGATGAAAACCGTGTCCCCTTCAACGACAGCCGCACTGGCCGGCAAGTGAGCTCTTCTAATCTCCGGTCGCGCTCACCGTCTCCAGCACGTTTCGCTTCGCCGAACAGCCGCACTTTTGCTGACGCCGTGAGAGGTCGTTCGCCCAGCCCACGGCGGGGATACTGAAAGCAGCGACCTCGAGGGGGAAGGTTTCAAGTCCTGAAATTGCCGAAAATCCCCCCTTGTTGCCGAGAAAGGAAGACGCCGATCAAAACGTACATAATGCCGACAAAACTGTGACTGCCGACCTCGCTGTAACGATTGACGGGCAAGAAGTGACGGCCTTAGTAGACACTGGCGCGGACCTTTCAATTATGAGCGAGCCGCTGGAAGACAAACTCAAGAAAGTCAGGACAAAATGGACGAAGTTCTCCGCCGCGAAATCTTGCAAGCCTGCCACGACGAAGCCACCTCGGGCCACCTTGGTTACACGGGAACACTAGCACGAATCAAACAAAGCTACTACTGGCCTAGACTCGCAGAAGAGGTGAAACACTATGTGAGGACATGCCTTGAGTGTCAGCGACGCAAAGAACCACCGACTGAACCCGCTGGGCTATTGAACACCGCTCCGGTACCGGAAAAGTCGTTTGCTCAAACTGGCATAGACTTTTTGGGCCCCGTTCCACTGTCTGACAGCGGCAACAGAATGGTCATAGTCGCGACGGACTATCTAACCCGATATGCGGAAACCAAGGCGATTCCGAACGGCACGGCAACTGAAGCAGCACGATTCTTTGTCGAGAACATTGTCCTCAGACACGGTGCTCCAGCGATCATCGTAACCGACAAAGGAGCCGCATTCACAGCTGAGCTTCTGCGCATTGTGCTCACGCTGAGTGGCACAGTCCATAGGAAGACGACGGCCTATCATCCACAAACAAATGGGCTTACCGAGCGCCTCAACAAGACTATCGCAAGACTATCGCTTTGCATGCATGTCGATGTGGAGCACAAGAACTGGGACACAATCTTACCATACGTCACATTCGCATACAATACGGCACGCCAAGAAACAACGAAAATGACACCGTTCGCTCTGGTCCATGGTCGAGAAGTCGCTACAATGCTTGACGGTATGCTGCCTCGTGACTGCAATGGTTCAGATGCAGATGCCGTAGACTTCACTGAACGCGCCGAGAAAGCACGACAGCCCGCTCGCGTCGGGATAACTAGTCAGCAAGAACGCGACGCACGACGCTACGATCCCCGCCACCAATTTGCCGCTTATACGCCCGGGGAAAGAGTCTGGATTTGGTCTCCTGTCCGACGCCGAGGGGTTTCGGAGAAACTTCTACATCGGTACTTCGGACCATACACGGTTCTACGCCGTATTAGCGACGTGACTTACGAGGTTGTTGGTGACGGTTCGTGCTGCTCGAAACGCCGTCAACAGGTGCCTGAGCTAGTGCACGTAGTGCGCATGAAGCCATATAATTCCGAGTGAAGTGGACACCGCCAAGCTATCCACTACGAGTCTATCTGCCACGATTTAATCAGCATCGGGACGATGCTCGCTCTGGAGGGACGGTAATGCCGTGGCGGTATTCGTGCACAAGTGCGCCCTGGCGCCGACAAATACGACGACCTGGCTGCTCGAGATTCCGGAAGGCATCAAGAGAAGAAGAAGACATTCTTGTTGTTGGCGCCTTCCTGGTATCTTCTCCCGAGTATCGCGCGGTGCTTCTATAACAAAGCCCCTGAGCTTTGTGTACTCATCTATGAGTAGCTAGCTAGCTAGCTACTCATAGGCGAATTCCATGCTGATGGAAAACGACAACGTCGAAGAGCGTCCGGCGCGTGAACACGCGCCGCAAGAAACAAAACAAAGAAAAAGGCATCCAATCGCAAAAGACCACGGAGCTTCAAGAAGCCAATGAACGAATGACAAATCGGTCAGAGCGGCAGAAAAGCGAGCCGCGCTGGCAGTAGGGGGGAAGAGTTCCAGAAGCGGCACCAGGAGAAGGTCGGCCATCGGATCGGGGGTTGAAGACGGCCGTCGGGTTCCGGACCCGAGCCACCAGGACTTCACCCGGCCGGGGCCTCCTGCCAACCCATTCCTGGGCGTCGCCAATCCATCCGTTTTGGAACTGCTGCCCGAGGCCGGTGAGCGTCTACGCCCGTGGGCAGAACGAGAGGTGTCGGGCTACGGGCCCGAGCTCCACGACCAGAACGCCCGGCCAGAACGCCGCCGCCGTCAACCCGTGCTGCCAAGCCGCCTGCCTTCCTGGGCATCGCCACTCTGCCCGATAGTCAACTGCTGCTGCCCGAGGCCGGTGAGCGTCTGCGCCCGTGGGCAGAACGTGAGCTGTCGGGCTATGAGCCCGAGTGCCACGACCAGCTGCCCGGCCAGAACGCCACCGCCGTCTGCCCATGCTGCCGAGCCGCCTGTCTTCTCCCCCCGAGCCAGAGCTGCCACGCTCTGGCAACCTGTACGACGGTCCGATACAGCGACCTTTTGGTGAGACCAACACCGCTTCTCTCGTCGTCTCGTCTCCGCTGCTCCGCGTCGAGACTATAGTACGCACACACGCCTGCTTCCTGCCCGAACTAGCTGCCCGAACGTTTTGTGCCTTGATAGTCGTTTTAAGTGTTTGTTTTTATGGGTTAATTTTCGTTTCGGTTTTATTAAAAGCTTGTGTGTTTTTCAACAAACGGCTTTGTCCTCGTTTGGGTTCTGGGAGGCTTCGCCTCAGAGAACCATCAGAAAATATTAGACAAAAGAACCTGTCATCACACCCTGTCTTGCGCTAGCGGATTACAACTTGCGCCTGCAAATTTTTTACCTTCATCACCTCACCTAGTTTTTTGCCGTCCTTGACTGCGCTTCCCTTCTCTTGGTGTCCATTCTGTAACACTAATGATCCACCGGTTATCCATCCTACGCATTATATGGCCTGCCCAGCTCCATTTCCCCCTCTCAATGTCAACTAGAATATCGGATATCAGAATATAAAGGCTGCCTATTGGTTGTCATGAGAATATTGTCACGTAGTAGTGACGCTGAAGTAAACAGTCGTAAGACTGTGTATGACGAAACTGTTTCTTTTCTTTATTGGGCGAACCTGTGCCCACAAAAGCAAGCTACACTCAAAGCACAACGAAAGCGGCGAACACAGTTGGCGGTCGTCGAAAATCTGATCAGCGGCGAAGCGCGTCGGCTTTTATACCTGAGTCATCGAAGGTTCCAGATTAATCCCTGATGCCCACGTGTCTTCCAGAAAGTTCTAGACAATTCGCGTCGGTCATACAATCAGATAACATAAGCGTCGGTGAAAACAGGCAACGGAAAGAAGCATCGATAACGTTCTAGAAACTTCCGATACAGGCGCGTCCTGCGCCGAGCGATAACGTTTAACATTTGTTAGCCGGTGGAAAGCGGCCACCTGTGAAAGATAAACATGTATACGTGTCAATATCGTACACACAAATTTTCACAATTATGTCAGCATTAGTTATGTGATCGAATCCAGTCAATGAGGACGAACTGCTGGCGAAATTTTCAAGGGACTCTGCCTTTAGAATGTCTGCTCCCTATATTATATTAGCCACACTGTTTTGGTCAGTGTGCTGCATTTTTCTTTTGACATAAATTAATTACCCAGCTAGATAAGTTATTGTCAAAATAGTTTCAGGCCCATACATATGGACCCTATTTTATCATATTCTGGAAATGATACCCAAGCCCAACATCAGCTTAACCTACGCACGCAGTTGAGTTGTTGCATGTGAGAAAATAAAATAATCATGTAACTAATAGAAATTAGTCCACTACAAAAATAGTAGTATTTATGTCTTGATTGTATAAGTTGTCCCTTTCATTTGACGCACACCAGTAACACCTAAACACAAATTTATTTATTTATTCACGGTCCTCGCAGGTTCTGAAGTGAAGTATTGCGTGAGGTGGCTACAGAAGGTTAAACAATGAAAAGGGGCAAAAATCTTCTTATACATAAATTAACCAGAATAGAACTTATACAATATAACATATAAAGGTCATTGCGATAAAGGTCATTTCCAGTTTATACAATTTGTTGCATGCATGCAGAGGAAGCAGAAGAGGCAGCTATAGCTCTGGCTATAAGTGGCACCACCGCGGAAATCATTTTTAGCGATTCCAAAACCGCAGTTAGAAACTTTGCCAGTGGCAAAATCCACAAACCGGCCATGCAAATTCTAAACAAATATCCACCGCCTGATTGCCAGATTCAAATCATCTGGGTCCCAGCACATTCCTCGCACCCAGGAAATGAGGCTGCCCACAATTATGCCCGAGGTTTCGTCAGCCGGGCGGTGGAAGGCCTCGACCTGGGTTCAGCGAGGGATCACGGTAGACAAAAATACCCCCCTCCGCATAAATCACTGAATAAACTGCAACAGGTGACCTGGAGATAGTTGCAGACTGGCTCATTTGCCAACCCTTACAAATATTCACTAATATATCCGGGCTGCTCCTCACCTAAATGCAAGAACTGCGACGCCTATAAAGCGGACTTGACACATATAATGAGCGACTGCCCCGGGCTGAAACCTAGGGCGGAACTCGAGCTTAATAACACTTCAGACTGGGAGGTGGCGGTGTCCAGCTCGGATCCCGCGGTCCAGCTGCGGACCGTCAACTGGGCTTTGGAGGTCGCCGAAAGTCAAGGGCTTACGGCCACCTCACGCCGCCTAGCAGAAGAAACCCAGTAATTTAAGTAACTCTGCATCGGACAAAAATAAAGTTTTCCCTCCTCCTCCTCCAGTTTATGCAATTCAGGCCGAAGTAAGAAATTTGTAAATATACAGGTAATTCAATTTAAAACACGTTCACATGACATACTCGCATAATCAATTCGAAAACAACATTTAAAATGTGCACTTAACTCTTGTCTAAAAATCACGGGATTAACCATACTAGCTATTGTGCCAGCAAGACCATTCCAGTATATAGTAGCCTGTGGCAGGGCGGATAAATTAAACGCTTTAGTTTTGTCAAAGAGGCGTTGAAAGCTATGTTCATTATGCAGAATTTGTGTGCGTACCTTGCGTTTACGTGCATGTGTGTGTGAATACAACAACGCAGCTTCTAATATCAAGACGTGTCGCACCAACTAGACATCAAATATTTTGTATACAGTATTCAGCTGGCCTTATTTAAATATTATTACGTGGTGCAGTTACAACTGTATGTATGTATCTATACTGCACGTGAGAATGCACGTTTTAGACCAATGGCAGTACCTGAGGCACCAGCTTTTTGTTTAGCCTTTTCCATCGCTTATTAGAGGGGTCTAGTTGATTATGCCATCTAAGCAACTCATATACTGTATTGCGTTTAGTATACCAGCACTGAAATACTCAATGCAGGTTTACTTTGTACACTAGTAAGATGAATTGATGAATTCCACTCATCGTTCTCTCGCATGTTGTTCTTCAGTCATACATGGTGACTGCATTTGGTATGATGAGTTCTAGGCTCAATTTCACTTGGGAGGCCTTTGGATGAAGGGAAATCTGCCTGTTCAACAGTCAATTTTGAGGAAAGTCACCACTGAACCAATAGCTCCAAGACAAATTCCTGCATGCTGTTGGCCAATCAGATTATGTGCGGAAACTGTGTATGATACATCACTTCAGCTAAATCAATAATCACAGAGCTGAACCTGCTACAGGTAGTTAAGTCATTGACATAGGCAATATGTTACACGTATGCAACCGTCACTCATCCCATGAAATCTTAATGACCCAAACCTATGAGCATATCGGTCAGAACCTTCGACAGCACAAGTGGGAACAAGTAGAATAGTACGACCATCTCAGCTGGTTTTCGTTTCTTGTTTATATTGGATAGGCTTTCTATTTTCTGAATTCCCCGCTTTCGTAACATTTACATCACTAATGAAGGCACAGCAAAGGCACCATTGCTGAAGGAGGTATCTGTATGGTAAAACACGTGGAAAAAAGTACTTTCATATTAGAAGATATCCCATCGGCAATGAATGCACATTCAGAACGAGCAAATAAGTGCCACGTGTGGAAAATAGAGATGTGCGCGGCCAAAAACCTGCTTGCCTTTGAATATTGACGTAAAGAAAAATTCGAGTCTGCACTTTTGTCGTGTGTGTCGGAGGATAAAATGTTGTTACGCTGAGTATTTAATTAACCGTGAACGGCTAGCGCTTGCCTAGTCAAGACTGCACAGAGCGCACAGGTTCCAGCAGGTTTTCAGTCCGACAAGAGAGCCTCTGACCCAGCCACACTACAATGTCTTTGTCTTTGCCATTGCTCGTGACATTATCCCCGGCCGATAATGCACCGTCCCGGTGCTTGTTGTGATCAAAATGGATTATCACAGTTGTAAAGTTTCAGGCGGGAAACATGTACGATGTCACTTCGCGGTGCGGCAGTCGATGAGGTGGATGCCATGGGAGATATCTCATAGGTGACAGAAGTCACCTGGCGCAACACGCGGTAGGGTCCGACGTACCGCGACTTTAACTTTTCACACAGGCCGACACGACGAGATGGGAGCCAGAGAAGGACGAGAGAGCCCGGTGGAAAATCCGTATCCCGGTGTGGACGATCGTTAGATGGCCTTTTGTGCGGTCTGCGATGGCCTGAGCCTAGCGCGGTCTACTGTGCGCGCGACGAGCGCACGCGTGATGACATCGTGCGCATAGGAAGTCGTGGACGTGGAGGCCGGATCAGAAGGGAGCAAGGTGTCAAAGGGTAGTGAGGGATGGCGTCCAAAGAGAAGATAGAAGGGTGAGTAGGTGGCAGTTTCATGACGCGATGAGTTGTATGCAAATGTGACGAAAGGGAGCGCAACGTACCAGTCATAGTGGTCATCGGAAACGTACATGGAAAGCATGTCTCAGTGTACGGTTTAAGCGTTCGGTGAGTCCATTAATTTGAGGGTGATATGAGGTCGTGAAGTTGTGATGAGTAGCACATGATCGAAGTAGATCGTCAACCACACGAGACAGGAAGCAGCGACCGCGATCTGTGAGTAGGTGACGTGGAACACCATGTTGGAGGATGACGTCGTACAGTAGGAAGTCGGCTACGTCTGTGGCACAGCTGGTTGGCAACGCTCGAGTAATTGCAAATCGAGTGGTATAATCCGTAGCGACTGCATTCCATTTGTTGCCTTTCGTGGAAATTGGAAAGGGACCCAGCAAGTCCAGGGCCACTCGATAAAATGGCTCGGCTGGAACATCAATTGGCTGAAGGAGACCAGCGGGTAGAGTCGCAGGTTTCTTCCGACGCTGACACAGGTTACAAGATGTTACATAGTGGCGAACGGACCGATAAAGGCCCTTCCAGAAAACGCGTCGTCGTATGCGATCATAAGTTCTGGAGACGCCTATGTGCCCGGAAGTGGGGGCGTCATGAAACTGGATGAGGACATCCCTGCGCAGATGATGCGGGACAACGAGCAGGAGTACTGCGCCGTCGGGGTGCATGTTGCGGCGGTAAAGAACGTTATCCTGAAGCAAGAACTCGTTGATGGAAGGGTAGAGGGGGCCGGATTGCAGACGGTCAATAAGAGGGAGCAAAGATGGATCTCGACGTTGTTCGTCGGCCACATGGGTGAAGTCTGTTATCGCCAAGACATAGGTGTCGGGGTCCGTTTCGGTGGAGTCGGATGGTTCAACAGGATGGCGGGAGAGGCAATCGGCGTCATTGTGTAACTTGCCAAATTTGTACATTACCGAGAACGTGTACTCCTGTAATCGTAATGCCCAACGGCCGAGCCTCCCTGTGGGGCCTTTGAGTGTTGAAAGCCAGCAGAGCGCATGATGGTCTGTTATGACCACGAACGGCCGTCCATATAGGTACGGACGGAATTTCGCGACAGCCCAGACGAGAGCTAAGCACTCCCGCTCAGTAATGGTGTAATTCTTCTCCGACTGTGACAGAAGACGACTAGCATACGCGATCACACGGTTGGCTCCGTTCTGTGTTTGGGCGAGGATAGCACCAATGCCATATGGCCGCTTGCGTCAGTGCGAAGTTCTGTTCTACCAGCCGGGTCAAAATGAGCCAGCACAGGTGGTGTAGTGAGGGCAGAAATCAACGACGCAAAGAAAGACGCTTGGTCCGCGCCCCAAGAAAAGGCCGCATCCTTTTTGAGTAGGTCCATGAGGGGTTGAGCAATGTCCTCGAAGTTGAGAACAAAGCGGCGAAAGTAGGAGCAGAGCCCAAGAAAGCTGCGTACTTCTTGCGTGGACCGTGGAACTGGGAACTCGCGGACGCCACGGACCTTGTCAGGGTCCGGTTGGACACCATGCAGTAGCGTCGACTAAGTGTTCAAGTAATTTGATGTTTTAAGTGTTCAAGTAAGCTGGAGGCCAGCCCGGCGAAAGATGTCGAGAATGGCTGACAGACGAGGGAGGTGGCTGTCAAAGCTGGGCGAGAAAACGATGACGTCGTCCAGATAACAAAGACAGGTCGACCATTTCAGACCGCGTAGAAGAGTGTCCATCATGCGTTCAAAAGTTGCAGGAGCATTACACAACCCAAAAGGCATAACCTTAAATTGGTAGAGGCCGTCGGGTGTGATGAATGCGGTCTTCTCGCGGTCGCGGTCATCGACGAATATTTGCCAGTATTCCAAGCGGAGATCTAGCGACGAGGAATATTTGGCACCATGGAGGCATTCGAGCGCATCATCAATTCGTGGGAGAGGATACACATCCTTCTTCGTTACCCGATTGAGATGGCGATAATCGACGCAAAACCGCCAGCTGTTGTCCTTCTTTTTCACAAGCACTACAGGGGATGCCCAAGGGATAGAGGAAGGGTCTATAACATCTTTATCAAGCATTTTCTCTACCACCTTTTGGATGACTTCGCGCTCAGAGTTAGATATGAGATACTCGGTAAGGGTGCTTGTGAAGGGGGCTGGCGTCTACAGTGTCGATGCGGTGGGCCACTACATGTGTACGTCCTAGTGGACTGTTCGCAACATCAAATATGTCAAGGTACGAAAATAGGATACCACGGAGTGCTTCACTTTGGGAAGGTAGGAGGTCGGGGCATATCATTTTGTCCAGAAGAGCCTGGGTTGGCGCCGGTATGGCAGGTTGCGTCGCGGTCTCAGCGTCAGCAGCGAATGCAGAAACAATACATTCTTCCAAAGGTGACAGTTCGGCTAGTGAAATTCCTTGAGGAAGAACATGGGTTGAAGTAGAAAAGTTGAGGACTGGAAGCAACGTTTTGTTGTTGGCAATAAGCACTACGGTATGGGGAAGTGCGATGTTGCGCGAGAGGATCAGATCTGTGAGGGGAGCGACCACATATTCACCATCAGGGACTGGGGGAAACGGTGGCATAAGGACGTAGGTAGCAGCCTGCGCGGGTAGTCGTAGAAACTCCAGGGAACGTAGGCGAGCGTTACTTGATACGGTGTCATCAGGACACAATGGCAGTTCGAGCCGCAAAATGCCAGAAGAACAATCGATGAGGGCAGAGTGGGCGCTCAAGTCAATGCCAAGAATGACATCTTGTGGGCAAGCGTCGAGAACGGCGAAGAGAACTGAAGTGTGGTGGCCGGCAACAGTAACGCGGGCAGCGCACATACCAAGAACAGGTGTTTGGGTGCCGTCAGCTACTCGCACAGTAGGAGAGACGGCAGGTGTCAGCACTTTGCGTAGGCGGCGTCGGAGCGTAGAACTCATAACAGATATGTGGGCGCCAGTATCAATGAGAGCAGTAACGGGCACGCCGTCGACGAGAACACCGAGCAAATTGCGTCTTGAAGTAGGGGTCGATAGAGGTCTTGCGGTCCTTGTCGTCAATGCAGCCTCACCTCCCGGAGCTGCACTGGCTAGTTTCCCGAGTGGTGTCCAGAGGAAGCCGGAGAAGGAGAGCGACGGCGTTGAGGGGAGCGCGACTGGCGACTCTGAGGGGACGGCGAACGGCTGGACCAGTGTCCTTGTGCGGCAATATCGGCGTAGGTCGATTCTGAGCGCGAAGAAAGACGGTGAGGATCACGGGCCGGGAGTTGGTCGTCAAGAAAAGATGTGCTGTAGATCTTGGCGGCGGTCACCGAGGAAACTTGGTCGGTAATTCCGGCGATTGCAGCAGTGGCGTGAAATGTGGCCGACGCGAGAGCAAGAAAAACAGATTGGGCGATCGTCAGGCGTCCTCCACTCAGAAGGGTTGTGGTAGCGGGGTGTGAACCGGGGAGTGGAAGCGGCAGCAGCAACAGTTGGGGCGGTGTGGTGTTCAGTGGGAGGAGCGGAAGCGCACATGGGCGGAGGGGCGTAACTGGGGGCTTGTGGAAATAGTACTCCCATATTTGCAACCTCCTGACGTACGACGGCCTGAATGAGAGATATTGTCGCCAAATGGTCGTGAGCAGGTGCCTGATAAGCGGCTGGAGCCATGGCTTCGAGCTCCTGGCGAACCATCCTGGCCAAGTTGTTAGGCGGCGAGAACGGAGGGAGCGTCACGGGATCATCGCACGAGGAGGTCGCAGCTGTATTCGGGAGTCTGCAAAGCGCTGAGTAATCCACCTGCTTTTTGCTTGTTCAAACCGCCGGCATTCTGTGATAATGGAGTCAACCGTGGTGCAGTTCTTACACATGAGGACGTTGAAGGCATCGTCAGCTATGCCTTTCAACACGTGGCCAACCTTGTCCGTCTCTGGCATGTCTTTGTCAATGGTACGGCACAAGGCTAGTACGTCTTGAATGTATGCGACGTACGACTCCGTGGACGTCTGAGCTCTGGCTGCCAGCTCGTGCCGGGCTGTCATTTGGCGCACGGCCGATCGGCCAAACAATGCGCGCATCTTCTCTTTGCATAGGTCCCAACTTGTAAGTTCTTCGTGTGTGTTAAACCACACCCGAGCCGTGCCCCGTAGGTAGAAAATGAGGTTGGCAAGCATTAGAGTCTCATCCCACCTGTGGTGCTTGCTGAGGCGCTCGTACAATAGGAGCCAATCGTCGACGTCTTTGTTGTCCGTGCCGCAAAACGTGCCGGGGTCGAGGGGCTGCGAAAGGACCACGGTGCGGGCTGCGATGACTGCGTACTGTCTTGGGCCATGGAGGCGGGAGAAACGTGGCGTCCGCCCGGAAGATCCAGGGCCGGGTGGAATAGAGCCCGCAACCTCCACCAAAAAGATGTTGCGGGGAGTATGTAATTAACCGTGAACGGCTAGCGCTTGCCTAGTCAAGACTGCTCAGAGCGCACAGGTTCCAGCAGGTTTTCAGTCCGACAAGAGAGCCTCTGACCCAGCCCCACTACAATGTCTTTGTCTTTGCCATTGCTCGTGACAATATCAAAGGACACGTCCAAAACGGATGTTGTATGCAGTAGTCCATTATGAATGTGCTGCTCAAGTTGCACCAAACATAGCTACCAGCGTGCAAAGCATTGTACAAGTGACCGTGTGTATGTCTGACACATTAAAAATCTTTTGCACGGATTATTCTCAGCTCTAAATATGAAATGCATGCTGTTTTTAGCTACAAATAGTGAATATTGTTGCAGGAAGAAAGCAGGCCCACGAGTGTAGAAGGATGTATATTTACAAGAGAAGAAATATGGCGTTCAGGCAACGGCCAGAGTCTTCGTCTTCCTCTCGTTCGCGTCACCTTCTTCTTTCCCTTCACCGTAACATCACCCTCCCGGTGGGGTTAGCTCCGTCCCGGTGCAGGTTATGGAGCGTCGCTTAATGGGGGGACATAGGGCTTGAGCCTGGCGACGTGAACAACATCGCTGGTGACGTTGGGAGACACTGAAGGCTGACCGACTGGGGCGATCTCGTATGTCACGTCGGACAGTTGTCGTAAGATCTGGTATGGACCAGAATAATGGGAAAGTATTTTTTCCGACAAGCCGACGCGACGTGAAGGCGTCCAGATAAGGACGAGGGAACCAGGTGAAAAATGGTGGTCTCGGTGCCGAAGGTCGTAGCGTCGTTTTTCAGAAGCTTGCGAGACTGTGAGGCGATGACGGGCAACCTCTCGGGCCTGGGCGGCTAAGGCAATAGCATCGCGAGCGTAACCAGTGCTGGGTAATTTTACTGCGGAAGGTAGCAACGTGTCGAAGGGCAAGGTGGGGTCGCGGCCATACAAAAGGTAAAATGGGGAGAATCCGGTAGTATCGTGACGGGACGAGTTGTATGCGAAAGTGATGTACGGTAAAGCGACGTCCCAGTCGCGGTGATCGTCGGTAACGTACAGGGCCAGCATTTCGGTTAGTGTGCGGTTGAGTCGTTCGGTGAGGCCGTTGGTTTGAGGGTGGTATGCGGTAGCCAGCTGGTGTTCTGTAGAACATGAGCGGAGCAGATCATCGACGACCTTCGAGAGAAAGTAGCGGCCGCGATCCGTGAGTAACTGGCGAGGGGCGCCGTGGTGCAGGATGACGTCGTATAGTAGGAAGTCGGCGACATCTGTAGCGCAGCTGGTTGGCATCGCTCGTGTAATGGCATATCTCGTGGCATAATCTGTTGCTACAGCAATCCATTTGTTTCCTTTCATAAAAATAGGAAAGGGGCCAAGGAGGTCGAGGCCCACACGGAAGAAGGGCTCTGTAGGGATAGCAATTGGTTGAAGCAAACCAGCAGGAGGTATAGCAGGCGTCTTGCGGCGCTGACACAGGTCGCAAGAAGTGACATAACGGCGCACAGAGCGATAAATGCAGGGCCAGAAGAAGCGGCGCCACAGGCGGTCGTAAGTACGAGTGATGCCCAGATGTCCAGCAGTAGGAGCGTCGTGAAGTTGCTGGAGCACAGCCAGTCGAAGGTGCTTTGGAACGACTAGGAGGAGCTCCGGGCCATCAGGACGAACACTACGATGGTATAAAGTTCCATCGCGCATGGTGAACATCCGCAGAGATGGGTCATTAGGCGAGGAGCTTAGGCGTTTCATAAGTGTTCGAAGAACAGGATCTTGGCGTTGCTCGTCGCCAATATGGAGAAAGTCGCAGAGGGACAGAGTACTGATGTCCGAGTCTGCATCGGTATCGTCCGGTTGATCCACGGGATTGCGGGACAGGCAGTCAGCGTCTTTATGCAGGCGCCCTGACTTATACACAATAGAAAATGTATATTCTTGTAGACGCAATGCCCAACGTGCAAGTCGTCCAGTTGGGTCCTTCAAAGAGGAGAGCCAGCAGAGGGCGTGATGATCGGTTACGACGCAGAAGCTCCGACCGAAAAGGTACGGCCGAAATTTCGCGACCGCCCATACGAGCGCGAGGCGTTCCCTCTCAGTGATGGAGTAATTTCGCTCGGGCGTGGAAAGAAGGCGGCTGGCGTAAGTGATGACACGGTCGTGGCACTGTTGACGTTGAGCGAGTACAGCGCCGATGCCATAACCACTCGCGTCAGTTTGTACTTCAGTAGGCGCAGAAAGGTCAAAGTGTGACAGAATCGGGGAGGTTGTAAGCCGCTCGATCAGGGTAGAGAAGGCTTGCTCCTGCAGTGGTCCCCAAGAGAAAGATGATGATGAATGGTGTTTAATGGCGCAAGGGCCAGGTATGGCCAAAGAGCGCCAGGCCAGTGTTGATAGGTTGACAATGGAGCAATGAATTGCGAAAGATAGATGTGTCGTGGCTGTAAAAGGGCCTAAAAACAATCGCTGTAAAATGCGTAAAATATATATGTAATAAAATTATGGCAATGGCTAATGAGGTGCACTATGAGACGAAAGAACAATTTGCAAGATAATCATGATAAATGAGAATTTATCACTGATAAGTCTTTCAAACAGCACTACTGCCTTGACAGGCCCTTTGAAATGCAAGGGCCTGGAGACTCGTGCTATACAAAACTACTATCGCAGCGGCATCCTCTGGAGAGAGGATGCGCTATGAAACTATTGGGCAAATAACATGCAATATAACATCGCTAAGAAAGCCCAGGACAGCTTTGGTGTTAAAGAGGGGTTTGTCACCCAGAAACATAGCGGGATGGAGAGGGAGACAGTACCGGTATGCTAGAGGAAAGTGCCTTTTTCTCTCTGTTTCGGCTTCTCTGCACTCCACGAGGGCGTGAAGCACGGTAAGCCTCTCTCCACATCTACCACAGGTTGGTGGGTCATTTCCAGTTAAAAGAAAATTGTGGGTGCCGTATGTATGTCCTATTCTCAAACGAGAGAATAGGACATTAGTTCTTCGTATTTTCGTAACGGGATGCCAGGGACCTATCTGTGGCTTAACTAAGTGGAGCTTATTGTTGGTTTCGGCATCCCACAAGCGCTGCCAATGGCTTCGAAGTTTCTTTCTCAAGTAGGGCTTGAGGTCTGCGGCAGGGATAGAAGCGGTAGGGTTAAGGGCTCGCAATGTAGTTGATGAGGCCATTTGATCAGCCAGAACATTGCCCTCGATGCCTCTATGGCCAGGCACCCAGCACAAAATAATATGCTGGTTAGACATGTATGCTTTGCACAGAGCAGAATACAGTTCAATGAGTACAGGGTTTTTGTGTCTATGTAGAGTCATGATAGCTTTCACAACGCTTAGGGAGTCTGTAAATATTATTGATCGTTTGAGTTTTGACTTGCCTATATTCTTCACGGCTGATAAAAGTGCATAGGCTTCAGCCGTAAAAATGCTTGTTTCCGGGTGCAGTACATCGGACTCGGAGAACGATGGGCCGACTACTGCATAAGAAACTCCTGCAGGTGACTTGGAAGCGTCAGTGTAAAACTGAGTGCAGGACGAGTACTTGAACTGGATTTCTAGAAAATGCATCTGGATATGTACCTCTGGAGCGTCTTTTGTGACCTCTACAAACGAAGTATCACACTCTATGAGTTGCCACTGCCACGGTGGCACTGGATTTGCTGGGGCCATCAAATTATTTTCAAGTAGTGGGATATCCATTTCTGCGCTAATTTTTCTTATACGTAGTGAGAAGGGTTCTCTTACTGTCGGCCGGTTATTAAAGAGTGTGGCACTGGTCATATCATTTATGATTGAGAAGGACGGATGTTCCGAGTTCGAATTTACTTTCAGGAAATAGGTAAGGCTTAAGTATGAACGTTGCGTGTCAAGCGACCACACGTCCGCTTCTACGTACAAGCTTGACACAGGACTTGTCCTGAAGGCACCAGTGGCTAGGCGGATGCCTAGATGGTGTACAGGATCCAGCATCTTTAGGGCGCTTGGCGTAGCGGAATGGTACACTATGGCGCCGTAATCTAGTCGTGTGAGTATGAGGCTCTTATACAGATTTAAAAGGCACTTTGTGTCACTACCCCAAACGGTGCGTGACAACACTTTTAGAATATTCATTGTTTTCATGCACTTGTTCCTTATATACTGTATGTGTGCCACAAATGTAAGTTTCGTATCTAGAATCACACCTAAAAATTTGTGTTCTGTTTTTACGGCCACACGTTGTCCCTGCAACTCAATGTCAGGATCGGGGTGCAGACCCCTCTTCCTGGAGAACAGGACGCAGGTGGTCTTTTGTGGGTTAAGGCTAAATCCATTCTCGTCTGCCCACTTAGACACTTTGTTCAGACCAAGCTGAATCTGCCGCTCACAGACTGCAAGATTGCACGAGGCGAAACCTAACTGTACATCATCCACGTATGCAGAGTAAAACATGTTTCTTGGGATATACAGACGCAAAGAACTCATTTTTACAATAAAGAGAGTGCAACTCAGCACCCCGCCCTGTGGCACTCCAGTTTCCTGCACAAATGGTCTTGATACAGCATTTCCCACACGAACACGGAATGTGCGATTAGATAGATAACTTTCTATGACATTTAACATGTTACCACGTATACCAACGTGTGAGAGGTCTCTTAGTATTCCAAACCGCCACGTGGTGTCGTAGGCTTTTTCCATATCAAGGAATACAGACAGAAAGAACTGCTTATGGACAAAAGCTTCACGAATTTGCGTTTCAATACGTATCAAGTGGTCGGCGGTGGATCGACCCTCTCGAAACCCGCATTGGTACGGGTCAAGCAGTTTGTTTGATTCGAGGAAATGTATTAGTCGGCGGTTTATCAATTTTTCGAACAGTTTGCAGAGACAGCTTGTTAGTGCTATAGGCCGGTAACTCGAAACAGACGATGGGTCCTTGCCCTGCTTCAGTATAGGGACGACAATGGCCTCTTTCCAGGCGGCGGGGATCTTGCCGGAGGACCATATAGCATTGTAAAGGCAGAGGAGAGTTTTCTTTGTTTCATGGGGAAGGTGTTTTAGCATTTGATAAACTATGCGATCAGTGCCTGGGGCAGACTTGTTGCAACAACTAAGCGACGCATAGAGCTCAGCGATGCAGAATGGCTGGTTGTATGCCTCGTCTCCGGTGCATTTTCTTTCTATTTTCTGTTTTTCTATGGTAGCCTTGTGTCTTTTAAATGTTGGCGAATAATGGGATGAGCTTGCCACATGTTCAAAATGTGCTCCCAGGCAGTTAGCTTGGTCTTCCAGACTGTCGCCTTGTGTGTTTACCAATGGGAGTGAATAAGTTTGTAGCCCTTTTATCTTATTAACTTTCTTCCAGACTCTGCCCTCGTCTGTATACGAGTTGATGCCTGATAAAAACTTCTCCCAACTCTCTCTCCTGGCCTGTCGACGTGTTCTTCTCCCCTGCGATTTTATCTTCTTAAAATTGACAAGATTCTCCGCAGTTGGGGAGTCGCGTAGCAACCCCCACGCTTTGTTCTGTTTCCTACGAGCGTTCCGACATTCCTCGTTCCACCATGGGAGACGGCGTTTGCATGTCTCACCACTTATTTCAGGTATACATTCAGAAGCGGCATCAATTATAAAACATGTAAAAAACTCGACAGCAGCATCAATTCCCAGCGAAGATATTTCAGACCACGAGATACTACTTGTAAGACTTTGGAATTTCTCCCAATCTGCCATATCCAACTTCCAGCGGGGTGCCTGTGGTGGAGGTTCGTTTTGTAGTGGTGATCTCAGCAGTATCGGGAAGTGGTCACTCCCGTAAGGATTTTTTATAACTTCCCATTTAAGTTCAGCAAATATAGACGGGGAAGCTACACTGAGATCAATGGAAGAAAACGTTTTGTTTGCGAGATTGTAGTAGGTGGGTTCCTTCTTATTCAGGAGACACGCACCAGAGGAGAAAAGAAATTGTTCGATTAGGCGTCCTCGCGCATCGATACGCGTGTCGCCCCACAAGCTGCTGTGTGCATTGAAATCGCCAAGAACTAGGTAAGGTTCTGGTAATTCATCTATTAGTGACTGAAATTCATGTTTGTGTAAAGGATAATGTGGGGGTATGTAGAGCGAGCAAATAGTAACGAGTTTACCCAGAAGTACAGCACGAACGGCTACCGCCTCAAGTGCCGTATTAAGTGGAAGTTGCTGACAGGCTACACTTCTGTCGAGTATGATGGCCACACCACCAGATGATGCGGCAGAATCCTCGCGATCTTTTCGGAAAACAATATTCTGACGTAGGAAGTTGGTGTTTCTGGAGTTTAGATGTGTTTCTTGAACACACAGCACCTTTGGATTAAATTTACTGAGAAGTTCTTGGATATCGTCTAGGTTGTGGATTAATCCCCTAACATTCCACTGCATTATTTTATTCATGTTGGAGGAAAATAAAAGGTGCTGTGTGTTTCAAGGGGTGTGTACAGCCTATTTTACAGAGCCTTTTACAGGCGCTGTAACTGGTGTCTTGTCTTTTTTGGAGCGTTCTTGGGAGAGTCGCCGCTCCCTAGGCACTCCATGTGCCGTCTGAGAAGTTGTGTCCATTGCCTCTTGCGAGGCGTTGGACACTCGCTCTAACGAGCGATGTGTGCGTCGGTTTGGCTTCGCCTCGGAAGACGAAGCCTTTGTCCCCACCAGTGCGGAGGTTGACGGTACCTCCTTAGCCTCCGTGCTATCCTGGCTGCTGCCAGAGCTAGCAGGGGCCACTGGTGTGGCCAAGTTCGGTGATGGCAAGGCAGCCTTGGCTGCTCCCACCATAGGGGCGGCTGCCACAGCCGGCGGCTCGCTGCGCGCGGGCCGGGCAGGTGGCGGAAGCCGGTGCGACGTTGCCCCCTGACGCGTCGCCTCGGCATATGTTGTGCTGTGGAATGGCAAGCACCTTTTACGTGCTTCCTTGAAGGAGATGTTCTCACGAACTTTGAGAGTGATAATTTCTTTTTCTTTTTTCCAATTCGGACAAGACCGGGAGTAAGCTGGATGCTCACCATCACAGTTTACACAGTGAGGTGCCGCTTCACAGTTGTCTGAGGAATGACCTTGCGTTCCACATTTCGCACATGTTAGTCTACCACGGCAGCTCTGCGAGCCGTGGCCAAATCTTTGACATTGGAAGCATCTTCTGGGATTGGGGATGTATGGCCTGACAGCTAACTTTGTGTATCCGGTTTCTATGGTTTCTGGCAGATCGCAAGTGGCAAAAGTCAGGATCAGGTGTTTAGTGGGAATTTCCTTATTTTCTCTTCTGATAATGATGCGCTGTACGTTTGTTACGTTTTGTTCTTTCCAACCTTCCAATAGTTCGGTTTCGGACAAGTCGATTAGATCTGCATCAGACACTACTCCACGTGCTGTGTTCATAGACCGATGAGGTGAGACGGTAACAGGTATGTCTCCAAATGCCACAAGGTTGTTCAATTTATTGTGCTGCGCTTTGTCACGGATCTCAAGCAGGAGGTCCCCGCTCGCCATTTTGGTGACCTTGTAACCTGGGCCAAGGGCGTCAGTCAAGCCTTTCGCAACAAGAAAAGGGGATACGGTTCGAGCTGGTATTTCAGTTTTCTCACTGTGCACAACTTGGTATCGGGGAAAAATTTCTTTCGGTCTGAATAAGTTTAATATTTCATCGGTGCGCCCCCTCTTGTGAGGGTGACGATCAAGTAGACGGGGAAATGCAGGTGTTCCCATATTAGTTCGGTTTATTTCGGCGGCAATGGCGGCCACCCACCACGGAGCCCAACTAGGGGACGCTGCAGCACTTAAGGTGTAAGGCTGCAGACGCCAGCCGTGCATTGCTGCTATAACCCAATATAAGATACCCAAGAGAGGGCACATACACAAGGTTAACCCGAGCCGCCTATGAAAACGTGGAAGTAACAGAAGAGAATAGGAGACAGGACAGTAAAGAAAGGAGATAGGAAAGAAAAAGGGCAGAGAGGGGGATAGGAAAAGGCGACCACCGATTTCCCCCGGGTGGGTCAGTCCGGGGGTGCCGTCTACGTGAAGCAGAGGCCAAAGGAGTGTGTTGCCTCTGCCGAGGGGCCATAAAGGTCCAAACACCCGGCTTCGGCTCAACTCCCAGGATCCCCTTTTCCCCGGACACGGCTAAGCCGCGCACGGTTAGACGCGGGAGGGTCCGACCCTCATGTGCTCGGGTACGTGGTGTCGCAACACACCAAACGCCTGCTTACGCAGACGCCCCTGCGGGGCCCAAGAGAAAGAGGCATCTTTCTTAAGAAGGTCAGTGAGAGGGCGAGTGATGTCGGCAAATTCTTTCACAAATTGCCGGAAATCAGAGCATAAGCCCAGAAAACTACGGACATCGTTTGTTGAACAAGGTACAGGAAAATTGCGCACGGCGTGGATTTTCTGTGGATCAGGTTGGATTCCGGCGGCGTTTACGAGATGGCCGAGCATGTAATTTCACGGCGACCGAAATGGCACTTGGAGGAGTTTAGCTGAAGGCCAGCCCTGCGAAACACGGAGAGTATGGTCGTGAGGCGCCTCAGGTGGCTCTCAAAGTTCGACGAAAACACAATCACATCATCGAGGTAACAGAGGCATGTAGACCACTTCAAGCCGCGCAGCAGAGAGTCCATCATGCGCTCGAATGTAGCTGGCCATTGCATAATCCAAAGGGCATGACTTTAAATTGGTACAGACCGTCCGGTGTGACGAAGGCGGTTTTCTCGCGGTCCATCTCGTCGACGCTAATCTGCCAATAGCCGGAGCGGAGGTCAATTGATGAAAGGATTGGGATCCGTGAAGGCAGTCAAGAGCGTCGTCAATGCGAGGCAGGGGATAAATATCCTTCTTTGTTATCTTGTTGAGGTGACGGTAGTCAACGCAGAAGCGCCACGAGTTGTCTTTTTTTCTTTACTAAGACAACCGGTGATGCCCACGGGCTACTGGAAGGTTCAATGATGTCCTTGTCCATCATCTTGTCGACCTCTTTCTGGATTATGGCCCTTTCTGTTGTGGAGACACGATATTGCCACCTGTAGGTAGTGGGTCGAGGGCAAGAGTGGGTCGAGCCCAAGAGAAAAAAGAAGACCACGCGCTCCTTCTCTGCTCGAGCCAGCCCCGACGGTCGCGTCTTCCAAGAGCCAGCTGCTCTACGTTTATTAAACCTTCAGGGCTACTTCTCGAGGCTCGTGACAAACTGGTGGAGGTGCGGGGTAAGCGTCTTCACGGATGTTGCAGACCCCTCCAAGGATCCGCGCTACGAATCCAGTGCCTGTCGACACTCCCGTGCATCGGGCCAGCCGCAGGATCAGGGGACTGTCTCCAGAAGTCGTCAACGCTACAGTTCCCACCACATCAACCGGTATGACCAGCGCTTCTCTTCAAACGGCCCCAACCGGTACGGGAAGCACGATGTCGAACCGTTACACACTTGAGAGCCCACGGATCCCGAAGACGTTTCATGGCACAGTGTTCGAAGACGTCGAAGACTGGATGGTCGAATACGAGCGCGTGGCCTCCGTGAACGAATGGAACGACACGGAGAAACTCCGACACGTCTACTTCTATCTGGAGGATGGCGCGCGTACGTGGTTTCAGAACCGCGAGGGGCAACTGACGTCGTGGCGCGAGTTTTGTCGTCAGCTTTTGGAGACATACACCAGTCCTGATCGCCACGAACGAGCGGAACGTGTGATTCAGGCCCGCGTCCAGTTGCCAAACGAAACTGTGACCACTTACGTCGAAGACATGACGCGCCTCTTCCGACGGGCCGATCCAAGAATGACGGAGGAGAAGAAGTTACGTCATCTGATGCGCGGGGTCAAGGAGCAACTCTTCGCTGGCCTCGTACGGAGCCCTCCGCAGACGGTCGCGGAGTTCTTGTCCGAGGCCGTGACTATGGAAAAGATGCTTCTGCATCGCTCGAACATGTATGAGCGGCAAGCGAACAGCATGTCTGCTGCTGACATTTTCACGGCCATAGGAAGCAACGGTGACTGTCTGCGAGAACTCATCCGCTCTGTCGTGCGTGAAGAGTTGCAAAAGGCCGCCGTAACACCGCACCCTACGGTAAGCTCCATAGCGAGCATTATCAAGGACGAAGTGCACCAGGCGCTCCGTGACACCTTGCCTCCTGCTAACGCTGCGGCAGTACCTGTTGAATATCCGCGTGCGACCTACGCGGAAGCCCTGAAGCGCCCTTCTCCCTCTCCGCCGCGGTTCGTTCGTGCTCCTCCTACGGTGTCAATTCAGTCGGCGCAGCCGATGTCGTACGACGACGCTGGGTATACACCGCCGCCGGTTGTTCATGCCGCTCCATTTGCCCACCATTCGGAGCAAGCGGTTCGCTACGTCGACGACAGACGCCCGCCCCCTCGGAAGTCGGATGTTTGGCGCACACCCGATCATCGGCCTCTGTGCTTCCACTGCGGTGAAGCTGACCACCTGTACCGCCAGTGCCCATACCGGCGCCTTGGGATTCGCGGCTTTTCCGCATACTCGCCGCCACCCCGATACGGCCAGCGACCCCGGGACATTGAGGACTACCTCTCTCAGCAGCGCTTGCCACCGCCTGCCAGGCGGCAGTCGAGATCGCCGTCTCCCAGACGATTTTCACCTCCGCCCCAGCGCTATTCTCCCGAGCGGTCGACCAGTCCCCGCCGGGAAAACTAACTGAGGCGATCTTTGGGGGCGAGGTCGCTGACGGTCGAAGTGCTGAAGACCTCCGACGGACGCAGTTACGGAAACATACCGATCCGCCATCACCTGCAGCTGAACGAGACGACCGGCTTTCGCTCGATATACCAGTGACCATTGATGGTTATGCCGTGAGTGCTTTAGTGGACACCGGCGCAGACTACACCATACTAAGCAGGAAAATAGCAACGCAGCTGAAGAAAGTGATCACGCCCTGGCATAACTCGCAGATTCGGACGGCTGGCGGCCACGTCGTTACTCCGCTGGGCGCCTGCACGACTAGAGTTTAGATTCAAGGATCTACATTCGTTGCGAGCTGCCTTGTCTTACGCGAATGCTCCCGCGACGTTATTCTTGGGGTTGACTTCCTGCAGGAGTACGGCGCGATTATCGATCTGCAAGAGCGTCGTATCACTTTCTCCGCCGCACGAGCAATCGACGTGCAAGACGGCCAACGGCGCGACGACGTACTTCGTGTTTCGGATGACAGTGTAACGCTTCCTCCACGAGCCGGTGTCCTCGTCGACGTTACATGCTGTGGCTTACGCGATGGCGAAGCGGTGGCCGAAAGCAACTTGGAACACCTACTGAAGCAAGGTGTTTGTGTGCCTCGAAGTGTTATACAGATTCGTGCTGGTCATTCGCAATTGCTTGTTACCAACTTTAGCTACGAGCACCGACACCTGTTCCGCGGCACTTCGTTAGCGTTTGCTGACGCAGTAGCAAACGTTAACAACTGCTTCACGTCAGAAGTCGTGGAGACAGCAGACACGTCTCTGGGCCATCTCGACATCAATTCTGAACTGTCCACCGATAGCCAGACAGCACTGCGCAAGCTCTTGCTTGAATTCAGGACCTGCTTCGCACATTCTTCCAAGGTACGCCAGACTTCGATCACTAAACACAGGATCATCACGTACGAAGACGCACGCCCGATACACCAGCAGCCTTACCGCGTGTCGGCAAAAGAACGCGAAGCCATCCGTACGCAAGTCCGCGAGATGCTTGACGATGGCGTCATCGAACCTTCTAACAGCCCGTGGTCGTCTCCGGTCGTTCTTGTCAAAAAGAAAGACGGAACGCTACGCTTCTGTGTCGACTACCGCAAGCTCAACAACGTGACTAAAAAGGACTTGTACCCGCTGCCGCGTATCGACGACTCGTTAGATAGACTACGGCGTGCCCACTATTTTTCTTCTCTCGATTTAAAAAGCGGGTACTGGCAAATCGAGGTAGACAAACGTGACCGCGAGAAAACAGCCTTTGTGACTCCAGATGGGCTCTATGAATTTCGAGTGCTTCCTTTTGGCTTGTGTTCAGCCCCGGCTACTTTCCAGCGAATGATGGACACAGTCCTTACTGGACTGAAGTGGCAGACCTGTCTTGTGTACCTGGATGATGTGGTCATCTTCTCTGAAACGTTCGAGCAGCATCTTCACCGCCTACGGAGTGTGCTAGAAGCCATCCGATCGGCAGAGCTCACACTTAAGCCCGAAAAGTGTCACTTTGGTTACGAAGAGCTCAAGTTCCTCGGGCATGTAGTAAGCGCCAAAGGGGTCCGACCCGATCCCGACAAGCTTGCCGCTGTGGCCGCGTTTCCAGCTCCTGCCGATAAGAAGGCCGTCCGGCGCTTCCTGGGTTTGTGCGCCTACTATCGCCGGTTTATTAAAGGCTTTTCGAAGATAGCGGAACCCCTGAGACGCCTTACGAGGGACGATACGCCATTTGTGTGGCATAATGAGCAACAGGCGGCTTTTGCTGAATTACGACAGCGCCTGCAGTCAGCACCCGTTCTTGCACATTTTGACGATGATGCTGATACTGAGGTGCATACCGACGCCAGCAGCATTGGCCTTGGCGCAGTGCTCGTCCAGCTTCAAGATGGAGTGGAAAGAGTTATAGCGTATGCCAGCCGCTCCCTGTCCCGTGCCGAGGCGAATTATTCGACTACGGAGAAAGAGTGCCTCGCGGTCGTGTGGGCGATCATCAAGTTTCGCCCCTATCTGTATGGTCGTCCCTTCAAAGTAGTGACGGACCACCATGCCCTCTGTTGGTTGGCAAGCATGCGCGACCCTTCAGGACGACTGGCACGATGGAGCTTGCGGCTACAGGAATTTGACATCACCATCGTTTATAAGTCTGGCCGTAAGCATGAAGACGCTGACACGCTGTCCCGCGCACCCATTGATCCTGCCAGTCAGGAAACAGAGGATGATGACGGCTTCCTGGGCGCCATTAGTTCGTCGGACTTGAGCAGACGGCAGCGTGACGACGCTGAGATTAGACCGATCATCGATCATTTAGAGGGCCGCGACACAACCATACCACGCCATCTGTCCCGCTCGCTGACGTCCTTCTGTCTGCGAGACAACGTGCTTTATAAGAAGAATGCTCGTTCGACCAGCCGTGCTTACCTCCTGGTGGTTCCAAGGGACATGCGCGACGATATCCTCTTCGCTTGCCATGACGAACCGACATCTGGTCATTTAGGCTTTTCACGAACACTCGCTAGAGTAAGCGAAATGTACTATTGGCCCGGGCTTTCAGCAAGCGTCAAACAGTACGTTAAAGGCTGCCGTGAATGCCAGCGCCGCAAGACACCATCCGTTAAACCGGCTGGCTTACTTCAGCCAATTGAAGCACCTCACACGCCTTTCGACCAAGTCGGCATGGACATTCTCGGACCGTTTCCTCTCTCGGCCGACGGTAACAAATGGGTGATCGTCGCGACTGATTATTTAACACGCTATGCTGAGACGCAGGCGATCCCACGAGCCACGGCCTCAGAGGTAGCGCAGTTCTTCATGCGCCACATCGTCTTGCGTCACGGTGCTCCCTCCACTGTAATAACCGACAGAGGGACAGCTTTCACAGCGCAGCTTATGAACGAAGTTTTTGAATTGAGCAACACCAGGCATCGCAAGACGACCGCGTACCATCCGCAGACCAACGGACTTACCGAGCGACTGAATAAGACTGTCACAGACATGCTCGCAATGTACATCGACGTTCAACACAAAACATGGGATCGGATCTTGCCTTACGTGACCTTCGCGTATAACACCGCCGTGCAAGAGACGACGCGCTTCACGCCCTTTCGCCTTCTCTACGGTCGCGAAGTCCAGACGATGCTGGACGCTATGCTGCCGTGTCAAGACGCTGACCAATTGACAACTGACGCCAAGGAATTTGCAGAGCGTGCTGAGGAAGCTCGGCAGCTCGCGCGGCTGCATATCGGCCAGCAGCAGCAGGCAGACGCACGACGCTACAACATCCGCCACAGGGACGTGTCCTACAACCCCGGAGACCAAGTTTGGGTGTGGACCCCCGTTCGCCGTCGTGGCCTCTGTGAAAAGCTTCTGAGCCGGTATTTCGGTCCGTATAAAGTGCTCCGCCGCGTCAGTGACGTAAACTACGAAGTTGTTCCGGACGCAACATCGCAGACACGGAGTAGGACACAAAGACAACCGACCTCAAACATAGTTCATGTTGTGCGCATGAAGCCGTACATTGCGCGTCCGTAATTTTTTTTGTTTTCATTTTTTTTCTCTCATTCCCTTCTTTGTTTCTACTTTTCATTTATCTTTGGGAGCTTGCTTCTTCGTTCATTGACTGTGCCGGCGTGACAGCTACATTTTTTTTGTGTACTTTCGCTTTGCCTGCCTTCCTCTTCTTTGTCTTCTACGCCTTTTTTTTTTTTTAGCATCGAAGTGATGCTATTGTTCGGAAGGGGGGATATTGCCACCTGTAGGTAGTGGGTCGAGGGCAAGAGTGGGTCGAGCCCAAGAGAAAAAAGAAGACCGCGCGCTCCTTCTCTGCTCGAGCCAGCCCCGACGGTCGCGTCTTCCAAGAGCCAGCTGCTCTACGTTTATTAAACCTTCAGGGCTACTTCTCGAGGCTCGTGACAATATGGCCGCCTATGAATGGGGCTGGCGTCACCGGTGTTGATGCGATGCGTGACAACAGATGTCTGACCAAGTGGACGGTCGTCCAAATCAAAGATATCCCGATAAGATGACAGGACATGATGAAGAGCTGTTCTTTGCTCGGAAGGAAGGTCAGGGGCGATCATCTTACAAACATCGTCCGCAGGCGTCGAGCACGAAGGAATGGCTGACAAAGGTGCGTTGGTACTCTGCAGGAAGGATTCGGAGGCCAAAGAAGAAATCTCAAATTCATCCAAAGGAGTGATAAGTGCGACGGCAATGCCGTGTGGCAGCACATGCGTCGAAAATCCAAAATTGAGGATGGGCACCCGAGCGCAGTTTTCGAGGATCCGGATTAAGGTGATCGGTACGGCAATATTTCGTGACAGAACCACGTCAGTAAGCGGAGACACGACGTACTCGCCATCAGGTACGGGAGGACA
Organism: Dermacentor silvarum; assembly: GCF_013339745.2. Lineage (NCBI taxonomy): Eukaryota > Metazoa > Arthropoda > Arachnida > Ixodida > Ixodidae > Dermacentor > Dermacentor silvarum. The sequence goes on from NC_051158.1 coordinate 174,275,219, forward strand.
GGGCGTCATGAGGACATTGGTAGCCGCCTGTGGAGACAGCCTTGCAAACTCAGCAGAACATAAGCGGGGTGAAGCACAAGTTGTTGCGTCTGCGTCGGCAGGAAGCGGCAGATCCAGCTGTACAACACCTGCGGAGCAGTCAATTTGGGCAGAGTGTTTCGAAAGGAAGTCGAGGCCGAGAATTAGGTCGTGTGGACTGGGCTCGAGGACGATAAATAAAACAAGCGCTATAATGGCCCGCAATGGTCACACGTGCTGTGCACATTCCAAGAACAGTGAAGTACTCCCATCGGCGACTCGCACAGTGCACGGTACGGCGGGCGTCAGAACCTTTTTAGCCTTCGGCGGAGAGCAGCGCTCATAACTGAAAGCTGCGCTCCTGTGTCAACGAGAGATGTAACAGGAACACCATAAATTTCAATGTCCAGTAGGTTTCAACGTGTAGGAAGGGTAAACAGAGGATTTGTGGGCCGGGTCGGAGTTGCAGCTTCACCTCCGGGATCTGCACTGCCTAGTTTCCCGAAGGGAAGCGACCGGTTGGAGATGGGGACGAAGAGCGGTGAACGAGAGGCGAACGGGACCGACGGCCTTGCGGAGACGGGGAACGGCTGGATCTTGGTGGGGCACTGTCGGCGTTGATGTTCCTAGGCGGCGTGTAGGGCGAGAAAGTGCGATTGGCTGGTACTTGGCGGTAGTGACTCGGAGACGACCACCGAGGAGACGACGAACAGCGGTTACGGCAATGACGGGCGATGTGTCCAATACCGGAACAATTAAAACAGATGGGTCTTTCATCCGCTGTGCGCCAGTCAGTGGGGTTGCGGCGGAGTGGCGGAAAGCTTTGCGTCTGGGAGCAAGCGGCGGGAGAAATCTGGTAGGTGTTCGTATGGCGGACCGAGCAGAGAGATGGAATGCCCAAACTCGCTATTTGCTCCCGAACGACCGCTTGTATAAGCGAGATAGCGGGCACACTTTCCCGACAGTCGGAACGAATTGGAGCCGGAGATGTCGCTGCATTGGGCAGTCTGTCGAAATGTTGAGGGACGCGGCGGCCTTTCGCTTGTTCGAAGCGCCGGCACTCCTTTATAATTGCATCCACAGTGGCACAATCCTTACACATCAGGAGATTGAAGGCGTCGTCTGCAATACCTTTTAGTATGTGACCAATCTTGTCCGCCTCGGACATGGTGTTATCAGCCTTGCAGAGAGAGCCAGCACATCCTGTATGTACACGACATAGGATTCTGTGGACGTCACCACTAGTGGATAGCATTGCACCACTAGTGAAAGCTATCCACGTTTTTTTTAATGGTAGGCACTTATGCTTATAAACACATTCTCACAGCAAATCTGCACAACCTTAATTTAAGCGCAACGGAATGGGATGTTGGTGCATAGTCAAGCTGTTCTAGCGTGCCTGCAAGAATACAGCAGTGACTGGTGGCACCGTGTAGGTCAGGCGTAAACGTGAACAACTCGTACAGAAAGCGACTGATATTAAGGTGGCCCATATGTAGGAGTATTATATTATCTATAAGCCATACGCGAAGTTGCTTTCAGTGTACTGAATTAGTACAGCTTTGATTTGTCAAGTAATTATACTGAACACACACAGCGCTGCATTAAAGCCTGTACAACGGTGAGCAATGCGGCAAGCAATTATTCATTATTTGTAATGTGCGTATTTGAATAGTACATTTGAAATGCATACCCAATTCATCACTATACATCTTTTCTTCTGTAACAATTTTACGTTTGGCACAGAGGCTGAGCCACTGTGGCATCTTGACTGCAAATTTTCTTGCTCTATTTTACAGTGCTCATGGGGGTACCATTAATTTTGCTACTCGAATAGGAAATAGATAATGGAGCACACCAATCTTGCAGTTTTACGCAGAACACCTTGCGCATTATTTATAAACCTGAACCTAAGAAACTATTCGGTCGTTATGAAAATTTAAGAAATGTGCATAAATGTTTCCTCACTTTTTGTGCGGGCCTGTCTTCTGCAGCATGAGCCTTCATTTCATTGTAATTTGCATGCTAAAGCAGCTAGTAATTAAGAAAGACAAACACAAACCACTTACTACATAACCCTATTCGCACCACGAGAGATCAGAGAATACGTAGCCCATGCCCAACTCATTCAAGTAGCCTGAGTAGAGCGTACAATAGTTCACTTATCATATGCATCTTGTGTGAGCTTATTGTTTATATTTAGAGTAATCAAAATGGAATAAGCATGTATGATGCTGACACAATCAAACGGTCTCAAGTCGATCATCCTTTTTTGCTGTCACGGCGTAGAGAGGGAGCACGCATGTCATGGTACTGCTTAACTTTTTCTGCTAACCCACCGTTGTTGCTCAGTGGCTATGGTTTTGGGCTGTTGAGCACGAGGTCGCGGGATCGAATCCCGGCCACGGCGGCCGCATTTCGATGGGGGCGAAATGCGAAAACATCCGTGTACTTAGATTTAGGTGCACGTTAAAGAACCCCACGTGGTCCAAATTTCCGGAGTCCCCCACTACGGCGTGCTCATAATCAAATCGTGGTTTTGGCGCGTATAACCCCATAATTTAATTTAACTTTTTCTGTGATAGGAATTATATGGACACTCCAAGTGCATTTCTGCCATAGCAGTCGCCGTGACGTTCCGTATAAAGTCCAAGGGCGATAGCACCGTCGCCGCGCGACGTATGATGTATGTACAAGTGAAACCGAGCCAGGGGATCCGGCGATCGTGGCTCAATGTGGCGCGTGCAAGAGAGGGAAGCTGACAGGAAACGCCCTGTCTCCCGTCGTAGAAAGGCTATGGGGGATGGGAAGGAGGGGGGGGGGGGAACTGCGTCTTTCGCGACCGCGCGCCTGGGGAAGCGACGATCACGGCTCAATCTCAATCGATGCTCTATCATTAAAGCTTCGTCATCTGACTCTCATCGTGCAGTCGTTGTCGCGCCTTCTGCGGTGACCAAGACCCAGTGCCCCAAGCCGTCTAATACGTTTGGCCGCTAGGTATGTGCTCGTGGCCAGTAATGGCGTCCTGGTGGTTGCGTTGTCGTCATCATAGCTTTGTCTTCTGACATTCATCATGCCGTCGTGGTCACGCCCTCGTCGCCACACCATTGTCATTATACAGTCGTCATGCACGTCGCGAGGACGTCATGGTCGTTTCATCGTCGTCATTAAAGCTCTGTCGTACGACTCTCGTCATGCAGTCGTCGTCACGCGTTCTGCCCTAACCCAGTGATCCATGTTGTCTTATAGGCCGACTCACTAAATGTCTTCGTGATCGTGTTAATTGCACAGCCGTCATGCGGGCCGTCGTAGTCACTTCACCGTTGTTACTCACGCTTCATCATTCGACTCTCGTCATGCCGTCGTCGTCACACCATTGTGGTCGCACACATGTCGTCCCCCCATTGTTCTCATACCGTTGGCCTCATTGCGTCATTGCTATGCAGCCGTCACAACAGAGTGCTTTGGCTGAGCGCTTGCTGCCCGCTCCGCTCAGACCGGCATATGCTAGGAAATGCCACACAATCGGTTAGCGGGAACGCTATTGCGCCTGCGCACAACGCTCATACCGTCAGCGGAACGAAGACCGCATCCCTCGCTCCGCTACAAAGCCGACTGAGCGGAACGTGACAGCGTGTCTACTTGACCTCTTCGTCGTTTTGCAGCCGACTTGATAGCGCGTCGCTCGCGTCTCGGCAAGACGCGCTTATCAAATGAGAAATGTACGTAGTTCTCTGCAGTATATGAGAACATGAAATCTGAGCGGAGCGGAGCGTAAGCGGCGCTCCGCTTGATATTGTAGTCACGCATGATATTGTAGTCATGGCATCGTCGTCACTCGCTAGTTCTACCACCGTTTTCACTCGAGAAACGTAATTCCATTGCCGTCATGCGTCATCGTCATAACGCCTATGTCCTTATATCGACTTCGTTTCTTCTCCTTCATTCCAGCACAATGATATTGTCATCATTCGATCGTGATTACACCGTACTTGTGATGCTGTCGTCGTCATTCTGTCATTGTCAGGCAGTCGTTGTCATAACGCCCTAGTCATGGCATCGTCGTCATTGCAGATCTAGTTTTCGTCATGCCATCCTCGTCATACACTCGTCTTCATCCCTTTGCCCTCAAGCTGTCACCGCCACGCTGCCGTCGTTATGCCATCAGTCGTGTCTTTGTCACTATGCCATCGTCGTCACACCGTCTCTGTCATTTCATGCATTGACGTCATTGCATCGTCATCACTGCGTCGTATTCATGCTCTTAGGCGACCACGGCAAGCAATTGCTATAGAAAATGGGCCAGATCAGGAGATAATGTACTATCGACAAAAAAAGTTTACGGACCACGGGATCTCAGAAAACGCTAAATATCCGAGCAGCCTTTAAACGTAGCCAGTAAAACCGGACATGACAATGGTCGCAAATACTAGTAGAGACTGGAAATGGCAATACCAGGCTGCGTTTTGAGGCTGCGGAGATATTCAGATTTTTGTCAGATCCCTTGGTCTGTACTTTTTTGATCGATAGTACGTCACATGCAGCCTAAATGATGAAAGTATCCAATTGATCACTTCAGATTCTAAATAAATGTGACTTTAGCAAAACAGTGTGTTGCTACATTGCTTGAATGCTAATCGCATTACCAACGACACTCATCGGCAGGTGAGTTTTACTGTATTTATTAATGCTAAAGCACTATTCGCTCCACTACATGAAAATCCGGCGTCGTCCTGGGCGGCGTGGCCGAACGATGATATAAAAAAACGACCGATGGCGCAAAAAATAAAAATAAGTAAGAATTACTCGGATGCACGTCAAATTTCTCAGCCAGGTTCCTGAACACAACGTAAATTAACGGTTTTGAAACGAAAACTTGGCACATTTCAGTCTGAGTTGGAATCGAACGTGGGCCTCCTGGGTGCGAAACGACCACGCTTCCTCAACGGCACGGCGGCTCCGCGGTTCTGGCTGACTGAAGGCGTGCCTAAACGCTGTTTCACATGTTGCGACTGGAGCGAGAAAAATCGGTGGGGTCGCACGTGTCGCAATGCGATTTTTAGACGGCTCATTTCACACGATAGCGATTTCAACAATGCGGCTAGTTGGGTTGCTTGCTGCCACCAAATTTTGTGGCATACTCTGCATAATTTTTCAAATGTAATGGGAAAACGTGTGCATTACACAGTTATTGAGCAGTCTTTAATAGGAGCAAATAATACACGTGTTTTGAGATATTGGAACGATTCAAAGTTTCATTTGTTTCGCAGTGCGCAACGGCGGTTTCTGAAGTTCAGTGCGAGGAGACATGGCGGACGTATACAGCTGTTAGCAGCTGGTCGTTCAGAGCTGTGTGCTGTCTCGTTTGTCTTTCATGTCCGTGTCGTTCTGCCTGTGATACAAGAAATTACAAGAGGTCTTAACAAAGACATATAGCTATCTTCTTCGCATATGTAGTATTCGGAATTCGGCTGCAGCGAAGTCGTGATGTCAACGCAGTGAGACCCTCGCGCTACCCGTGCTTAACGTCAGCTTCTGAAGAAATTATGTGTTTATATTGCTCGTAATTGCGCATAAGCGGTTCCTGCTCCTAGCAATATTCTTGCACCAACCCGAAAGCTCACGTATGTCCCTGAAGGAAGACGCAAATGATCTGTGTGTAATTACTGAACGTGCAATGGAATTTGAGTTGTGAACTTTAATCTTAGCTCCAGCCGGGTTCGTCGATCGCGGCGCGTCTGCTGTAATTATGTGTACAAGTCCTCTCTGAATATTTCGAAAGGCGTAAAAGCCGACACCGCAATTTTGAGGAGCTGCAGTCACTTGTGTACGTAGCATCATAGCATTCTGGCATGGGCGTCGTCTACTTTCTCGTCCTGTGTCTGGCGAGGTTAGTATACTGTGGATCTGAATCAAGAAGCTTAAGTCAATATTCTGCAGTACGTAGCGCAGCCGCGTAGCCCCACAGCTAACATTAAAATACCTTGTTAGGAGTACGTTCGTTTGTTTAATAACAAAATAGAACGCTACAATATTGTATTCGTAGTAGCAAGCGTAAAGTAAGAAGCTATAGAAACTAGCCGCCAATGGCATGTGTGTGCTTCTACCTGCTTCAGCACATTATATTAAAAGTGCGGCTGACAACCCCAGATAACCAAAACATATGCGACTGGAGCAGGTGCTAAGGTTCATTTCCTGGAAATGAAAGCAAGCAACCCAATCTGTTAAGCTAGTCAGGTACTTAACATGTATTAGACAAATGGTACAGCAAGCTAATAGGAGCTATTTCGAACTAGATTATTTGACCAAAATAAGAAAGTGCAAGGAAAGCGTCAAGGTACAATCTAATCTGGTATTCCCGAACCGATTCTATTAGCAAAACTTTATGCTTCCCTGAATTGCCTACATTACCCAATGCTGAAAACAGGGGAAGCTGACTGCCTTTCATGCTGTTGAAAAGCTGCTTGAATGACAATAACATACTACATATGTTCTGAGGGAAAGTGAGGGGCACTGGTAATATCTCCAAGCTTTTGTATGAGCTTTCTTCATGAACAAGAATGAAATAAATCTAGTATATTTACCTTTGCAAGTGTCAGAATCCAAACTGTGAAATTTTCAGGAGACCTAATTAAATTTTTAAGATATAGACAATAAAAAGTGTGCATAGATCAAGTACAGAGTGAACCCACTTGAGTGGTTAAGACCAGCTGCGGAATGCAAGTTTCCATGGCTGCTACCTCAAGGTAATTGCTAGGTTCCACGTGTGCTTTTCCTAAAGCCCGTGTACCTTGCAAAGGGAATGATTGTGCGTGATTCCATTGCTGCGTTGGCCTGTGCTTTTTTTTCTTTGCAATAGGTGTTGACCAACTGATTCCGTCTGTTCATGCATTTAACATTGTTTCCATCTTATTATGTGCATGTGTTTGTATCATGTTCTGATTGTTGTACTTGCAGTGATGCAAGCATCTTTTTTAATCTATTGCACCACAGTCAATTAATCAACTTTGTGGTGAAATGTAAAAAAATGTGGTCACCCAGTAATGGCTAAGATAGCCAGCAGCATTGGCAAAAAATATGATGCAGATCCAATGCACTTGCTGTTATCGACATGAGGCGAACCTTTCACGGAACGGTGAATTAAATTCTATAAAACTAACTGCAATGAGTACAGTTGTCCTTATTTCATCCGATGCAACACGTACTCACATGCAATGTTTGCTTGTGCATCACACAGGTCACAAAACGTAATGTATAGATAGCTCGGTGAACTCACTCAAACGTCGGCTCACTATGACTTGGACCTAACCATGAGGCTGAATTCCTGTGAGCCTGGCTGAGTAGAATTTTTTTTAAATATGTGTAAGAGCTAGCTAGGCTGAGTAAACTTTTAGTGAATACTGTCACGTGGTAGTAGGCAAGCTCAGCTGAGTATAATGTTTGTGAATATGAGTCGGAGCAAGCTCAGCTTGGTATAATGTTGGTCAATATGACTCAAAGGAAGCTCGATTTACTATAGTTTTGGTGAATATGAGTTGGAGCAAGCTCAGCTGGGTATAACTTTGATGAACATAAGTCATAGCAAGCTCGGTTAAGTAGAATTCTTGTGAATATCAGTCAGAACAAGCTTAACTAAGTATAATTTGATGAATATGAGTCAGAGCAAGCTCTGCTTGGTATAATTTTGGCGAATTTGACTTGTAGCAAGCACGGCTGAGTAGAATTGTGATGAACATAAGTCATAGCAAGCTCGGCCAACTAGAACTTTGATGAATATGAGTCGGAGCAAGCTCATCTGAGAATAACGTTGGTGAATATAACGTAGAGCAAGCTCGGCTGAGTATAACTTTGGTAAATATGAGTCAGAGCAAGCTCGCCTAAGTAGAATTTTGGTGAATATGACCCAGCGCAAGCTCGGCTGAGTAATGATGGTATGTGGTGATACGAGTTTATGCAATCACATATGTAACTGCAAACTCACTAGCAACATTGCCTCCACCTTGTTGGCCACGGCCTATGCCTCGTGATGCGTCTGCACACTTTATGAGCTGTGGACATGCAAGAACCAGCCACAATTGGAAACGTGCTATCATTCACAGGAAGGGATGCAACCGGCTGACTTCACTCTACAATTTTGATCTGCTTTTGTTTAATGTGTTATCTACTGCTTATAAAAACAAGGTATTTGCCTGTTTTTCACATTGTTGCTTGTGTTTTACAGGACGTAGAGATAGGGAAACAAGGAAAAGCAGGGATGGTAATGGCCAAGTAGTTTCTTAGAATACTGCGATATCTTACGACCAGCATAAATCAATCAATCAATATTTATTTTTGATAACGAGATCAAATACAAAATGGGTATAAGTACACGTTCGATGGTCCCCAAGTGATAACTGTCGGGGGGACCTCCTAATAAGACACTGAAAAGGGGTTCAGTAAGATTGTGGCAAACAGTTAGTGATGTCATATATTGTACAATTTTTACATCATCATCGGAAATAAACGGTAAGAGAGAAAAAAATCTATTGAAAATATTGCAAGTATAATCACACAGTTAAAAAGAAAAAAAAATGGAAGCCATCTTAAACATAACTCGCAGAAATTCAACCGAGGATAAATGGCATGTAAAACTAACAACGAGGAGAAGTATTAGTTATTGGCCAAATTCAGTGACTCGGTAATTTGAACAGTACATCGCATAATGGTTAAGCAGAATAAAATCTAATTAATTCTATGTTCGTTAAATTATACTCTGTGTCAGATAAAGTGTTCATGAAGTGCTAATGATAATAATGTAATAATGTAAATGACTTCATAGAAATGCCTGAAAACGCGGCGGTAAATATCCCATAATTAGTTCTTGCTTTTGGAAGGAGAAGATTGAGTCATGCTGAAAATCTTGTGTTTTTATAATTGATGAGAAAGAAAAGAAATTCGATGCCCTGAAGTAAGCGCAATATGCAATTGCCTTTTAATGTGAGGGTTAATACAGGTGCATTTAAGATACAAAGTCTGCAACACACTGAAGGTTTTGTGCGGGATAAAAATGATACATCAGAAAAATGAGATTAAACTGTTTAAATAATGCTCCGAAAACAAATTGATGATGCTGTTTATTCCCAGTCAAAGCGTTAAATATGCTATTGCAGAACATTTATTACGATATATAGTTTGCACGTTCGCTTTGCGAGCTTGATAAGCAGTCGCGTCTCGCAGCGGAAGTAACAGAACCTCAAAATGAGATAATTCATTGGGAAGAATGCGCGTGAAAGTCCAAAGCAACCGGCTGCAACTAAATGGTCACGCGTATAGCGGGGCCATTTGACCGCAGCACTTGTCCATAGTTGCATATTCCTTAAGGTGTTCCGTCCGTAAAAGCATACCGCGCTACAACTGTGGCGATTTCGTATATCGCGAGTAGCTTGTACAACCACAAAATTGGGACCGACATCCGAAGGCCATGTCTTCCGGTGAGAGACACCTCGTAGTATTTACCAACTCGCAGTGCGTGTGAATAACAGAAAAGCACGCAAAAGTACGTAGTATCAGCACCTGAAACCTACGTAAAAAAAAAAAAAAGCAGCAACGTAGCGTGTCAACAAACGCATAGAAATCACAGAACCAAATCTGACCTACGAGTATTTATCTTCCTTGTTCGCGTGTCGGTGCTGATGGTACGTACCACTTGCGCAATCCACGGCTCCACGAAATTAGTTGTAATGTTCGAGGCTTGTTGAGCCAGCATTTATAGACAAAATGAGGCCTACTAAGTCACTACAACTCAGACATCCCGGCAAATTGGCCAGACTGCCCAGAACTTTATTGCTCAGTCTCGCAGATGCTATGGCAATGTACCGCGTTACCAAAGGGCCCTCTCTCCAGTGAGCCCGACTGGGAAGATGCCCTCAAAAGCCCTAACTTCAAACTCCAACTCAAGGCCGTCCAGAGGGCCCAAGAACTGGCGGAGCGTCATCACGTTCCCGTCCCGACTTGGGCGTCGTTTACGGTTTCGGCCGGAGGAGCTCCCTGCATGGGATCTCCAACGGCTTAAAACTCGTCAGGACCTCAATAAAGTTCTCGACTGACTGACAGACTGAAGGTTGTGTTGAGTGACCGAGGCCATTTCCCAAAACAAACCGCGAAATAGCTCTCGGCGCAATTTCGACGGAAAATCGCAGCGATCAATGCGACGTTGCGACGCTGGGACGGCATCGCTGAAGTCGCGTGGTTGGGTCTGCGACTGCGATTTTAGTCGCATGCGACGGAAATCGCACTTCCGGTGAGATAAAAATCGCTTCATGTGAAACAGCCTTAAGGCGTGCGTCAATTGCACACGTGACGTCGCAGCCATATGGCTGACTTAAGGTTTAACCAAAGGGCCTGTAATTGTTTCGCATTCCCATATGTTAGCAGTCTGCAGTGTCTCTGACCGAATTTTCATCTGCCTGCCTGCCTGCCTGCCTGCCTGCCTGCCTGCCAGCTTGCCCGCCCGCTTGCCCGTCCGCTTGCCCGTCTGTCCGTCCGTCCTAATGCACTGAACCACTGACCGAAGTTGTCAACAGCTTAGGCCACTAGTTATGTGCTCGTAATCGTAATGCCATCGTGGTCGTGCCATCCTCGTCATTACGTCTTTATCATCCGATTCTCGTCAGGCTGTTACACTCATCGTCAGCTCATTACCCTCATGCCTTCATGCCGCCTTTGCCATTGTTTTGTGGTTTTACAATCATCATCATTTTTTTATTTTTTATTTATTAATACTGCAGGCCAATACTTTGGCCCAAGCAGGAGGGGCATTACATCAAGCAAAAAGAAAATACACACCGGCGTAAATAATGTTGCATTACAGCAAGCAAAAAGAAAATACAGACAGGTGTAAATAACGTAGCATAAAATGAACATTATGCATAAAAAGAAGCGGGGATCACACTACGAATCACTAAAATTCACAAAAATGCTTTTCCAATGCAGCCATGAAATCATCTGACTCAAATACACCAATGGGAAGTGAATTCCACTCGCTCACCGTTCGGGGGAAGAAACCGTACTTGTAGGCGTTTGTTCTAGTGAAAATTGGTGCGAGCAAATATTCGTGACTGTGTCGTGTTCTTCTCGTAGTAGGCCGACATACAGAAGCGGGTAACGCCATATTATTTTTTCCAGAAAGAGTATTGTGTAGTAGTATAAGGCGATTAATTTTTCTGCGTGTTTGTAGTGTCTGTATTCTGTTTTGTAACATTAATAAGGACGGGGAATCAGTTCTGGCATATTTTCCGTATATAAATCTCACAGCTTTTCTCTGGACTCGCTCCAGTTCCATGATGTCCTTTTTAGTATGCGGGTCCCAGACTTCTGCAGCATATTCTAATTTGGATCTCACTATTGCATTGTAGGCTAATATTTTAGTTCTTATAGGCGCATATTTAAGCTTTCTCTTTACAAACCACAGTTTCTTTAATGCCGCTGAGCAGATATCCGAGATATGTGTTGACCATGTGAGTTTATTGGTAAGAGTAACGCCAAGATATTTATATTTTTCGACTTCGGTGATAACTCTGTTTTCAAGCTGGTAATTAAATTTGCTGGGAAATTTCTTTCTTGTTACGCGTAAAAGTACGGTTTTTTCTGCATTTAGCTGCATTCCCCAGTTGGAACACCAGTCAGAGATTGCTACAAGGCATCTCTGCAACACATCATGATCATCATGGGACACAATTTCCTTGAAAATAACACTGTCATCAGCGTATAACCGAATGGAGATATTAGCAGGAATAACATCAATCATATCATTGACATAAATTAAAAATAACAAAGGCCCTAACACACTGCCTTGTGGAACTCCTGAGGTGACCTGACGGGCACTAGAACTACAATTTCTAACTTCAACAAACTGTTCCCTATCTTTCAGGTACGCGCAAATCCACTGTACAATACCAAAAGGAAGTCCAATTTTTTCTAATTTATATATTAACTTACTATGAGGAACCCTGTCAAATGCTTTGCTAAAGTCCAGAAAAAGTACATCTATTTGTCCGGATAAATCAAGTATTTGGGAAAGTTCATGTACGGTTGTTACTAGTTGAGTCACCGTGGAGAGTCCTTTTCTGAAACCGTGCTGAAAAGGTGATAGTATGTTATGATCTTTCAAGAACCCTTGTATGAAACCAGCGACAATATGTTCCAATAGCTTGCAACTCGTGCTAGTAATAGATACTGGCCGGTAGTTTGAAACTGTGAGATAGTCTCCCTTCTTGTGTACCGGCACAACCCGCGCTTTGCGCCAGTCTGCTGGTATTTCTCCCAATGTTAAGGATAACTGAAAAAACTCTGAAATAAATTCCGATATTTGTTCGGCATATCGCCTCAAGAAAGCATTGGGAATGTTATCAGGACCAGCAGATTTTTTCAAATTTATATTTAGGAGCAGCTCCAGGACACCCTCGCGAGTTATTAGAATGTGATCTACCGACGGGCTATATGTGCTTGCAAGCGCAGTCTGATCTTGATCTGCAAACACACTTTGAAAATAAACATTGAAATGTTCTGCAATGCTGTGCGCATCCTCTATTTCAATTCCATTAACTTTAATGCTATCTATCTGCTGTTTCCTTTGACTTAGGTGTAACCAAAACTTTTTCGGATCACTAGAAAGAAATTCTTCAATATTCGTGCTATAAAACCTATCTCTGGCCGAATTTACCTTTATCAGTAATTCTTGTTTCAGATGCTCAATTTGCGGGGTCATCGTTTTGTTCCTCTTTCTCAATCTTTTAATTTTACGCTTGGTTTGGATAATTTCCCGATTTATCCAGGGATTCATCCGTTGTTTTCGAACAGCTTTTAAAGGTACAAACTGTTCAGTGCAGTACTTTACAGTATCCTGAAATCGTTGCCATGAGAGCTCAACATTATTATCACTTATCTTAAGATGTGTATCTAGATAATCTATGACTGCTACATCATCGGCCTTAGTGAAGTCTCTGATTGTTTTTACGGTTCTATGACTTTGGTGCATTTCCGCTGGAACATTCCAGCAAAAAGATATGAGCTTGTGATCGGATATGCCAGGCTCGACCACTGCCGTTCCACCAAAAAATATTTCGCTCAGGAGCAAAAGATCAAGAACATTATTTCCCCGGGTATTATTATTAATAACCTGCTGGAGGTTAAGATTGAGCAGAATGTCTATCGCCAAGTCACCGGAAACCGACGAACCATAATTTAAGTGATTCCAGTTTAAACATGGCAGGTTAAAATCACCTGTTATTATCAAGTTTTTTTCTCGCAGTCTTAAAAGGTGATCATACAATATATGCATATATGAGTCATCGGCACCTGGAGCTCGATATACAGAACACAAGAAAAACGACAGTCCCCAGATAGACACCTTCAAGAACAAACTTTCGTGTCCCATGATTTGATCTGCAACTGTTACATGAACATCGGACTTCGTTACGACTGCAATGCCGCCACCGCGAGAACCCCTATCTTTTCTATACAGGCGATAGTTTGGTGGAACGATTTCATCGTCACGAATGGCTTCATGCAACCAAGTTTCGGAAATGACGCATACATGGGGATCATATAACAAAAGCAAATCTTCTAACTTATCGGTTTTATTTACAATACTTCTGGCATTGAACGAAAGTAGCCGGAGCTGATGTACCTGCAAGCGCTAGCTTTCGGTTGCTGAGCAGTTCGTTACAAATTTTTGTTTGCGGCGCCGTGAGCTGTCAGTTGCAGAAATCTTTTTGCGGGAGTTCGAGGCGTCATCCCAAGAAAAGTACTGGTCATCAATTCGGAGCTTGTCGTGTATTAGCTGGACCTTCTTTCCGCTATCTTTATCTGCCTTCGCACTATTCCAAAGCAACTTGCGTTTCCGCCTCGTGTCTGCGCAGTAATCACCCTGGATAGAAATATTTGTCCCTTTTAGCTTGCGTGCATTTTGCATGACTGAATGCTTTTCCGCGTAGTCCTGAAAATACACGATAATCGGCTTGCCCTCTGAACTCTTCCCTAGCCTATGTATTCTGGCCACCGATGTACAGCTCACGCCCATTTTTTCCAAAAACACTTTGTTGATAACTTTGTCGCGTAACAATGATGCAGTTTCATTGGGAATTTCGGGAATGCCAAAAACTATCAGATTTGATCGCCTGTTGCGATCTTCCAGGTCGATCAGTTTGGCTTGCTGTGATTTGAGTGTCTTTTCCATTTTGCCTACAGTTGCAACCAAGTCAGCAGCTGCGCTCGTATTTGTTTTTACGTGTTCTTCCAACTGAGTGAAACGCTTCTCAAAACTAACGAGAGCTTTTTCCGTAGTTTCAAGGCGCGTCTTCAAGGCCGATATATCATTTCTTATTGCCTGTTGTCCATCCATCAATGATTTAAACATTTCTTCAACAGTTGGCCCAGGGTTTTCCTCGACGTCGCCACACATCATCAATTTGCAAGAACAAAAACAATCATAAGCTATACTTATACAAACTTTGGGGCACGGCAGAACCACTAAAAATCTATTATCACTACGTAACGAACAGTTGTGACCAACCTGTACGAAGAAAACGCATCGCATGGTGAATGACCTGCGCCAAGCGCTTTCGCCGTGCCCACTGAAAATCCTCGGGTCTGGTAGAGACTTTATAAAGGCAGAGGCTGGTGACGTCACGAATCCATGGCTTGGGCGAAGGGGCGGGTCCGGGATGACGCCGTGTATCCGAGCTTCATCGCTGATGTCGCTTGATGTTGAAACCGGCGTTAGCGTGGCCGTTGGCGAAGCCTCGCGCGCTGTCAGCAACAGAGCCTGTACGAAGAAAACGCATCGCATGGTGAATGACCTGCGCCAAGCGCTTTCGCCGTGCCCACTGAAAATCCTCGGGTCTGGTAGAGACTTTATAAAGGCAGAGGCTGGTGACGTCACGAATCCATGGCTTGGGCGAAGGGGCGGGTCCGGGATGACGCCGTGTATCCGAGCTTCATCGCTGATGTCGCTTGATGTTGAAACCGGCGTTAGCGTGGCCGTTGGCGAAGCCTCGCGCGCTGTCAGCAACAGAGCCTGTACGAAGAAAACGCATCGCATGGTGAATGACCTGCGCCAAGCGCTTTCGCCGTGCCCACTGAAAATCCTCGGGTCTGGTAGAGACTTTATAAAGGCAGAGGCTGGTGACGTCACGAATCCATGGCTTGGGCGAAGGGGCGGGTCCGGGATGACGCCGTGTATCCGAGCTTCATCGCTGATGTCGCTTGATGTTGAAACCGGCGTTAGCGTGGCCGTTGGCGAAGCCTCGCGCGCTGTCAGCAACAGAGCCTGTACGAAGAAAACGCATCGCATGGTGAATGACCTGCGCCAAGCGCTTTCGCCGTGCCCACTGAAAATCCTCGGGTCTGGTAGAGACTTTATAAAGGCAGAGGCTGGTGACGTCACGAATCCATGGCTTGGGCGAAGGGGCGGGTCCGGGATGACGCCGTGTATCCGAGCTTCATCGCTGATGTCGCTTGATGTTGAAACCGGCGTTAGCGTGGCCGTTGGCGAAGCCTCGCGCGCTGTCAGCAACAGAGCCTGTACGAAGAAAACGCATCGCATGGTGAATGACCTGCGCCAAGCGCTTTCGCCGTGCCCACTCAATCATCAGAATCATCATCCCATATTCACCATGCCGTCGTCGTTATACCTCCTTCGCCGTCCTATCGAGGTCATTCGTGCATCATTCTATCTGATTTGTGGTGTCATCATTCAATCGTGATCATGCTGCAGATGTCATGCCGTTGTCGTCAGTGTTTCGCTGCCATAAAGTGGTCATGCATTTATTCTCATGCCGTAGTTTCGATGCCATGAGGCCTATCTGTCGTCAACACTCCAGTTTTGCCATCCGATGCCCAATCCGCCGTCAGTGTCACTGCATTGTCTTCATTCAGACGTCGTCATGCCACCATCGCCAGGCTCTTGTCCCATCATCTTGATTATTTCCGAAACCCTTAAAAAGCTCTCTGTGGTCGGAATATTTGCCGTTTACCGCTTTAATTGTGCTGCCAAGGACATTGTTTTCGTCCCTGAGTTGGTGCTTGTGTCATTAGCCCGTGCACGCTGCTTATCTGAAGCTGGAACGCGGCTTGTTGTAAGTGTTTAACCGCTTGATTGCCTCACGTGTAGCTGGCGATTTCGAAACAGTCTTTTTATCGTAAGTGCAGTCTGTACTGCTATACATGTGATGAGGGGCTCACTGCACTACGTTCGTATTGGCCATGATGAGAAGTGTTGGTTCTTTGCGGATCGCACCAAGCTTACTATTCAAACTGCTCGTTGGCAAACAGGATAGGCTGGCGTTAAAAATGTTGACAGGGGGACATTCTCCAGTAGAAATGCAAATAACAGTACCGTGGAGACGGCTTGTGTCTCCGGTCTGTTGCCGTGCGCAGAGCGTCTTTCACGAATGCGGCTATTCTGAAGGCACTTAGGTGACTGGTGATACGACCAATATTATTGCGAATGCAATTATATGGACACACCAGAAGCATTTCTGCCGTCGCAGTCGTCCTTGCTGTTGCCGTCGTTGTCGCCTTGAATTTCCGTATAAAGTTCAAGGGCGATAAAATCGTCACCGCGCACCATATGCTGTATGTGCGAGTGAAAGCGTGCAAGGATGAGCCGATGATCGCGGCTCATGTCACACACGCAAGGGAGGGAATCCGGAAGGAAGCGCGCCGTATTCCAGTTGCGCGCAACACTCCGGAGGGTGGGTAGAGAGGGGGGGAGGCGTGGGTGGCCCCAGCACCTGCGCGTGCCCGCCGGGGCCGCGAGGCTCCGGGGGGAGTGTAGGGAGGGGGCCACGTTCGATGCCGCGTGCGCCCGCCCGAGCAGCTGTATCTCGAAAGCCATCTCCGGCGGGGATAGAGTCCGCCCTGCGCTGTGTTTTCGCGGTTTAGTTCGTGTTGACGCGAGCGACAGCATGAAGGTCAATTCGCTTGCTGCTGCCTCCGCTCTTACTCCCTCCAGCATTTTGACTGCGAATCTCCGCGGTCATCCAGTGAGACGCATTCATGTTTGCTTGTGCGCACGTGACACCATGCTGGTTAATTCAGTTAGTATACGGATGCTTACAAGTTTACACGGCCGATCAAATTGCTATCCTTACTGCTATCAATAAGCGCCTGTGCACCACCTATCATAAATCCCGTTTCACTGACTGCACCGCAACGTTATCTATCAGATATCGCTGAGCTATGGCTAAGTTTATATTGGACAAACATGACAGTGTTCCAATGATAGAGCTCGTCAGCACAACAATAACGAGAAGAACGGCTATGGAAGTCATTTAGCGAGGCATTGCAAAAAGTTTCTACACACTCCTATTTTTAAACAGACCAAATTCATAGGCAAATAAACAACTAAGAAGGAAAGAGAAATATTAGATGCATATAACATTCGAAAGGAAGGAGACAAATGTGTAAGCTTTCCCCGTCTGGCTTTGTCGGAGAAAGAAATAGCTTTTATGCATGATAAATCATGATGTTGCTGATTTTGCTGATGTTTATGTGATTGGTGTTCGCATGCTTATGGTGGAAAAAGTATAAATGGCTGATGAATTTCAAGTAAACTTCCAGTTGGCAGTCAGCGCTCGTCTGTGGTATTTGTTTCTTCGTGTTTTTATTCGCGTTGTTCAAACCTCAGTTCTACCATCCTTGCTAATTTCCTAATATCCTACTAATTTCCTATCGCCATCGATGCTTCGCCTATTGGGTGAAATTGCGACATTTTTCAATCAGAAATACAATTATTCACATCGACCATTTACTGCAGTACAAAAGCAAATTAATTACTACTGACACCATTCCTTCACTTCTGGGTTTAATTTTTCACAAATTTATTGTCTAGCGCAGGCCTTCAGGCATTGCTAACATTTAGTAAACGTAGCTTTTCAAAATGTTCGTCCATCGTCTTTTCTTCATTCTGTGTTAAGGGAGTGTCAGCGACAGTGAAAACTCTCTCAATTGACACATTGGATGGAATGGCGGCGTTGTAGCGCACGAAGATTCCGCGCACCACCTCCTCTTCTTAAGGTGGTCACGTGCTACTCCTTTAGAACCGCCGCGCATAATTGTTTGATTGCGTTCTTCAGATTGCTTTTAGGTATTTTTTCAAGCGAAGCTAGTATTGCCTCACAAGTGGCGGTGGTAGTGGCGATGTCACGCTAAAACCCTGTCGAAAACCTGTCGAAAAATCGCGTCTCGTTCACTTGCTATATAACAACATTGGCATGGAAGGGTACGAATGTATGACTAACGTGACTGATAGTCATGACATCAATAACATCACTTGCTCGTCAGTTACGCCACGATTAACGATAACAAATAAGGTGCGGCGCATACGCACATTGGGTATGTGGTTATGAGTCAGGGACGAGAAAGAAAGAAAGAACGGAAGAAAGCAAGGAAGGAGGGAAGGAAGGAAGAAAGAAAGAAGGATAGAAGGAAAGAAATCAATCACGTGTGGCTCATACCGGGGCCGCAGATTTCAGCTCCGCTGATTTACGGCGTGCATCGGCGCTGAACGTGACACGCGCGAGCAACCAGGGTCGTTTGGTGTGCCGCGAGGAGGGAAAGGGATGGAAAGGGGGTTAACCCGCACTCCGGCGGGCTTTCCCCGCTTCAGAGGGGAAGGCCACGTCGATGGGAAGGCCGCGTTGTGAACGGGTGGGGAAGGCCACGCGTGGTGCGTTCCGCCGAGAAGGAGGCTGAGTTTGAGCAACGGCACCGCGAACTCGCTCGGGTAAGGGCTCATCGATTCTAGCGTGAGGGCTTCCGAAGCCCAGGCGATACGTCAGCGGAGAGCCGCAGACCACGAGTTGCGGGAGTGCGATGTTGAGGACAAACGTCATTGAAGAGCCGCCGACCCTGAGTTTAGGGCAAACGAAGCGGAACGCCTGCGACAGCGTCGTCTTGCCCTCCGGGAATCCGACAATGGTGCTGAACGCCTCGTAACTACAGGAAAGTAGTAGGTCAGGTACACACATGACAAGCTTCTCTTACCCACATTTTCTCGACAGGGGAAGGGCTGGTGATCTTTTCATTGATTGACTCTAAATTATGGCTGATTGATATTGATACGCTTGTGTTCACTTACACCAAGTGGCACTGACAGTCAACTATTAAGTGAAATAACACGATTTCATTCTTAGATGCTTAACTATTTTTGGTTAGTAAATTACGGCCTGTCGCACCACCTATTTCCACACCTTAGTTAGTCACAGCGCTTCCCCCACAAAGACTGTATTGACCCGCCGGAGTGGCACAGTCAGCTAAGGCGTTGCGCTGATGAGCACGAGGTCGCGGGATCGAATCCTGGCCGCGGCGGCCGCATTTCGATGGAGGCGAAGTGCAAAAACACCCGTGTGCTTGCGTTGTAATGCACGTTAAAGAACCCCAGGTGGGCAAAATTAATCCGTAGCCCACCACTACGGCGAGCCTCATAATCAGAACTGGTTCTGGCAAGTAAAACCCCAAGAAGAAGAGCACAAAGACTGTATTGAATGTTATTAAGCCAAGTGCTGTCGTCACGTGATCATAGTGTCGTAATCGACACAACGTTGTTATAGCTGTGATAATGTAGTTGTCTCGGTCATTGTGAAGTTAACCATACAGATACTTTACGAAGCATATGATACCGCTGCGAGATGAAAGTTGACCTTTCTTCCGACCCTGTTATTGTGCATTTCTACCGAACTCACAAACGTGTCGCACAAATCATATAACGTGTCAGTACACGTTATAAAGAACCCTAGGTAGTCAAAAATAATCCGGAGCCTTCCACTATGGAGTGCCTCATAATCATAATTTGTTTTGGAGCGTAAAAACCCAGAAAGGAAGAAGAGGAGAAACTGATTCCCTTGTATATAATAAGTACCCGAATTCTGTGCCCCATTCAACAATTACTACACGCTTCCCATGGTACCGCATCCTTGAAAAATGCAGTTATATTTCCAGTCACCAAATCCCGGTTATCCCGAAAAAGCATTGTTAAGAACATAATTTTCAGGCAAATCAAAACTTTCAAGCAGAAAAATTATAATCCAAGTGAGTGTAGCACGAAGCTACAAGGAAACACATACGGTCTCTCAGAAACAAAGCTTCGCACTTGAATAAAAAAAGCTGGAGGCGACCATAATACTTGACTTAGGTGTCTGGTAGTGGCCCTGGCACCTCGGCGTTGCGGTGGCCTGGTGTATTGTTTGGGCTAACTTTGTGTTTTCCTTGTGTTAACATTGTGTTACTAAAGTGAAGTACGACACAGGCACAGAAAATGGTGGTGAATTCTTGATGGAAACGGTGCAAACTACACTACACTAGGCCCGGCGTCCTCGTCGTCTACTTTCATGGCGAATGGAACGGGTGGGAAACCAAACTCGGAGGAGCGTGCGAACGGATCTGGCGGGAAACCACCACCCACATGGAGCCAAAGCTGTACTTTTGCGGTCGGTGTATCTAAAGTGTACGATTGTGTGCTTTGGTGTGCGGCAATAAGATTTTCCTTAATTGTTTTGAATTATTCATGACAGTTACCTAACTCAAGTTGTAACTAAACTTATGCTCTGATGTCATATATATCGTCAAAATTAGGTAGAACTATCGATTTCATAGAGTTTTTATTTTTAATGATTTATTTTGAATTTAGAAACATTTTTAACACGAAAGTGTTTCATGCCGGGTTTGAAGACTGACTTCCTGCAATGGATGTAACGGTCCTGACGTCGGCTCTGGCGCCGTCATCTAGGAGCGGTGAAGCGAAATACTTCCTCGTGACACTAACGAGCGACGACAGAGGGCGCTTCGGTAGTCAAAGCGCAGCGGAGGCTCCAACGCGGTGTAGCCAGAAATAAAGAACCAAGAGTAGCCTCGTGCATAGAGTTTCATGAAATAATTATACAATAAATAATAATAGAAGAAGTAAATATTATTATAATTGTCCGATGACAGGATTTGAACAAAGGACCTCTAGCAGAGAAGCCTAATATTGAAACCATTAGGCCACGGACGCATGCATCGACAAGCGACATAAAACGCCCTTATTAAATTTATCGTGGCAAGCCAGTGCATTGCAACGCTTGGCGAGTTTCGACTTGGCCAACTTGACAAGCTGAACCACTGCAATTAGTAACGTTTGTACGGTGGCTAGATGGGTAGGTGTGCCGTCCGCTGGGCACGAAGAGTAGTTCAGAGCATCTCCGCATCATGACGACAAAATTTGCGTCTGCTGCTGCGGCCGTTTAGCAGTGGAACTTCGGCGCACTTATCCGTGTACTTAAAGTGGAAGCCATCTTTAAGTGACATCAGAGGCAGCTATAAATTTTATCAATGCATGTCAGGTATTTGAATGGCGAAAGTATCGTATTTGAGTGGTCCGTCACCTACCTTTTCCCAATATCGAGAGGTAAAATATGTAACCTGTGTTGACAATTCTAAAGATCTTTCACGTAAGTCTATTAATAAGGACACTAATTGTGAATCAGAGTAATCGCTTTGTGTAAGTTCTAAGGCGAGAGAGACGAAAATTCGTATTTCGCGACAGAATATATACAGGAGCCCTATAGGGGCGTTTGGAGGCGTCATTCGCGCACGAAGTGTGTTTTGTCGAGACCGCGTCGGGGATTGTTTCTGTTTTACTGAACGTAGAATGCCGTCGAATAAATATTAAGAGTGAAACTTATGTTAGTATGTTATTGTATTAAACCAGTGTTTCCATTGTAATTTCTTTGTTGTATGTTATTGCACGAGGTAGGTACACGAGAGCAACAAAATTATATGTAATGTGCAGACTAGCTGTTGGTTATAGAATGTAAAAAATATTTAAGCCTCTGGATCATCACATACGTAATGAATCACTCATGCTTCGAGCACACACACGCACCAACAACACAACGAAAAAAGATATGACAGCAAACAAGGTTTAGGAAGTATAGCACTGCATTGCTGAGGTCATAAGACATGTCGTAATTTCATCTGCTTTTTCTTTTCCTGTGTGCGTCCAGACGTGAAATTCCTGCTCTTTACAAGAAAGTGAATGCGCATTATGTAATAAAATTAGATAATTTTATTTGTAAGTTCAAATTTGTATTGCTCACAGCCTACCATTCCTGGAGGCGTCTGCAGGATGTAGGATGAAAAATCTGCTAGGCTCTCATGCCTCAGCTCATTTGCACTGAAAGAGAGCGTGAACGTATTTTGTAGGGACGTCACTATGTTCTTCAGACTATTGGAAGGAAGCGTCAGCCCACCCATGTTCACGTAACTGTCAGTGATGACTCTGGAGAAAGGGGTTGTCCTATTGGCGTAGACAAAGCAGTAAAACATTCGTACACATTGCCTTTACCACGAAATTCCTGGCCACATAGCCGGCCACATAGAAGTTAAGCCTGGCATCACTTTTTTCTGTTGCTATGCAGCTGTGGTCAATTTCACAGGCACTGAGCACCTCGTGTGCTGCTTGTAAGTTCCCAATGTCTATGAGGTCGTCGACGTGCTTCTGTTCCTTTGTCACTTGCTCCTTGAGGTCGCTTACACTAAGGAGGCTGCTCAAGAAGCCAGAAGACACGTTTCCAGAAGCAGAGCTCTTGACCAAATTCATGAATTCCCGTGTGTTAATCGACAGGATAAAAACTGCACGGGAGTTGGACGGTCGTTTGTGCCAGACATCTGTCGCAAGATTCCAAGCAACTGTTCTAAAGTATCTTGGCTCAGTCTGGACGTCATGATGTACCTGAAGTCAAGCTTAGTGGTAGCATACTGCAAGAGGGAAAGTGTGCTGGACAGCGTAACACGTAGACCCTCCGCTGTGCTCGCCGATATGAAGCCACTGTTCTCAGCGGAATGCTCCCACTCATACAAGTACTCGAGAAACTCGGCAAGTCGGTCAGCTTTTTTGAGCTGTCACAAAGGGCGTCTGTAGGAGACCACGATGTCATGATCTCAATCACGTCTTTCATCAGTCTTACAAAAGCGCCAGTCGCGTTGATGGAACCGTGCCTCTACTCAATTCGTTCTTTGTACATGAAAAGACTTCGCCTCGACAGAAAAGATGCGAAATGCGTAGCTGACTCCCATCAATGTTTTCTTGAGTGCATGGTTACAACAGACGGATTACAACAAGCGCTGCTTTCATTGGCAAGTGATTCGGTCGAAGTCTGTCGAAGTTCAGGCGCTTTATTTTTTTCTCGTATTTTGCCGGCCGACATCCCGTCGAAGTCTTGCTTCTTCTCTTTGCGGAATAGGTATTCAATAGGTAAGTAGGCGTGCCAGGCAGTATTGATGGAACAGCGTCGCTTCTTAGCCGCGGATATGCCCTCGGGATCTATACAACCTGCCTGCCTATCACATGAGCGTAGTGACGCTCAATGAACTGGTGCTCAAAATGGCGCTCGCACACTTCCGAATGCGGTTGAAGTTATTTGTCAGCGCGGTGAAGTGCACGTTCCCATTTTTTGAACAGTTCTTAGTCACGCGGCGTCGCAGAGAGCCCTTGGCTATACCTAGACACGTCAAATCGTCGTCTTCTGATTTGGTGCCAATATTGGTTGCGCTGTAACATAACCACTGCCTGTAAAGGTGCCGTCTCGGCGCCAGTTATAATGGAGGTGAACTCGCGGCAAAGTAAGGCTTCAGCTGAGACACATGCACAATGTCAGTGGGTACAGGCGAGTCCAGCGGAGCGATCTCGTAGTTAACATCGCCAAGCTGCCGCAATATCGTGTAGGGCACTGTGTAGCGCGGCAGCAGCTTTTCAGACAAGTCGATGGGGCGACATGGCGTCCATAGGAGGACAACGGAGCCAGGGCAAAATGTGACGTCCCCGTGTCGGCTGTCGTAACGGATCTTTTGCGCGGCCTGAGACTCGGTGAGCCGGGAGCCGGCAATCTGGCACGTCGTGTGAGCCCAGGTGAAGACGTCTTGAGCATATAAAGTGGGAGTGCTCGTCGAGCAAGGAAGCAGTGTGTCAAAGGGCAAAGTAGGGTGGCGGCCGAACAGGCGGTAAAAGGGTGAAAAGCCAGCAGTCGAGTGACGGGACGAATTGTAACCGAAAGTCACGAAGGGTAACGCGTTGTCGCAATCCCTGTGGTGGTCAGAAACGTACAAAGACAGGATTTCTATCAACGTGCGATTGAGCCTCTCCGTGAGTCCGTTTCTCCGCGGGTAGTATGCGGTGGAAGGCTTGTGCTCGGCAGAGCAGGAATGAAGTAAGCCTTCAACAACGCGGGACAAGGAGGTGGGGCCGCGATCAGTTAGGCGATCATCGTCCATCATGCCACGGGGTGCGCCGTGATGGAGGATGACTCCATGTCAAAGGAAATGCACCACCTCAATTGCACAGCTTGTGGGCAAAGCTCGCGTGATCGCGTAACGGGTCGCGTAGTCAGTCGCGACAACGACCCACTTATTTCCAGATTTCAACGTCGGAAAAGGCCAGAGAAGATCAATACCGATGCGAAAGAAAGGTTCTGAGTGCACGTTGATGGGGTGAGGGCGTCCAGCGGGCGGCACAGCAGGTTTTTTTCGGCGTTGGCAGAGTGTACAGGCTGCAACGTAGCGACGCATGGAGTGGTACAGGCCTGGCCAGTAGCAGCGTACGCGGTCGTAAGTACGAGAAAAACCGAGGTGCCCTGCAGTAGGTGCGGCATGCAACTGCTCAAGAATTGATGTCCGTAGATGGCGTCGCACAACGAGTAAAAAAGCTGGTGCTTCACGGTGTCAGCTGCGACGAGATAGAACATTATCGCCGAGTACGAACATGCGCAAAGTGGGCTCGAATGTCCAGAATTGAGAAGATCGATGAGAACACGTGGTAGTCATCGTGCCGTTGTTCAGTACGGATGTCACGCAGATGTGAAATGGCCAGGACGCAAGCGTCAGTGTCATGCGCATCATGTTAAGGGTGGTCGACAGGATGACGGGAGAGGCAGTCGACATGCTTGTGCAAGCGGCCTGACTTGTACAAGACAACAAATGAATATTCTTGGAGCCGTAGCTCCCATCTACCCAATCGTCTAGTGGGGTCTTTAAGTGACGACGGCCAGCACAAGTCGTGGTTATCGGTAACCACAGAAAATGTGTGGCCGTGCAAGTAAGGGCGGAATTTAACTACTGCCCAAACTAACGCTGGGTCCTCCCGTTCAGTAAGGGGAAAGTCTCTCTTGGCGGGTGGGAGGAGACGGCTGGCGTATGCAATTACGCGCTATTCATTACGCCGCAATTGAACGAGTGTAACCCCAATGCCATGGCCACTGCCATCCGTGTGAACTTCAGTGGCGACAGATGGATCATAATGAGCCAACAATAGGGAGCCGTTAGCAAGCGTATGAGTGAGGAGAAGGGTTTGGTTTGTGCAGAGACCCACGTGAATGCAACGCCCTCCTTAATTAAGTCGATGAGTGGGCGAGCCGTGTCGGCGAAATTCTTGATGAAACGATGAGATAGGAGCATAGTCCAACAACGCTTCTTATGTCTTCGGTAGAAGACGGCACAGGAAAGTTCTGGACAGCGATAATCTTGATTGAATGAATAAACTTTTATTTACGTTGTTAAGAAAGGGGAGGGGCTGGGGGTGAGAGAGAGAGAGGTATCTATGCTCCAGTCCCACCACCTTATATGGCCAGACGTGGTAGGCCTCCACTACATCCTCAGCCCACCTCAGGACTCGGTCTTGAAGGTGGCATTGAAGCTGCGCAGGGCAGTCTCGCACAGCTCCTCGCTACTAATTAATGGTTTGAGGGTGTGGGGGGGGGTGAGATTTGATGGGAAATTGGCAGATGATATGGGAGAGATCTGCTGTATGGACATGGCAGAAGTGAAACTTGGGTGCCGGGTATGTGACGGGAAAGAATAAGTGCAAAGTGCGCGGGGTAATAAAAGTCCGTGTTTGTAGTTGGCGCCACAATATTTCTTTCTGGTGCGTGCTAGGCACAGAGAGAGGTGTATACGTTAGGCGTTGGTGTTTGTAATATGTGCATATTTCATAGAATGTGATGAATGTGTCTTTATTGGTGTATTGTTGGGAGTCATGGGGTTCTAGAGTAAGGCCCACATTTGTGGCCACTAGGTCCGTGAATCCTCGAACAGCGGCATGAGCCATTTCGTTGCCTGGTAGTCCTTGATGCGCTGGAGTCCAGGCGAGAGCGATGTAGTTTTCTGGTGGGTGAGCGACAAGGAGAGAGTGTGCGAAGTTGTTAATGTAGCCGCTACTGAAGTACCGGATAGCAGTCTTCGAGTCACTGATGATGACGTGGCAATCAGGTAGCCCCGATTCGAGTGCAATGGCGGCATCTTTCGCGTAGCCCGCCGAGGTGATCTAGACTGATGCTGAACGAACCATGTTGCCCTGGTTGCCTACGATCGCTAGAGCATAACGATGTTAGTGGTGTAGGCTGCGGCGTCCACATAGTAGACTCCTTCTGCCTGTCCATAGCTGCGCTATAGCGTCTTGGCTCGAGCTTTCCGGCATTTAACGTGAAACTCGGGGTGCATGTTTCTGGGTAGGGGTTGTATGTGGTGTAGGCCGTGTATGTTCGGATGAAGTTGATGTCGCTTGATCTCGTTGAATGGTGGAGCGTAGTAAAGTTGTCTCAGTATCTCACGTCCAGTGTCAGTGGTGATGAGTCTGTGGTATTGCGATGATAGATGTGCTTCAATTATTTCTTGAAACGTAGTAGTTGTGGCTGTCGCCATCACCCTTTGTGTGGATGCTCTAATCGGAACATCAAGAGCGACTTTGTACATCTTGCGCATCAAGCAATTTACAGTATCCGCTTGCTTCCTAGAGAGAGAGAGAGAGATATGGTAGTGCGTAACTGATCTTACTTAGGACAATAGCGTGGATGAGAGGGATTAGCTTATTCTCTCGAAGCCCTCCGTGTTTATTGGACATCCTTCCTATGAAGTGTAGCGTATTATCTACTCTTTGTAATGCTTGCAAAGTACGCTGATTTGCTCGGTTGCGTTGAAGGTGTAGTCCTAGCACCCTTATGCACGAATCTGGCCTGGGTCGGGTTGATCGCCACTGGCACTGACGCGATGGCCAAGAACGGTTTTTTAACGACGTCCAAAGTGGCACTTGGATGAGTTCAATTGCAGGCTGGCACGTCGAGAAACAGCAAGAATAGCCGACAGGCCGATAGCCGATGCTTCATAAAAGTTGGTCAAGGGACTATCACATCGTCTAGCTAACAGATACATGTAGACCATGTATAGGCGCGTAGTAAGGAGTCCATTATTACTTAGAAGGTAGCCGGTGCATTACAAAGGGCGAACGGCATAAACTTGAATAGATAGAGGCCGTCAGGTGTTACGAAGGCAGTTTTCTCACGGTCCATGTTATCTACCGAAATTTGTCAATAGCCTGATTGAATGTCTGTGGACGAGAAGTACTTGGCTCCGTGCAAGCAGTCCAAAGCGTCATCAATACGAGGCAAGGGTAGACATCCTTGCGCGTGATTTTGTTGAGATGCCGGTAATCGACACAAAAGCGCCTACTGCCATCCTTCTTCTTGACAAGGGCAACGGGGGACGCCCACGGACTGGAAAATGGCTCGGTAACGCCTTTTGGCAACATCTAATCGACTTCTTGCTGTATCACTTGTCGTTCAGCATGTGAAATACGGTACGGACGACGGCGTATCGGATCGACGTCTACAGTGTAAATACGATTTGTGAATGCCGATGTGTGGGCCAAAGGGCGGCTGTCAAGGTAAAATATGTCGCGGTAAGTTTCCAAGAGACAGCGGATGTCAAGAGCTTGCGTAGGAAGGAGGTCCGGTGCAATCATCTTACTAAGTTCATCTGTGACTAGAGTCGGTGAATCAGAGGTTCCTGTAGAGGCGGCGGAATTTCGGCGCTAAGCGCCCATATCTCGCAAACGTTGATTGGCAAGGTATCGCCCAAAGACATGCCTCTGGGAACAATTGAGTAGAGGGAGCGAAGTCTGATTGCCTGTAACAGTGAGCATGGTATGGGGAATGGCCAAATTCCTTTCAAGCAGTATGTCCATGGTGGGACAGCAAGCAGACGCTGTTAGGAACATATGGAAACATTAGGGTGATGTACGTAGTGGCTTCGGGGGACCGGTGATAGGGACGATAGCTGACGAGCTGGTGGCGATGAGGGCTGGTGGCGTCGGAATGACGATGAGGGACTGTTCCAAGTGGCATGAGTGTCATTTTTTGGCTGTTGGGCGTCAAATGCAGGCTGGTAACGACGCGGGCTCTGTTCGGGGTGATTATAACTGTTGAATGGCGGTCGCTGAGGGGAGGAGACAGTACGATTGTTACAATGGCGAGCAGCGTGACAGATTAACACCCCAAAGCCACTGAAATTGGTTCTGACGTGCGTACTACGCGAAGGAAACACTAAAGGATGATGATAGAAGTCATAGTCATGACGATGACTGAGCAAAAATGACAATGACTCAGCGAAAAAATATTAACTCAAAAACACTGAAATGGGTTCGGACGTGGCTACCAACCGAGTGAAGGAAACACTAAAGGATGGTGGTAGAAGCCATAGTCATGAGCATGACTCTGCATAAACGTCAATGACTCAGCGAAAATAGCTGGCAGATCCCACGTCCAGTGGGATCAAAGTGTGCTGTAATAAAAACTGTGCTGCCAAGCCTGTTTAACTAAAATGTAGACGTGTCATATACTGCTCTCAGACACGCTATGTGTCTGGCTGCTGAGGCCAAATTTGTTTTTTAATGTGAATTAGTTTCACGTCACCAAGGGTTGTGTGGAACGTGGTCTGCCGGCTGGTGTTTCGCCATTTTGATTCCCACATCTGTAAGGAAGAAGAAGTGCCGGTTAGCCAGGTGCATCTCCGGTGTATGAAATACGACGAAGAAGTGCCGGTCAGCCAGGCGCATCACCAGCGTTTTTACGCACGGGGCTTGTCCTGACTGCTCGCAGGGTTGAGTTCGACCTCTCAATCCTGTCAATAAACACCTTGACATTTGTTGGAGGTGCTGGGTACGACTCCATCAACGCTGGAACTTCCAAGCCGAACCCTTCAATTATCTCAGCCCATGCCGGACGATCCAGCCCAGTCTTCTCGAACCATGCCTGACGATCCAGCCCAAGAAGCTGCAGTCAGGGCACCAACTGTCATCTGTCCTGGCGTGCAGCGTCAGCGGGATCCTGCGATTTTTGCGGGTACCGGTGATCAGGACGTCGAGGACTGGCTCGCCTCGTACGACAGAGTTAGCAGGCACAACCACTGGGATGATAGGGAATAGCTCAACAACGTAATTTTCTACTTGGGCCACGTTGCGCACTTGTGGTATCGTAACCACGAATCCGACATCTCGACATGGTCGGCGTTCAAGACCAACTTCACGGAAATCTTTGGTCATCCTGCTGGCCGAACTTCAGGCCGAACAACGCCTGCGCGGACGCGCCCAGCAACCAGGTGAGAATTTCACCAGCTATATCGAAGACGTCGTTAATCTGTGCAACAGAGTCGACGCAACGATGCCAGACGCCGATAAGATCCGGCATATCCTCAAGGGAATTGAGGACGACGCCTTCTAGATGTTGGTCGCCCGGAACCCGACCACAGTGTCTGTCGTCATTGCGCTGTGTCAAAGTTACGACGAACTTCGAAGGCAGCGAGATGTCACACGACACCCGCCCTCAGAATTCGCCCCTGTCTCAGGTCTGACGCTAGGTGTTGACGAGTCGCCTCTAATGCACCAGATAAAGGAGTTCGTGCGAGAAGAAGTTGCTCGGCAGCTTTCCCTGGTGCCCTTTACGAACGCGCAACCACACTCCCCACTGACACGGGGGTTACAGACCGTCATCAAGGAGCAAGTCGCTGAGTGCCTGCCAGCTGCTATTCCACTGCCTACAGTCGCGGCGCCCTTGACATACGCTGACGTCACTGCAAGGCCGCCCTTCGCTCCACTTTCACATCTCCAAGCTGTTGCGCGACCGCCCCCGATTCCCTTCTCGCCGCCTGCACCACAGCTACCACGCCAGCCAAATCCTTGGCGCACAGCCGACAACCGCCCAATTTGCTACCATTGTGGTATTCCGGGACACGTTGCCCGCTTTTGTCGACGCCTTATGCAGCCTACTTATGATTACCGCCGACCCATGAACACTTACGCCCCTCGACAGCTACAATCCCCTGTGCCGCCAGATGAAACCCCTGTTCCCTACACTACTCGTCGTTCGCCATCCCCACGCCGCCGTTCCATCTCAACGATGAGACGCCGGCCAAGCCCTCTGCCTCAGGGAAACTAAGTGTCGCAGTTCCCGAAGCGAGAACTGCGTCCCCTTCGCTTTACCCAAGGCCTCGAAATCACCCTGCAACGTAATTGAGGTATACGTCGAAGGGATTCCAACATTCGCACTGGTCGATACGGGCGCAGCAATCTCGGTGTTACACGCAGGACTTTGCCGACGGATAGGAAAAGTAACGACGTCGCTTTCCGGACTGTATTTGAGTACTGCGAGCGCACAGCCTGTCGAACCTTTGGGAGCCTGCACTGCTCGTGTTGTAATCGCGGAATCTCTTCATGTCATTGAGTTCGTTGTCTTGCCGTCCTGCTCCCACGATGTCATTCAAGGTTGGGATTTCCTTTCGTTTAACAATGCCCTCATTGACTGCGCCCGCGCCGAGGTGGAGTTGTCGTTTCCTTCCGCTGCAGCCATGGACCAAGATCCTGTGACACCTACAAAAATGATTGTGGCCGAAGTTACCGATATCCCTCCTCAGTCCGCCGCCGTCGTCTCTGTGTCTTGCGTATCTGCACGTGACGCAACCGTCTTATTCACGCCATGTGACTTGTTCGCCCGTCGCCGTTCCCTTCCGCTGCCCTTTGCCGTCATCGCCATCAGTGCTGGCCGTGGTATGATGTGTGTGTGCAATGTGTCTTTCCTGCCGGTTACTTTGCATTGCGGAGAGTGCCTCGGTTACGCTCAAATTGTGGATTCTTCAATGCTCTTCGATGCTCCCGACACCGCGCATTCGACATCCCTCGCTGCGCTCGACAATGCGACTCGACCGCCGTTGAAGTGCTTCCAACCGTCAATCTCCGGTGATTTGCCAACCACACAACGCGCGCAACTTGTCAGCCTGCTACGCGAATTTGCCGCCTCCTTCGACTGCCATCAACATTCTCTCGGCCGCACCACCACAGTGTCGCACAGCATCGACACCGGTTCGCACGCCCCACTCCGGCAGCGTCCTTACCGTGTCTCAGCTTCTGAACGCCGCGTCATCGACGAACAAGTGCGCGATATGCTTCGGCGTGGCGTGATTCAGCCGTCCCATAGCCCGTGGGCATCGCCTATTGTCCTCGTAAAAAAGAAAGATGGTTCTATTTGCTTCTGCGTTGATTACAGCCGTCTTAACAAAATTACGCGCAATGACGTATATCGCCTACCGCGCATAGACGATGCTCTTGACTGTTTGCAAGGTGCTGAGTTCTTTTCCTCTTTGGACTTGCGGTCTGGATATTGGCAAGTCCCCATGGCAGAGGCTGACCGCTCCAAAACCGCCTTCGTTACACCGGACGGATTATACGAATTTAATGTCATGTCATTCGGCCTATGTAATGCGCCCGCTACGTTCGAGCGTATGATGGACAGTATCTTGCGCAGTCTCAAGTGGCACACGTGTTTGTGCTACCTAGATGATGTCGTTGTCTTCTCACCTGATTTCTCGACTCACCTCCAACGACTAAGAGAGGCATTAAGCTGTCTGACTAAGGCTGGCCTGCAACTTAACATCAAAAAAGGCTTCTTTGCTGCTCGTAAGCTTACCATCTTAGGCCACGTCGTATCCAAAGAAGGCGTGCTTCCGGATCCTGCAAAACTCCGTGCAGTTGCCGAGTTCCCCAAGCCCACTAATCTGAAGACACTACGCAGTTTCGTCGGCATCTGCTCCTATTTTCGCCGCTTTGTGAAGAACTTCGCCATGATCATCGCCTCTTTGACTCAACTGCTGGCTGGAGACAACGCCCTATCCCCCTGGTCGAAAGCATGCGATGACGCGTTCACGACCCTTCGCCATCTGCTCACCTCTCCTCCTATTCTGCGGCTTTTTGACCCCGATGCCCCAACTGAAGTGCATACAGATGCTAGTGGAGTCGGCCTTGGGGCGGTGCTTGCCCAACGCAAAAGTGGTCTTGGAATACGTCGTTGCTTATGCTAGCCGCACGCTGACAAAGTCGGAGCTAAACTACTCTGTTACAGAAAAGGAGTGTTTAGCGATACTGTGGGCCCTTACGAAATTTCGACCTTATTTATACAGCCGCCAATTTGATGTAGTAACGGACCACCATGCGCTGTGCTGGCTCTCCTCATTGTGAGACCCCTATGGCCGCCTCGCACGCTGGGCACTCGGTTTGCAAGAGTACGACATCCGGGTTGTGTACCGCTCTGGACGCAAGCTCACCGATGCCGACGCTCTCTCCCGCTCGCCAATATCACCTGACCCTGATCCTGACAGTCTTTGCCCACTCAACTTTGTCCTCTCAGCACTTGCCATCGATGACATGCGCTCTGAGCAGAGCAAAGACCCGTGGATTTCTTCGCTTTTGGAGTTTTTCTCTGATCCTACCACTGTTACGGCGTCTAGGACTCTACGGCGGCAGGCGCATCACTTTGTTATTCGCGACCAACTTCTATACCGTAGCAATTATCTCCCCGAGGGTCGGCAATGGCTCCTAGTAATACCGCGTCATCTTCGGGCTGACTTATGCCCATCATTTCACACTGATCCTCAATGTGCACACGGTGGCGTGCTAAAGACCTACACCCGCCTTAGGCTCCGGTATTACTGGCCTGGCATGTACAAGTTCGTTCGGAAGTACGTCCGCTGCTGCCTCGACTGCCAGCGCCGAAAGTCGGCCCCTACTTCCACTGCCGCACCCTTGCAGCCGCTTCCTTGCCCATCCCGTCCTTTTGATCGGGTCGGAATCGACCTTTACGGCCCGCTTCCTTGTACTGGTGCTGGCAACCGCTGGATTATCGTTGCAGTGGATCATCTCACACGCTATGCTGAAACCGCTCCACTTCCATCTGCAACTGCCCAAGATGTTGCATCCTTCATACTGCGGCGTTTTGTTCTTCGTCACGGAGCCCCTCGGGAACTTTTCAGTGATCGAGGCCGCGCATTTCTATCTGAAGTCGTGCCGTCGCTTCTGAAGGAGTGTCACATCATCCACAGGACCACTAGCGCATACCATCCACAGACGAACGGGCTGACGGAGCGTTTCAACCGTACCCTTGGCGACATGCTCGCCATGTACGTCGCGTCCGACCATTCCAACTGGGACGCTGTGCTTCCGTTCGTCACGTTCGCCTATAATACTGTCACTCAAGCTACCACTGGTTTTTCTCCGTTTTTCTTACTGTACGGCCGTGAACGTTCCTGCACCATCGATACCGTGCTACCCTACCAGCCTGATTCATCGGAATGTGTTCCTGTGTCTCAAGCTGCGCAGCATGCTGAAGAATGCAGACAACTCGCCCGTTGTCTTACCACCGCAGATCAGACACATCAGAAGCTCCGTCATGGTGGCTCTGTTCCCCCAAGCTTCCCTTCCGATTCGTTGGTTTGGCTGTGTGTTCCACCTGTAGCTCCCGGCCTTTCTTCTAAGCTGCTCCCAAGATGTCATGGACCTTACCGTGTAATTGCACAAACTTCCCCCGTGAATTATGTTGTCGAGCCTGTGTCACCGTCCTCTGATCAGCGCTATCGCGGTCGCGAAACGGTTCACGTAGATCGGCTCAAGCCCTTCTACGATCCCTCTATGTTACGGTATGCTTAGATCGCCAGGATGGCGTCTTTTTCTCCGGAGGACAAATGTAAGGAAGAAGAAGTGCCGGTTAGCCAGGTGCATCTCCGGTGTATGAAATACGACGAAGAAGTGCCGATCAGTCAGGTGCATCACCAGCGTTTTTACGCACGGGGATTGTACTAACTGCTCGCAGGGAGTTCGACCTCTCAATCCTGTCAATAAGCACCTTGACACATCCTATATTTGGCGGAAAATTTTACCCGGCCGGCATAGCTGCATAGGGTACTTGCACAGCTGGCGGCGACAAGTACCATTACAAAAGTTTTTCCCCACCCTAAAACAGCACTTGCATGTAGGCTCCCTAGTGAAAGCGCGCGTCCCTCGCCCTTGCGCGCTTTCACGCGCACATACAGGATACAGCCAATTTTTCTACTGCCGGACGCGACCATCTAAGAGTAAGCCCTTAGCAGCTTTGCTGTAATAATGGTAGCCCTTTCTCTGACCTGTTGCTGCATTGAAACGTGCAGCAGCAAGGCGTTTCCACGGAGAACGAAGCTCAGATTCCTACGGAAAGACAGCAATCCCAAAGAAACACACGTTCGATGCGGCAGGGCGACCATAGCTGGGAAGGCGCATGGCGGGCGCGAGGAATCAGAAGCGAGCGAAAGCGAGTTTCGCGCTGTTTTCGTGACGTCAGGGTATTGAGCGCCGCAGCTACAGTGTACTAAAATGTTTTGCATTTGCTCAAGCGGAGGCGCATCCTATTGCGCGTCGCCTACCCGCTTTGGAAGAAAGTAGCGGTGGTGCTGTCGTTGGGCCCGCGCTTGAAGCATAGAGTAACATACGGATTACAAGATTACAGTCTAAAAGAGGCTGAGCTACGCAGTTTCATGCCGCCCGCTAGAGGGCAATACAACACTCCCTGTCTCCAAGGGAACGCGCGTGCTACTACTGTAGTAACTTTTCTAGTGCACTATACGTCTACTTGTCTATGTGAATGTAGACGTAGACGTTATCAACGAGATCAGCCGGCCGTAAGCGGTGGATGATAAGACTAGTATAGAATAAAGCATACGCATTGCTATAAAATACCGGCCATGGTGTGATAAGGCAAGGCGACGCTATAAAAGATGTGCAATAACGTCTCCATCGTCTTCGCTGGGTTCGTCTGCCTGAACATCTGTCTGCTTGGCTGCTGCTTGGTAAGAACGCCTTCATTACGTTTTTTCCCTTCATTACTTTCCAAATTGCTTATGTATTTGTCACTTCAGCCATAAGTTCACATTTGTCACATTGTGCTGTTCGGCGCAGAGAGCTTTTTGTGTTCTTCACTTCGCGCATGGTGTTCGTGGATTCTTCACATTATGTAAGACACAGCAATTTGGAATGCTGCCCAGCACGTTTGCAAGAAAATCGTTTCCTGGCGCGAGAAAGTGAGTGGGCACACGCCGGTATGCGTATGTGAATTCAATGCACGTGTGTGCAATTGTGTGAAAGAATGCAAACGTTATGCTTAGGATCGTTATTCGTGGCGTGCACAGATTGCTTGAAGCCTTTGTTACAAGCGCAATTAGGGAGAACTTGCGAATTGAGAAGAATGTTTGTAAGCTGTGGCTACGACGTATTCTGAATAAACACTCCTGCCTTAGTAGCGCATGCATGGCACCGAAGGTTGCTTTTTTTTCTACCTGCGACAATTGCACGTGACGCTTTTCGCGAAAGGGCGATCTGAAGTGCGTAGGTGAAAATTTGTGCGAAGGCGGGAGAGAAGACATAACCAATACTTTTTTTCAGGTCATGCCACCACAGTCAAGTACTACGGGAATTACTGCTGTGTTGCGAGGTGCATAAACAACGGCAGGACCTGCAGGGAGAGAACGTGGTTGGCTGACAACTGCGTTGTTTTCCTCTTTAATGCCAATGCTGTAGTTGTAGTTTATTGCCAATGCTGTTCTGTAGCTGTACTGTTCTGTGGGGTTTTCACGATATCGCCTGTTTATTCATTTTCTGAAATTTATTCTCAACATATGACAGCTCTATTGGCATGTGTTGTATTGTGCAGTACACCAATCTCTTTGTGCTTGCGTTCATCGAATGTTGCGAAAAAAGCCGGCAGATCCCACACCCCGTGGGAATCGATGTTATCCGAGGCAGAGGGCGGATGGCCTACCAAGTTAACGAAACGACCATGAGAGCACGAAGACGTAGGTGGCTCTTTCATGACCTACATGACACGCATGTCATGACATTCATGTCATGAGTCCTCAGGAGTCCCTTTAGCTACAGCTAAGAGACCTTAAGCCGAAAGCTTTAGTCATTCTCATGACTACGGTTTGTACCATCGTCCTTCACTTAGTGGCCACGTCCGAACCCATTCCAGTGGTTTTTGAGTGTTAATATTTTTTCGCTGAGTCATTGTCATTTATGCTGAGTCATGATCATGACTATTACTTCTACCAGCATCCTGTAGTGTTTCCTTCACTTAGTACCCACGTCCGAAACCATTTAAGTTGTTTTTGAGTGTTTCGCTGGGTCATTGTCATGACCTACATGACACGCATGTTATGTTATTCATGTCATGACATATCATTTATGTTCGTCATATACTCTTGTCATAGTATATCAATTTTGGTACATACGAAGTTAACGAAACGACCACAAGAGCACAAAGTCGTAGGCGGCTACATAGATAGATACGGTCATAGTAGCAAATGTTCCCCAAGAAATGCTTCACATCAAAAACTGAGAATACGATTTGAAAATAAAGTTTGGTGTATTCGAACACTTGTCATGGTTTTTTTTAATATCTTCATAAACACACAGGGTCATCGTGTGCTTGCTGCTCTGGTGGTACAGCTTACACGAAGCTACTCAATGTATACAAGCAACGCGTTAAATAATCAAAATATAGCCTCCGAGACGAGCACTCGCACAAAAGCAATCTTGGAGGCCGTGTAATTTTGTAATCGCCTGAAGATAGCCTTCGAGATTGGGTTTCCTGCGGTCCCAATCTCTAAGTCTGTCTAGATTCCACACACCAGCTAGGTGCACTGCGAACCCAAATCAGTAGTAGTACTGGTGGAAAAAAAGCAGGGAAAAGATCGATGCGACCTGATCTCTTAAAATCGTAGGTAGCGGTACAAGGCAAATTTTTGAAAAAGAAAAAGAATAGTGAGAGGTATACAAAAATGCTAGATAAAGAACATGTATAGTGTACCTGATTAAATCAAGCAGGCTAGGTGACTATGTCACCGCCCCGTTTCAAAGGGGATGCCAATAAATATCATCATCATCATCAGCCGCAGGGGCCTATGAAAATGTCCTCTCTTATCCTTGTATATGTTACTCTATGCTTAAATCGAGTGTGCACCGCTTCTGCGTCTGCACGTTGTTTTTCGATGTCGTCGTCGCGGAACGTCGCCTCTTTCGCGCCTTTTCCTGCGTCAGTGTTTACGATGTCGCCCAAGCGGCAGTTAAACCTCTGTTACGCGCCAGGCTGCGCAACTGGCTATGCAAGAACAGCCCAGGCGCGCCAGTTATTACTTTTTAAGGCTCCAAAAGATGAACAACACAGGCTTGTTTGGCAGCAAAATCTCCACAGCCTTGACAAGCCGCTGGACCCTGATTGTGCTGTTTGAGAACTACATTTCAAGCCGCATTTTATTTTGAGGCATTATTTGCACATAATCAATGGAACTGAAGTTAATTATAATTCCGAGGGAGACCCCAACGCTTGCTCCTAACGCTTGCTCCACTTTTATATTAAAGGTTTAAACAAGTCTCACCCGCCGTGGTTCCTCAGTGGTTAGGTGTTGGGCTGGTGAGCACGAGATCGCGGGATGGAATCCCTGCCACGGCGGCCGCATTTCGATGGGGGGCGAAATGCAGAATATACCTGTGTACTTGGATTTAGGTGCACGTTAAAAAACTCCAGGTGGTCCAAAATTAATCCGGAGTCCCCCACTACGGCATGCCTCATAATCAGATGGTGGTTTTGGCAAGTAAAACCCCATATATTATGATTATTATTATCATTATTATTAAACAAGTTGCGTGATGCAGCGCGGAGAAAGTCGCACCAACATTTGAAGCTTAATTAGTCTTCTTCTTCTTTCTGGGGTGTTACGTGCCAAAACCATTTCTGATTATGAGGCACGCCGTAGTGGAGGGCTCCGGATTAATTTTGACCATCTGGAGTTCTTTAACGTGCAATACATTAAAGAACCCCAGGTGGTCAAAATTAATCCGCAGCCCCCGCTTATCAGGGTAACTATACCAAGCCGTTGGACAGTGGTCGACTGAAAAGTGAGCATATTGTGTAAATAAAAGTGCATTGAAGTGTTATATCACAACTTTGTTATTTATTGTTCATAACTCTACCAGCGAATACACGGAAAGCGCCTCGAACGGCCGGTCGCGCGGCAATTTTGCATGTGTTCGCGGGCTTCTATCACGCTCGAAAAAACACTTTTATGTAGCATGTATTGAGCAACAGAAACCTGTATCGGTAGTTTTTCATGTTGCTCTTCAATTTTCTCATTAACACTTTTCATCAAATTGTAATATTTGGGAAGTTGAATAATTAAGACTAATTATGTAATTAGGCGGAATGCAAAAGATATAATCTGGGTATCTCCAAGCGACGGCAAAGAACATTACATTGGTTCTGTCCAGCTACGTGGCATTTCCATATTTTAAAAATTTGGTTCATGATAGTTCGGGCACCCTGCATATTGCAGTAGGCTATCCAGCTCAGCCGCTCGCGAAAATCGCAGTAAGCGTTCGCAAACACTCATTTTACGTTTTAGACTATCGTAGAAAAAATAGTGTGGATAATAAGCCTGGCAAACTGCAACGAATACCACTGCGAAATGTGAAGTATTGCGGATACCAGACGATTCCACGACTGCAAAACGCGCAAGCGACAGTATTTGAATCTTTCTATATGCATAACGAAGCTTCAAAAAATAAAAACTGGAACCAAAAACTTTGTCCCTTGCCCGTCTTCGTGGCGGTAAACTTCTCCCGCCAAGAACGCCGGACGAAGTTTCGGTTGTTCTAAGAGCGCGACGGCCCGAAAGCTGACGCGCTTTCAAGTGCGGTCGACTACAGCGCTGCCACATCTTCCCCTCGAGGCCCTCTTTTGCGGAGGCGGTCGCGCCACTAGCAGATATTCTAGTTGAGTAGACCGCAGCCATTGAGCGTGGCGGATACGCTGGCTCTGCGAATGAGGGGGAGAAAAAGAGGGGGTGGACGGCTCCGGCGAGGTCGTTGCGGCGTGGGTCAAACAGCGCCGCTACATTTCAACATCAATAGGATTTAGGTACTCTCCCCCACGACCGTAAAGCAGGCACGAACGCTAGCCAACGGGGGAGAGTGGGAAAGGGTGATCGGAAAAGGTGGTGAATGGTTGGATCGGCCGCATCTGGCTGGCATTGAAAAAACAGAGGAGGCTCTGGCCGAAGCCACTCGCCAGCAGGACGGCGCTCGCCAACAGGTCGCCGCGCGCCAAGCAAACCTGCAGGACCACCGCCGGCCCGCAAATCGCTTGCCTTACGCTACAGCGCACCGTGAGTTCACGAAGCAAACATGCAGCAGCTTCTGTGTAGACACGTTTCACTTTCGTGTTCTACCGATTCCAATGAAAGAGGGATCAGGCATAATTTTTGAATTCAGCGCGAACCCGGAGTAGGTGGTCAACCGGAAGTCACTGCTCAAGAAACAGTGTGTCACTCGCGCTCGTGCCACTAAATAACCATCTTATTCTGGGGGATGCAATCATGGAACCGATGTCTTACAGGGATAGTCGCTGTCGCATCTCAACTAAATAGGATCCTAGTAAATGGTCGAGCGAGGGCGAATTATTGACAATTATATTGCGATAGCAATTACCTGGACACTCCAGGCGCATTACCGCCGTCGGTGTCGGCGTGAGGTTCCATGAGGTTCCGTATAAATCAAAGGGCGGTAAAATCATCACCACGCGCCATATGCTGCATGTGCGAGTGAAATCGTGCCAGGGTGAGCCGGCGATCGCGGCTCAATCTCTCGCACGCAAGGGAGGAAAGTGGGAAGGAAGCGCGCCGTCAACCGTTGCGTGCAACGCTCCGGGGAGTACTAGTCCAGGCTGCCCGGGCGGCCGCGCGCGCCTGCCCTGGCTGCTCTACCTTGAAAGCCACTGTCGTACGCCGTGTTTTCGCGGCTTAGTTCGTGTTGATGCGAGGCGGAGCACGAATGTTAATTCGCTAACTGCTGCGCCCATACTTCTTAACTCTAGCGTTCTGACATCGAGTTTCTGCGGTCATCGAGCGAAATGTATTCATGTTTGCTTGTGCGCGCGTGGCACAATGGTTGTTCATTTAGCTAGTGTTCCTACGTTTACAAGATTGGCCGACAAACGTACTATCCCTACTTCGTACGGCTGCCCACTAATTTGCTATCGCAATAGACGCTTCGCCTTTTCGGCGATACTGTGACTTTTTTCCTTTCATGCACTTTCCTCCACTTTCAGAGCTTCCGCAAAACTGCTTTACCGTAAAAGTAGGCCATAGCTTTCGTATTGTTTTTCTGCTTGTTTGAACATGCATTTTAAACATTGTATGTCAAAATACTGCTCCCTTCTTTCCAGCCCTATTTATTGGAGGTCGAAACTCCTTGGATGATTATTGGAAATGTCGAGGTACTCAACGAGAACAGGGTGAACTTACGGCGCAACGTTTACTAGCCACGACCATTTCAATCCAACAGAAAATGAAGCAAATAAAAGCATGGATTAAATTACCTGCGGTCGTAATTGATTATTAGAAATATTAGGAAAAGAGGAAAATTAAAGTGGATTTGCCAATGGTGGGAGTAGCGGGAAGTTCATTTGTAGTTTCATCTCCCTTTACAATATCATTACTAATTTTAAAATTACCTGAGTTATTGAGTGAGTGAGACAACTTTAATCAATATCCTGCAAATTGATGGCCTCGGTCTAGGCCACGCCGGGGGCAGCATACTGTCTCTCGGTAGCTTCCCGGGCTTGCTGGATGGCCCAAATTTGGTCCTGGAGGTCCGAGCTGGTCAGTGTGGCTTTCTCCCGCGCCCTGAGTTCATGCGGGGGTATTTCAATTCTCATCTGAACTATTTTGCAATCCCAGAGTATACGCTCTAATGTAGCTCTTCTATCATCACACTTTGTATTTGGCCTCAGGGTATAAGCCCGGAAACATTCGGAAACACCCGGAAACCTGAGTTATTGTGCCTAAGATTTTCTTGGCTTGATTATATGGCGGTTTCACAACGTTTACGAAATAAATTGTCGATATTGAATCAGGATACCCGTTTGAACCTATTTATGAGGAATTGGGTTTCTCGTTAAATTACTGTTCGCCTTTGGCACGATTGAAGAAAAAGGGACATTGCATTTCAAGTCATCAATGCGAAAGATAACATTAAGATCGAAGAGGAACAAAATGTGTAGCACTTACAGTACTGCAGATTTTCACGGATAATTGGCTAACGTCTCTTTCGCCAGACATTATGCGGCTTTTCAACTGTAAAGTGAGTATGAGAAGAACATTTTAGCTTACCATGAGCAGAAATATGACAGTTATGGCTATACTGAGCATTAAAACAAATTAAACCACATAACCACCATTGCTGCATTTACTACCAGTTGTGAAAACCAAATCTCACTGCATACCCGAGAGATAACAGCCGAGTTAAACTGGCGACAAGTGGTACGTTGTCTTAAGCTACTGCGGTGGAGCTGGCCTTGTCTACCATCGTTGCCCATACCGCGAGATTGGTTTACGAGGATTCATCGTAAAAGCGCCTCGCCCGCTACCAGATGACCGCCCTCCTGACATCGCCGACTAACTCGCAAGCACCCTGCCGGGGCCTCGACGACCATCCCCTTCGCCGATGTCATGCCCTTTCTCGCTGCAGCACTCGCAGTACGCTGGCCCAACCCGTGGCCGATCTGGCAGTCCTTTTTCTCGGAAAACTGTCGAAATGCCAAGAACGATGACGCTACAAAAGCCTTCTGAGCGACGCAGCAATGACACGCCGCCATCGAGATGCACACTTGATGTAAAGCAAACGCCGCCGTGACAAGATTTAGTGACAAGAAGTAACAGCGACTGAACAATACGACGCAGCAGTGACCCGACGCTGCGACTTCACTGCAATGCAAGACAAGAAACCACCGAATTCATGCAATGTGCTTCTCGACAGCCATGAAATCGCCCCCTAGGAGACACAACAGGCGAATATTTCGTTATGAGTGGATCCTTCGCCAGTTGAACAGATACAAGGCTCCATGAGACGGCCCTCAAATGCGGACACATGGAGGACACCTAATGACGCCGACTGGAATCTGCACGGCAAGAGTTATAATTCATGGCCAGATTTACCCTGTGACGTCCGTGATCCTGCAACAATGCTTATTGTACTTAATACTCAGCATGGACTTCCTCAAATAATACGGGCAGTCATTGACTTAAGAATTCAAGTCGATAAAGCTGTCCGCGGAGCAAGCGATACCGCTGTATAGGGTCCTTGGTTGCCGTGCCTTGAATGGGCTCGAAGACGAAGTCAGCATCCCGCTTCGCTTCTGCGTCATCATTTCCGTCGGCACTGGAACAACCGCAGGCGTAGAAGTCTTTGTCAAGGGCGTCCAACATCTACTGCTAAACCGTGAAATCTGCGTCGTATTAGGAATCGCTTGGATTGGACGCAGGAAAAGCGAAAGTGATGCTCTCAAAGTTGATCCAGGATTACAATCACCTCAACAAGGGCACGAGGATGGCATACATAAAGAAAGTTGTGGAAATCAGCAACGAATGCCTTTGCCCACTCGGATTCTGCCTTTCAACGGCCATAGTTACTGAACGAACCTTCGGCATCAATTCAAGCCTTTTAAGTTAGAAACAGCGAAAGCTCAAAATATAAATTATCTTACGGCCGATGAATCTGCTTTCGCTGGAAATAGCTTCCGCGTCCCCGAAAAAATAGAGGCTTTCCACATCAGGAGAAATGCAGAGGGGTGCGTTAGCCACCTGTCGATTCATCTATCTGACATGGAGTATGCGTACCTGTGTTCCACGTGCTACCGTTGACTCACGTGGCCTTCCACGTGTAGTCTGGTTTTTTAAAGGTTTTATCTAAAAGTTTTTTTGCTACTCTGTTAACGTTGATGGTGTCACGTCGCCTAGGCTGGACACTGTTGATGGGAGGCGAGGGAGGGCGGGGGACGGGTGGGGGGGGGGGGAGGGGAGGCACTCTACTCCGGCGTCGGCAGCTTACAGCGCATTTTGCTGCTTACGGCGCATTTTGCAAGCGATCTGCGACATGGAAAAAGTGCGCGACCACGCGGGCCTCATCCTCAAAGCGATCTGCGATGTGGACAAAGCGCAACTAGTGCCGGTAGCTTCGTATGCGCTGTGCTTTCGACGTTGAGTTCGCGTTGACGCGAAAGACGGCACGAAGGTCAATTCGCTCGCGGCTGCTGCCGCACCTCCTCACTCCCTCGTTCTCACATCGAGTTTCCACGGTCATCGAGCGAGACGTGCTCATGTTTACCTGTGCGCGCATGACATCATGCTTGTTAATTTAGTTAGTAAGCAAATGTTTACAAATTTATACAGCCGGTAAAATAACTATCCTTAGTTCGTATAGTCGTCTACTAATTTGCTATCGCCATCGAAGTTTCGCGTTTAGGGGGAGAATGCGACAGTTTTTAATTGCTGCTATTGAAGGTCAATGCCTGCCGTTAACATTCGTAGTGAGGACAAGAAACGGGTACGCAAATACTATATAAGCAACTAGAATGTTTTAGATTTTGCACACGGCAAATTATGGCAGGCAGACCATCGGGGTAACAGAAGAACACAAGCCGAGCGTGGCTCATTGCGTACACATAGGTCCCTTTAGTTTCCAAAAGCGCGTTTGTGTACGCAAAA
Source organism: Dermacentor silvarum (assembly GCF_013339745.2). Taxonomy (NCBI): domain Eukaryota; kingdom Metazoa; phylum Arthropoda; class Arachnida; order Ixodida; family Ixodidae; genus Dermacentor; species Dermacentor silvarum. Next base: position 174,318,965 of record NC_051158.1, read on the forward strand.
TCTAAAGCTCCCTATTACCTCAGTACCTTGACCGCATCACAGTCTGACGAGTCTGCGCGTGGGAAGCGGCGCAAATATTTTAGCGTATCAGTGAATTCCGGGCCATTGCGGTATCTACAGAAACGACCGTGCAAATGAGGTCACCCGATCTGCTATTGATGGTCTCCACTGTGTGGCTATACCGCTATCCAGAACAGACGCAGCTACAGGGCTTCATTCGCTCGCACAAGAACATACACTTGCACAGTGGAACTCGGCGGAATTTACCAACGCTTATTTCCACATTTTGGATCCGAATCAACAGCTGCTTCTTCCGTCTGGAATATCTAAAACAGAGGAGACGCTTCTGTGCCGTTGGTGGCTTGGTATGACCTTCAGGAATGCTTCCGCTTTTCAGATTGCGGAAAACTGGTCTAAGAGACAAAATTTAAACAGTGCCGTATTCTGCTTTTTTTCCTTTTTTGTGCTCTTCTTCCCCCCTTTTTTGTAACATCTCTTATCAATTATGTTTTATTCCCCTTACTCCCTTTCCCCAGCACAAATTAGCCAGCTGGTATGAGAACTGGCTAACCTTCCCGTCTTTCCGTCTATTCCTCCTTCCTCCTTCTTTTCGCGTTAACGCGACACTTAGTCTCCCCTCAGATGCGATAGGGTGAAAACCGTATTAACGGTGCTGGTACTTATAGAATTACCGAAGGATAGTGTGTATTTACAAATAAGGTACTGTAGTGGACCACCAAGTGCTGGCAATGAATGGATGAGAAGCTCAAAAGAAAGTGGCTAGCCTGAATGAAAAACTGTTAGGATTTTCTTTCTGTTGCGCTTCGAAGTGAAAAAAAAAATTGTATCGTTCTGGTTCACCTTAGGTTTGAGCAGAAACATGTTTTTCCTTTTCCAGTTCAGTTCCGCTTCAATGCCCTGATAAGGACTGCCAGAAAGTGAGTGCGCATGAACAAATACCATGTCCCAAAGGATCTGTCCCATTCCAACAGAGTGCAATGCTGCTTTTTTTTTTCGTCGGAGGGAAACGAAAAGATCCAACGCTTTAAAAAAATAAATCGCGATTGTCGCGTCATTTGCATGAAGTTTCTGACAATATTAACGTTATTTCCTGTCCCTTCGAGTTTAGTTTAAGCGGAGTACACTGCATATAATAACATTTAGGGTTTCAAGTGCGCGCGGCTGGGTACAGGTAATACTGACAGTACTTTGCGTGAAACTTCAAAATTAAAAATTAAATTATGGGGTTTTACGTGCCAAAACCAGTTCTGATTATGAGGCACGCCGTAGTGGGAACTCCGGAAATTTGGACCACCTGGGGTTCTTTAACGTGCAACTTCTTTTCATCAGCTACATGCGCAGAACAAAGCACGAGCGTAACATTTAGTTGTAGCCTAGCAAAGGTTATATTGCTACTAGTCTTTTTCATTACTATATGATTAGTAATAGTGCGAATTTCTTGCAGTATCTTTGTGGACATCTACGTGTATAGTATTTTGCAAATCTTATGCTGGGCGTAGCTGCATGTTCTTCAATACCGAGTGGAGGCTGGCTTTTTGTCAGGTGTTCCAAAACACATTTTTTTCCAGTTTGTCTCGGTTATAGTGTACTTTTATATGGGGTAGTGTGTTCAGGGAGGTGTTCGCATCATGCACTGCTTCCGATGCGCAACGGTGCTTTGCATACACCGTGCTTAACAATATATATTTTTAATTGCTAACAAGTTAAAGCTAACGCGTCCCTGCTTCGACGGCATTGTCCATGTCATAAACTCAGGTTTGTAGGGTGGAGCCATCGCAAGGTTCAAGAACAGAGTTCATTTATTAATCAAGCTCTGCATGGCCCGAGCTGACTGCTTTTGCGAGGTTGTAAAATGACAAGCAGTTTACAACAGTGAGAAAATGCGTTGGTGTGGGATGATCATTTGATCCACATGATTGTCTAAAAATCCAGAAGAAGTTCTCTAACGGATCCTAGCGCAGACAGGTACGGTTAGAGAAATTTTTGGAAATGCACAGCGCACAAGTCTGAAAATGCACGTGCAATTCTTAGAATTACGGGTCACAGATGAAAAAATTTATCAATGAAAACCTACTCCTTCGTATGCATATATCACTCAAGCAATACGTCAATATTATGTAAAGATACTTACTATACTTCATTTCTAAAAGTCACAGGGTCAACAATCTATTGGATATAGAAACAGTAATTAAGTACAAAATGAATATTTACCTAAATACTAATTTATGAGTAATGCAAACAAACCGTAGAATTATATTTAATTGACTCATTACGTAACTAAATAATAATTAATTAATTATTGCAAGCGTCAATTAGCTGGGTTAATTGAAAGTTGGATAATTAAAATTAATGAAGTAATTCAGTAAATATTTAAACGCATTTAGCACTTTATATTGCGGTGATAACCACTGTGTATAATTCAAACTGGAATACCTCAGGGAAAATCAACCCGCCGTGGTGGCTCAGTTAGGTAAGGCGTTGCGCTGCTGAGCACGAGGTCGCGGGATCGAATCCCAGCCGCGGCGGCCGCATTTCAATGGAGGTGGAATGCAAAAACGCGCTCGTGCTTGCGTTGTAGTGCACGATAAAGAACCCCAGGTGGTCCAAATTATTCCGGAGCCCTCCACTACATGCGTGCCTCATACTCAGAACTGGTTTTGGCAAGTAAAACCCCAGAAAGAAGAAGGAAAAATCAAGCCTTTATTTGAAACAACGCTTCGTTTGAACTACATAAACTACGAACGAACAAAATTACAAACAACACAAACTTCGACTTACACGCTAGCTACGTACACATAGCACAACTGACAACAGCAGGAATAAGCGACGGATCGACGGACATTGGCAGCGCCGCTGCTGTCGCATGGTCTGTCATCGAAGTGCCGGACCTTTCCACACTTTTCGCCTCAGGGCAATGCATGACACTACCTCCTTCTAGTACACTTTATCTCTGATGGCACTGTTTGCTGATAACCGAAAAAGAAGAAAAAAAGTTGGATGTTTTGTTGTTCTTACCTGCGGAACTGCACTTCCGAGGCATGTTAACAATTGCTTCTTTGATTCGTCATTGAGATCTTGATGTATGGGAAGAAAAAAGATAAAGAAGCTTGGACCTGAACTGACATAAATATTGTAACAATCGCAGCCGGGGCCCGGGCTGATCTACATGAAATATAGCGAGATAATTTCCTGCCACATAAGATGTGAACGTGCCTTAAGTTGTTAACGCCTATAGGCTTTTTCGTTAGTCGGTCTGCTGCTTGTTCTTTTCAAGTTGGTCGCCATTTGCTCCGAATAAATCAATAGTCTGCGAAATAGTTTACGCTAAAAATGAGTATAGACATAGCTTAACGTGCATTTTTCATGATTCGTGAGATGTCCATTGACTGAGAAGACGTTGAACGTACATGTTAATGGAAAAAAAGTCGTCACCAATATTCTTTGTCGATCATCACAAAGTAAACTATAACGACATTACTCCCCCTCTATGATACAAGAATAGTGAAAACATTGTCAGGTTCACCAGGTGTGCATGAAATAAATGTTGACTGTTGGCTTGGCATAAGGGGCATATCAGATAATTAAAGAAATATATAGATATTTCTTTATGCCTATTGCATCTAGCACTCAAATTAGGTTGTACTGGCCTCTGATTGTATAAAGTGAACAAACATTTGCTGTTGTGACAATGACCAAAGTTAAGCAAGGCTGTGAATAGAAATTGTAATTTTCAGTGGGCTGCTGTGTTTTAATGCGGGGAAATAATTCCATGTGAAACATAGTGGTTCTCAATAAAACGGACGATTCCTTATCGCACTGAATGAAGCCTGTATATTTTTCTTGCATTAGGAGCTCTGCATCAAAAAAAAAAAAAAAAATTACACCATCTTCCCGTAGGGGAACCCTGAGTAGTATGCGACGCAGCCATGGGGTCTACTCGAGCTATTTTTATCAGCTGTATAAACTTGGACATGCAGCAGCACCAGCAACGCGCAGAACTGTTGTCGACGCCGTCGGCGTTTTTCCCGCGTTCGCACCGAACGCACGCTGCGTTGGTGACTGTTGCCGGTGCCTCTGGGGCACCCAGGGCTCTCACACTCTCAAGTTCAACAAATGGCCACAGAGGGCGAAAAAATCGACCGCGTGGGCGCGGCTAATAAACCAAGCTTAGTGCGTTTTCAAAAAAATTGCCCGGTGAGTTCCGTCGTCTCCTGCTAGGGGCGCCGTAGTAAGCGCAATTTCAACCTACAAACTTACTCCCACGCTTATCGAAGTTTTATTTAATGAGAAAAAGTACATATTTATTATTCCTAATTATACATCCTACTTTTGAGTAGTAACGCTATTGTTTTTTTTGTTATTAAAGACGCAAAATAACGTTCATCATCATCAACCTCCCACGTGACCTCTCACCTGGATTTAAAATTTTTACCGGTATTTTCGGGACACGACAAGCACGAATTCATTGGTCGGTACACTTATGCTGGTTGATTATTTGTGCTAAAACCGCTTTATTGCGCTTCGAAACCTCGCGTTGTTTTACTTGGGGTGAAGTGACGTGTTTGCGAGCTGAGATGCAAGCCCGAAAGCTAGGTTTTGGTCATGAATCATGCTGAACAAGTATGCATCGAAACGGGAGCCGGATTCTGCTGCGACTGAGGATGGCAATACCGGTGAGTCGTTTAACATTGCTGCTTCAATCGTTATTAAATATTCGTCTCGTTAATTCACAGGCGGAGACAAGTTAACGAACTAAATCCTGCATTACATATGGGTAGTCGGGACCCTACGTTGCCGTTTCTGAAATAAACCTGTAGTTGCGAGACCGTCGTTATGCACACAATCACGAAAGAGAGCGACATCGGAACGCGCAGCACATTTTTCATTTCGTTGTAGCCGTGGCCTTGGGCCTTATCAGTATGTTTTTTTTTCTTCGAGTCCGCCGGCAACTTCTTTCGTCCACAAAACCGATTAACCCTTTGGTAAACTAAAGTGAAAGTCCTGAATTGAATGTATCAAAGAATTGAACGCATATTAATTAACCCATATTTCGTACTTGTTGGTTCCAAGTGTTCTTGCTGTTAAGTTTGGTTTACCTTAGGGCATTTATTTTTGCAGTAGTGCAGCGGTGCATCGCGGTCGTGCAGAAAAGAATGCATCAGTTGTAATACATGAAATTCATGTTTTTCATGCGTTTGCTTGTGGAACCAGCAGTGTGATCTCTTCTAGTGTATAAATGAGCGCAAAAATGTTCTCATTTGTGATCCTAATAGTACTTCAGGTGTGCAAACGCATTGTTGTTAGGCAGACAACAATTTTATGGACAGTATCAATATTTGGTGAATAACATGCTGCTTAAGCTCCCTAGAACAAGCGGTGTACATTTTTTACATGTGTTGTGCAGTCAGAAACCATTACAATATATATATATATATATATATATCAGAGCTTCTTGCATTTCATATCGTGAAATTGTGTTTTTTCAATTTTTGATGCAGTCAAAATTTCTCTTTCGGACATGAAGAGGACGGCACCAGTGTAAAGCAACACACTACACACACTAAAGAGAAGCTACTGCCTGCTGCTACAACCAGGTCATCGTGTGGACTTTTGCTGCTACTACAAGGTAAACAACACCGGGTTCAGAAACAAATATGCTTGATATATGCTGTATTGGCTTGCTAGTCTTGAGATACATTGTCATTTGTTTGTAGCAGATGATATGAATGTTTGTTCATATTTACGGTGCAGCATAATTGATTGAAACATAGATAGAAACACTACACGAGTTTGGCTAATCTCTCTTGTATCTCATGTGTTACTGTTCTGCTCCAACAGAGTCTGCACCAAGCACATCTTGGCACTCATCACTGGAGCCCTCATATATCTACACCAACAGGAAGGGGCTGGAGCCGAACTCACAAGGCTCTTACACCACGAACAAAGAAGCGGATCCAGAAGTATTTCGATGAGATACCAAGTCTACGTATAGACTGTATCAAGACTGAAAAGCGCCTCAGCCATCATTCCACCAGCACGCATATTGGCAGAGTCATCCAGGTACCTCAACAAAAGAAATTCTTCGTGTTTAGATGCGCCTGCAACCTCTGAACAAGCATGGACGATGCTGGCCAAAAGATTTCCATCAGTTTGCCCTTCCTTAATCAGCTTCCTGGCCTTGTAAAATTCAATTTGTGCCAAGTATAATTTTTTTCTATGAGTGCAAGCTTTTTCATTCACCATTCTTGCTAGATATCATTCTTCTTCCTTATCCAAACATAAACGTGAACTGATTCTTTGCTCATACTTAAGGCCCATCATTGTCTATTAGCTTAACATCTTTGTAGCAGTATTCTCTACTGTACGTTGCCATGTTAAATTTCTCTCCTGAAATAGCAGATGCGGCATCGGCATGTGTCTTGCATTAAGGTTTGCACCATGTGCTATGTAGCATTTCACTTTTCTTAATGTTATTGACCTTCACTGCTTGCAGAGCAGAGTGCCTTTCTTGAATGCAAGCTTTCTCATTCCCATATTTAATTCTTGGTCTCGTTCAGGACTGCTCTTCTTGCTCAATAGCCTGGGTTTTTGCGCAAGCTACACTGAAGGGGTTGATTGCACAATCTGGTTGCAGACACTTGGTCGTGGTCGCTATGTTACGTTTTTCGGATTTGGGGGGCCTGGTAAGTTGCATTGGGAAGCAATCTCTCGAGGTAAGCACCTGCTCCTGCAGTCCGTACAGCGACATGGACTCCCAATTTACACGCACCGTGATTGGTGCTCCCCATTCCATCCTTTCCTGCTGCAGCCGTGCGCAAATGTTGTTTGTGGCCTTCGTTGGCCGTGATTTGTCGTCAACAGAGAGCAGCGTACATGTTTACATGGTCTGAAGTGTATAAAGTTGATAGCCACATGGGTTGAAAGGCCCACAGAAGTGGCTGCTGAAGGTGATGCCCAAGAAACCGACTTGTCCATATTGAGACAAAGTGGGGCACCAAGTGTGAGCCACATATTAGCGGCCCCCGAAAGAAAAGAAACGTGCAGGCTGGAAAGGAGTTAACGCTAAAATGCTGGGTAGTCGATGTCGCTGTGTTGGCGGCGGCAGCAGATGCCTTGCATGAGCCGAATGCTTCGCAATGCAAGTTGCTTATCTTCAACGATGACTGCGGGGGCAAACAGGTGGAATATGCTGCCCAATCGGTTTGCGTTTCTTGTTGTCGCTTGTTACCAGACTACCATGTGCAACGAAGGCAAGCACAAGCACTGTGCCTGTAGTTGGACTACTGAATGTGCCTAAGTGACCCGTGTACGTCATTCCTCACTGTTACCATGTGGATCTTAGCCAATGTATAGTGTATTGTCTGAACCTCATGCGGTGATTGAATGCGGAATCCCATTTTGCTATTATCTCACTTGTTTATGGTCACTGTATTACGTTTCTTGGATGTAGCGGCCTGGTCATTTGCATTGGGAAACAGTCTCTCGAGGTAAGCACCTGCTCCTGCAGTCCGCGCAGCAACATAGACTCCCAATTTACACGAACCGTGATTGGTGCTCCCCGCTCCGTCCTTTCCTGCTGCAGCCGCGGGCAAATTGTGCTTGTGCGGTTCCTGAGCCGCAATTTGGCATACTTGCTTACATGGTCGGAAGTGTATGAAGTTGATAGCCACCTGGGTGGAATGGCCCGCAAAAGTGGCTGCCGAAGGTGATGCCCACGAAACCGACTTGTGCATATTGAGAGAAAATGGGGCACCGAGTGTCAGTGACATATTAGCGGCCCCGATAGACAAACATAAACCTGCAGCTTGGAAAGGAGGTAATGGTAAAACGCACGGTAGTCCATGTTGCTGTGTTGGGTGCGGCAGCAGATGCCTGCGTCACCCGATTTCTTCGGTATGCAAGTTGCTAATCTTCAAAGGTGACTGTCGGAGCAAACATCTGCTTGCGCTGCTGGTTGCCGCACGTTACCGGACTGCCATGTGCGTTGACGAAAGTGAGCAGTTTACGAGCTCGCGTTTATTGTTTCAGCGTATCTCAACATGCAAGTTTTATTGCTGCTCTTGTACGAGAAGGTGCACTGTTTGTCTTCGACCAATAAAGTCGTACGTCCTGTTCACTCACTTGTGGCTTGTTTGTATGGGCGTCAGTAGGAGGCTCTTTGGTCTCCTGGCAATTAGAACGCACAAGCTAAGCGGCAAGGCACTGAGGCACGCCGCAACGCCAGCCGGGCGAGCGCCGCGCGTACCAGCGTGCGCGCGCGACCGGTAAAAAACGGCCACATTGGATTTTGCACTAAAAATATCATTTCCGCTTCCTGTTTGAGCAGCGCCATCTGTCGGGTACTCCAGTGAGTTCCAAGCGCTGCCGCTTCTTAATTTCGTACCACTGTGGAAGGTACAGTTTCCTTTCTCTAAAGTTGGTCTTAATTCTATGAGGCGAGGTCGTCGGAGCGAAAAGCAACACAACCTCTCAGCTCGACAGTCAGGGCGAACTGGCTACATCGGCTACTCTGGCGCCACCACCTGATCGACGCAGAGCTGCACAGATGCACCCTGCCTGGAGGGTGCCCACAAGAGGGGGAAGCCGAGGACGGCGCTACGTTCGCAGCAGCCTGGCCCCCACGCTCGTGCCGGTCACCGACGTCGTGGGAGGCGCCATGGAGGGCTGCACTGTCACGGTACGCCTTGACAGGCAGGACACAACCGTGGCAAGCATCTAAGTCCGTCCTAGGCAACAATGGGACCCCTCCAGCCTGGTGCGGCTTGCAGCACGCCTCGGCGGGCCAACAGTCCTATGTGGTGACTTCAATGCCCACCACACCGACTGGGGCAGCCGCAGGTGCACCCGCCGAGGCAGGGACCTCTGCAATGCTATCAGCCGTGCTGGCCTGATGGTGCTCAACAAAGGAGGACCCACCTACGTCCGCCGTGGGGTGAGCACAGCCATCGACCTCTCCCTCACCACCCAGCAGCGCTCCTACGACTGGGCTACAACTCCCGACACTTGGGGCTCTGATCACTTCCCGATCTTGATCACCCCCGGGTGTGGGAGAAGGCCAAGGTCACGGACATACCACGTCACAGACTGGTCCCTTTTTCAGGAAGCGCTGCAGTGAGATGGTCGATGGCTGTGACTTCCTGGGCGCCATCACAGAGTGCGCCCAGGCAGCCACAGTCCAGTGCTCTGCTCAACCGGACACCCCTGCCCCGGATCTCCTTCTGCTCAACCTCCGTGCATCCAGGCGCCGCGTGGAGCGCCGAGCTATCCGGACGGGCAACGCAGAGCACTGGACAGAGTACAAGAGGGCGGACGCCCGCTGCAGACGACAGGCCAGGCGCAGAAGGAACCAGAGCTGGGGCAGCCTCTGCGCCACCATCGAGGATCGCTCGAAGGGCCCCCTGGCCTTGCCCCTCCTAAAGTCCCTGACCGGCAGGAAGGCAAACCGCTACCGCGTCCTCGCGGTGGCCATTTCGCTGGGTATCAGTGAGGCGCCACTAGCGGAGTTACTAGCTGACCGCTTCGCCCCCCCCCCTGCTGCCCTCACTGCTGCCACCCTGCCGGTTGGTCGTCCCCCTGCCAGCCCGCCTACCTGCCTGCTGGAGCTCCATCCTGAGTAGGCGGCCAGCCAGATGGCGGCCATCTGCCAGGACCCATTGACGCTCCACGAGCTGCAGCGCCCTGAGGAGGGGAAAGCGTCGAAGTGCGCCAGGAGCAGATGGAGAGACACTCCAGATGCTTCGCAACCTGGCCACCAGTGAGCAACGACGCCTGCTCGATTGCTACAACAAGATCTCGCGGTCAGGACAGGTGCCGGAGGCCTGGCGCACGGCCATTGTGGCCCGCATTTTGAAGGGCAGAAAGCCGGCCGGCGAGCTGTCTTCATACCGACCGGTCTCCCTCACCTCCGCTGCCTGTAAGGTGATGGAGGCCATTGCTCTGGCACGGCTCGAATGGGTGGCCCGCGCCTGCGGGTTCCTCGCGGACCAGCAGACAGGCTTCCGGCGCCGAAGGTGCACTGCGGACTCCATCGCTGACGACGTCTCCACCCTGGAGGACGCCAGGGCCAGCGGAGACCTAGCCATGCTCCTCCTCATCGACGTCAAAGGGGCGTTCGATGGCCTCCCGGGAGCATGCGGTTGCCCAGCAGGCTCTGGACCTCCTGGGCATTGGCGGCAGCCTGCGGCGGTTCCTGTCATCGTTCCTGAACGACCGCACCCTCAGGGTCCGCGTGGGCCATGCAAGGAGCACTCCCCGTCCGGTGGCAGCAGGCGTACCACAAGGGTCAGTGGTGAGCCCATCTCTCTTCAACCTCATCCTGGCCCGGTTGCCTGCTGCACTGCCGACCGACCCACACTACAAAGTGGAGTGCTCCATGTACGGGACGACATCGCCCTGTGGGTGCGGGGACCGCCACAGTCCAGCCGTCACGTGCGCCTGGCCCTCCAGAGAGCCCTGGACGCCACAGCCGCCTACCTGGACAGCATTGGCCTTGCGGTGTCGACGGGGAAGACGGTGGCCCTCCTCGTCCACCCGAGAGCAGCTGCGCGACGCTCGGCTCCCCGGCTGCAGCTGGAGGGCGTGCGTATCCCATGGAGTACGACTGTTTCGTACCTTGGGCTGCGCATCGACCACCGGCTAACCTGGCAACCGGCTGTCGAGGCCATGCAGGCGCAGACGATCCGGGTCCGCAAGACCGTGTCACAGCTCCTTGCCCGCGGAGAGGGCTGCTCCGTCAGGTGGGCCCTACGGCTCTACCAGGCGGCGGCCACATGACGTCTGCGGTACGCTCTTCCGCTGGTGGCGCTGCCGCCACGTCGCCTCGGAAAGTTGGAGCTGCAGCACCGGGCGGCCATCCGACTGTGCCTGGACGTCCCACGGAGCTCGCAGGTCGGCGCCACCCTTGCGTAGGTGGGAGCATGGCCCCTGTAGCTCATCTTTCTGCAACAGGGACTAAGCCATGTGGACCGCCTCCACCATGCTCCTGACGGCAGAGGCCTGCTGCGTCGCCTCCAGACCCGTTGTGATGGAATAGTTCAGCACGTATGTCTGTGTGCAGTCAGGCGGTAATAAACGTCAGCGACGCACGAACGGATTTAAACGAACATTTATATAACATGATGGGACTGAAACAAGACAAACACTAAACACAGCATACACAGCAAAAGTCCTTACAACAAACATGTCTACACGAGGGCCTACGCGCAGCGTTCGAGAGAAGAGCAAATAGGCCTTACGGATTCAGTACTGATGTCGTCGATCGGCGGTAGGTCGTCTCGAGCAGTCGCGACGATTTCCGTTGATGAACTAACGCACGATGACCCTCGTGGGAGGCGAGCCAAGGCCGGATGACAGCACGGGTCTTCAAATGAGGCAGGCGACGGCCCACGGCTGCATTACCGTGGCCAGAGCACTCGAACGGGTGTCAGGCGGGTGGCTTCCACCGCCACAACTCCACAAGCCACCTCGAGCAAGAGGCGGCCTCCAAGCAAAGGCCTCAGTTAGGCCTCGAGCAAAGGCCTCGGTTAGGCCTCGAGCAAAGGCCTCGGTTAGGCCTCGCCCCGGACACAGCCTGAAGCTGCTCCAACAGGCGGCAACGAGCAGGCAGCAACCAGGCCTGCTCCAAACGGCGTCGCAATTATCCCCCCACTTAAGAAAGTTGTTTGGGGAACAACTTGTCCACAGTGCACACAGCTAAACAACATACAGAAACATGATTTGCACGCTGCTGTACACATTTGTCCAAGAGTACGTCATACACGGCTAAGATAGTCGGCACCTATGTTGTCTGCCCCTTTGATATACTCCACCGTAAAATCGTATTCAGTAAGGAGCAAACTCCACCGGAGTACGCGGTTGTTCATCTGTTTCGCAGAGTTTATGTAAGCAAGTGGCTGGTGGTCGGTCTGCAGCACAAAGCATTTACCCAAGAGATAAACGTGAAACTTTTGAATGGCCCATACAAGAGCCAGTGCTTCTCGCTGAACAGTCGAATACCGGACTTCACGTGGTAAAAGTTTACGGCTGGCATAGGCTACAGGGTGAAGCACACCGTCATGTCGTTGCATCAGGACGGCTCTGATGCTTGACGAGGAGGCGTCTGTTCGTAAAATAAAGGGTTCGTGTAAGTTCGGGGATCGTAGGACAGGACTAGAGGATAGAAGATGACGTAGCGTCTCAGAAGCTTCTTGGTGGCATTCATCCCAGGTGACCTTGTTTGGTGCCCTCTTCCTCGTAAGTTCTGTCAAGGGTGCTGACACTTCGGCCGCACATTCACTGGTGTTTCTGTTGTGAGGCGTGGCTTGCATTCAACAACGTTCGTCTTGCCTGGCATATCGGAGAACACGTCTTGATACTTTTCCAAAAGATTATTAATCTGTTCCATCTGTTGGCAACTCAAATCCCTCGCTACAGCGACATTTTTATGGGTCTCTCTCTGGTGTAGAGTCACAGATGGAATTTCATGTTCTTCTAACATATCCGACTCGACGGTAATTGCGGCGCACAGCTGGTTGGGTGGTTCCGTTTCCCTTTCCTCATAATTTTTAAGCAGATTGATGTGGAATAGGCTCACTCGCGAACCGAGGTCGATAAGGTAGTCATAGTCGTTTCGTTTTTCGACCTCCGTGAAAGGACCCTTCCATGTCAAGATAAGCTTGTTCTTCTCTGATGGAAGGAGCAGTAACACTTTATCACCTGCAACAAGCTGTCTGGCCCTTGACTTTCTGTCATAGTACTTCTTTTGGGAAGCTTTTGCATTCTGGAGCTCTTCATGAGCCATTTTGCATGTGTCCTGTAACCTTCCCTGGAGCTCTACGACATATCCGTACGTCGTCTTGGTCTCGGCGTCGAGATTATCGCCAGTTCATAATTCCTTAAGGATGGACATCGGTCCCCGCACAAATCTTCCACACAGGAGGTCAAATGGCGAAAACCCCAGGCTTGCTTGTGGGACCTCTCGGTAGGCGAACAGCAATGGGGCTAAGTATCTATCCCATTTTTTAGGGCATTCTTGACACATGCGTCGGATCATTTGTTTAAGCGTCCCATTAAACCTTTCCACGAGACCATTCGCCATGGGATGGTACGGCGTTGTGGGCAGTTGTCTAAATGACAGTAGTCGTCCCAGTTCCTGCATTAGGCTGGACGTGAAAGACTTGCCACGGTCACTCACTATCTCACGTGGAACACCAACACGGGAAAACATTTATAGTAGGCCTTCTGCCACCCGCTCTGTCTCAATACTTGGCAATGCTACCGCATCGGGGTAGCGTGTGGCAAAGTCGATCATGGTCAGTACATATTTATTCCCTTTGTCGGACGTTGGTGACAACGGACCAATAATGTCGACTGCGACTCGTTGGAATGGTGTCCCGATGATGGGCATATTCCCTAATGGCACGCGACCTACAAGGTGCTTTGGCACAGTTCTTTGGCATATGTCACACGATTTTACGAAACGTGTAACATCCGCCTGTACCCCCGGCCAATAAAATTCCTCAAGGACACGGTCTATCGTCCTCTTGTCCCTGATGTCCAGCAAGTAATCCTTCATGCGCCATCTTCATCACTGTGCAACGGAGCTTCTTCGGAACCACAAGTTGCTCCAAGTCCCGTCGTTCTGCAGTCTGGTAGCGCCGGAAGAGGATGCCTCGAACCAACACGAACTCGGTTACAGCTTGCTTCTTGGACGTGCTTCTTTTGTCCAATGCTGTGAAACAAGCTTCTAGTGTGGGGTCCGTGCTTTGCAACTTCCGCATTTCCTCCGGGCTGATGTTTAACGGGTTGACTTGTGGTGCGGGTAGTTGTTGCCGTTCTTTCTTTGTCCCTGCAGCAGCTGTCATTCCGTCTTCGCGTGAATCTTTCGCACTGCGGATTGACAATTCTGAACTTGCTTGCTTGCACTTAGCATCGTCAATCGGGTAGACGTCTTCAACGTTGCCTAGTAGAACGTCGTATAGAGGATTCTCCATGCAAACTGCACGAACGTGTCCCTTGAAAATCGGAGAGTCAATGTACACCTCCGCCTCTGGCAATTTCTTTGCGGATCGGTCTAATAGGCGTATTATGCGGGTACTACCCGTCAGTTTGGAGTTCGGAACCAGGGACCGTTTCACTACGACTGTATCACAGCCGGTATCTCGCAGGATGGTCACCCTTTTCCCTTCAAGCTGACCCATTACCGTCGGCATTGCTTTTGACACATCTGCACACGTTGTACCACTCTGAGCAACGTAAAGAACGTCGTGATCGTCTTCCGCACTTGGTTGGGCAAGTTCCTGTTGTTTTTCCTCTTCACCTTAGATTTGTTCCGGTCGTAAGAGAGAGCATGACGCTTCACCACGCCCGTTAGAGCCAGTAGGGCAAGCATCTGCCCTATGACCTGTCTTCTTACATATCCAGCATGGTGATGCCTTTGGAGCTCTGGATCTAGTCCAGCAGTCGGAAGCTCGGTGACCCTGCTTGTTACAAAGAAAGCAGAGCGGCTTTCCTTTGCTTTCATTTGTAGCCACTGCTTTATTGTGGGCTATAAGCTTCCCCTCCTTTTCTTCCTTGCCTCTCGCAAGATTCCTAATACCTTGTGCTTCCAGGTACTGGTCGGCTGTCTTTGCAAGTGTGTCAAGGTCACGACAACCTCGTTCCTTGAGAAAGATGGCCAACTTTGCCTCGCAGCGTCGTAAAAACTGTTCAGACACGACGCTATCTCTCAGCGCCTCATAAGTCTTCGGTGTCTTGGCTAACTCTTGCCAGTGGTCAAAGTAGCCGAGAAGACGTCCTGCAAACTGTCTTGCCGTCTCAGCATTTTCTGGCTTCGCGTCTCGAAACTTCACGCGATACCCTTCTTCCGTGTAGCGGAACCGCAGCAGAAGAGTCTGTTTCAACTTTACATAGTCCGTGGCATCTTCTGCAGACATCCGACCTACTGCCGTTAATGCTTCACCGGTCAGACACAGACTTAACGACAAGGCCCACTTGTCTCGTGGCCAACCCTGACTAGCAGCCACTCTCTTAAACCTTTGAATGTAGGCGTCTAGTTCATCCCTATCCTCGTTATAGGGTGGAATCATCTTATGAGGACTGCGAAAACTATGACCACCACCAGTCTCATCGCTTAAGACACTCGCCTGTGAACGCTCTGCCTCTATTATCCGCCGTCGCTCCTCGAGGAGCGCTCGTTCAGCCTCCATGCGGGCTAACTCTCGTACATGTTCTTCCTGTGCCGCTATCTTTGTTTCTTCTCGTTCCTTTGCTCGCTGATCTCTCATGTCCTTCTGCTCTGAGCTCACCCATTCCTTCAAAGCCTCTCCACTCAGTCCCATCTCCTTCCCGAGCTCAACTAGCATTCTCTTTTCGTCCATTATCGTCTACCACACACAAACTACGTGCGGCTCTAAGATGTAACGTTAGAGCTTTGTCCTGTCGCGGACGCCAGAAATTGTGATGGAATAGTTCGGCACGTATGTCTGTGTGCAGTCAGGCGGTAATAAACGTCAGAGACGCACGAACGGATTTAAACGAACATTTATATAACATGATGGGACTGAAACAAGACAAACACTAAACACAGCATACAGAGCAAAAGTCCTTACAACAAACACGTCTACACGAGGTCCTACGCGCAGCGTTCGAGAGAAGAGCAAATAGGCCTCACGGATTCAGTACTGATGTCGTCGATCGGCGGTAGGTCGTCTCGAGCAGTCGCGACGATTTCCCTTGATGAACTAACGCACGATGACCCTCGTGGGAGGCGAGCCAAGGCCGGATGACAGCACGGGTCTTCAAATGAGGCAGGCGACGGCCCACGGCTGCATTACCGTGGCCAGAGCACTCGAACGGGTGTCAGGCGGGTGGCTTCCACCGCCACAACTCCACAAGCCACCTCGAGCAAGAGGCGGCCTCCAAGCAAAGGCCTCAGTTAGGCCTCGAGCAAAGGCCTCGGTTAGGCCTCGCCCCGGACACAGCCTGAAGCTGCTCCAACAGGCGGCAACGAGCAGGCAGCAACCAAGCCTGCTCCAAACGGCGTCGCACCCGTCCATCCTCAAGGATGGGCCAGCTGTGCCGCCTCTACGAGGAGGTAGTTGGCAACTCACCGGCGAACGCGGTACAGCTGCCCCCACCACAGCGACCCCCAGTCCTGATCACCACGGAGCTCCCCGGGATGTCTAGGAGGCGCTCGCCTACCTGTGCCTTGCAGCAGACAGCCGCCAGCCTCCTGGACGAGACTCTCGGAGCCCACCTCCTGGTGTACGTCGACGTTTCAGTGGTCCCAGACACAGGCTCTGCCACGGCGGCTTAAACGGCTCCTGCCCTGCAGAAGAGCAAGCAGTGTCGTCTGCCCAGACATGCCGGCTCGACAGCAGCGGAGTTGGCAGGCCTCCACCTGGCCGTCGATCTGCTCACCGAGGAACTCCCTGACGTGCCGGCAGCCATCCTCTGCGACTCCAAGGCAGCCCTCCTCGGCTTACAGAGGCGAAAAAGCGCCAGTCTTGGGGTTGCCCTGCTGTCTACCCGGCTGACGGCGCTGCAGGATGCAGGCCACCCGGTATCCCTATACTGGATCCCCGCCCACGTAGGGATCTCAGGTAACGAGGAAGCCGACACCCTGGCGAAAGACGCCCACCACGCCACTGTGCCCCTCAGCTGGGCCGTGACGGAGGGGGGCCTGAAATATCTTCACCAGACTTAGGCTACGGTGACACCTGGTGACCCAGCACCCAGACAAGCGAGTGCCACTGGGACGCCCCCCACATCCACTCCCTCAGCGAGGCCTAGCTCGCAGGGAGACTTCGCTCCTGCTCCGGCTCCGGATTGGCTGCAGCTGGACGGCAGCACGCAGCCATCGCCTTGGACGAGCGACGTTCACGGCCTGCGCTTCCTGCGGGGAGCCGGAAACCACGGAGCAGCTCCTGCTGGCCTGTCCGGCGTACCTTCAACAGCGGGGCCCACTCCTGCATGAGTTCCGCCGCCTGGGCCTCCCCTCTGGCAAAGAGGAAGATCTCTTCCCTGACCGACATCACCTTTCTGCACTTCGAGGCGTCGTGGAGTACCTTGACTCGTCAGGGCTCTCCGCGCGCCTCAAAGACCAGATTTCTGCCACAGACGGATGGCCTCGCGGCCTCCCAACCCACCCTAGACCTGACAGGTCCGGAACAACACCCCTGCGGTCTAAGCAGCACTCTAATGCCTACCATCTCGGCCTGATACGTGCCGCCACAGCCTGCCGGTTTGCCTCGCCCAGCCATGGTGACGACTTCGTCCTATCCCCTTTCTCTCCCACTTTCCCCTCCCTGTTGGCGCTGAGCCGTGCTCCCTCAAGGGCTGCAGAAGCTAGCGTCAACCTTTTCCTTTCCACACGAACCACTTACTACTACGCATGGATGGATGGAGGGACGGAGGGAGGGAGGGAGTGACATATCCCTGACCATAAGATGCTTCGCATCTAAAATCCGAAAGCTTGCACTAGGCCCCGCAAAGCTCAAGACAGCGAAGCTGGCCGAAATGCCGACACCGTGTTCAACCGCGTTGCGATGCCGGCAGCGCGTTCCAGCCGACCCGCTCCATGAATGCGTGTCTCTCTCTCGAACTTACGGCCGTCACTGCGCATTGCATAGCACAGTTTGCAACACCGACACCGCGTTCTAATGCGGACACCGCGTTCCACCGCGTTGCAATGCGGACAAAGCGTTCCATCAGACCCGCTCCGTGAATGCGTCTCTCTCTCTCTCTCTCTTTCTCTCGCTCTAATTTTCTTTGTCTCTCTCCGGAGCATAGCGCAAAAAACCTCTTCTTCAGCTCGCAGAGCACGAGCGCGTGCGACCGCGCCAGCTGTGGATGAAGACGACGACGCTCGAACGCAATCATATTGCCACCAGCTGTAGTAGGTACAGTGCTAAGAGGCAGGCACGGACAAGAAAGAAGTGCGCGTGTTTCTCCGCCCGCTCGATAGCCAGCCCCCAGCGCCGTGTTTTTCAGGAGCCGCTACCCTCAATAAACGTCGCGTCGCCAGTCCTCTCACAAGGCATGTGACAATATGGTTCGCATAAATGCCTGTTCTGCAAGCGTGGCTGTATAGTGTAGTGGTTACGACGCTCGCCTCGGCAAGAAAGGTTATATTATTTTCTTTCTTCATTACTGATGATGATGGTTTCTTGATACGAACCACAAATTACCGCTCGCTTAAACAACTTCGCTGTTACTAAGCGATTGTTTCCTTGATTTCATTCCGTTCTTGTACTACGGACCAAGTCTAGAATATCCTTATGCTATGTCTAATAAGAAGCTGTATAAACGATAGAGTGTGCTACATTTCCTCACAGTGAGTGTTTAGTAACACGGAAATACTGCCATTCATCTGTTGTTTTACTTTCAGCGTGTAGTTGCTTTCGTGAAGTTATCTTTACTATTTCTATGTCATTTGAATGCAACAGTTGCTAGCTGTAGAGATTATGCTATTTATGTCAAGTCACCATTGTTATAACAGTGCTGTATTTAAGGAGAAGAACCTCATCAAATCAGAGAGTACGCAAACACACACACACACACACACATATGAACGAGAAGAAGGGAAACTGAGGGGCCCGATTTTGATAAGCCATATCACAAGAACCGCATATAGTGGAAAACAGCATAGTGGAAATTACTTGTAGTTGTTAATTAAGTTGAACAAACGATCGATAAATGAAAGGGGATGAAAAAACAAGTGGCCGCATGTGGGGCACGAACTCTCGTCATCGGTTTGCGAGTGCGATGCTCTCACCAATTGCACTACCGCGGTGCCGTCTTACCACCCAATTTTCGGTTTATTAATGTTTGTCTACTATATATATATATATATATATATATATATATATATATATATATGTATACATGACGACGACAGCCGAGGAAAACGACACAGACCCTGTCGTAACAAGAGCGGTGAACGTGAACTAAATCTACACATGCACTGCTGCGGAGGAATGAGACCTCGTTACGCTAGATGAATGAAAAAATATAAACTACTAAAAAAATCAGGTGGTATTTGCGTTGGCGTATATTCCTTCATGAACATAGCTATCAGCACAATGCAAAGTGCATTGCAAAAAAAATCACAGGCCTGCGCGGCACACGCAGCAGTCCCAGCGTAAGCTGGTGGAGCGGATCAAGGGTAGCTCCAATTTCGGCACCACGCACACCAGGGTCTTCGCGACAGTCTCTTCGCCTCGTTTTGACAAGAACGACCTGACCTGCCCGTCCAGCGTCGACGGTGGGCTGTGGCTTGTAATGCTCTCTGAACAGCACTCTGCTGAGCCCGATGATGCGTGGTGGTAGCCACGCACGTAGCTCTACGATTCGCTTCTTCAGCAGCGGTTCGTAACTTGCGAGGAGACGCCATAACGTGTACCGAAGAGGTATCCACAATACGTAGCGTACATCTCACATCGGAATCGCGTTGATTGCGCGCCTCGTCTGAATCGCATCTCGAGGTCTGCGCCTGCGCACGCTGCGTTTGCAGACACCTTAACTAGATGGTGCCACCACACTGGCGGAGGGTGGGGATTGCGTTTTTTTAGACTGAGTGCCTCGCCTGAATCGCATCTCGTCGTCTGCACATGCGCACGCTGCATTTGCAGGCGCCTTAACTAGATGGCGCTGCCATACTGGCCGAGGCTCGGATAGTCTACGCCTGCTTTAAAGGGCATTTTTCCGGTACCCGATAGCAAGCACTTGCGTGGCTCAGTGGTAGAGTATCTGGCTCCCATGCAGCGGGCGCGGGCTCGATCCCGGCGGGAACCGGGTATTCTTTCGAATTTCCAGCGATAGCGGTTACGCTTGCCAGGCGCCGTCGGCGGAGGCGGCGGACAGATTCGCGAACCGAAACGGCTATTGGAATGAGCCGGTAGCAGCTTCCGCTGTAAAACAAGATCACAAAAGAAACTCCACTTGAGTTGTCCAAATATGCGTAAGCATTGTGCCACTTACTCATCTCCGCGCACCCGGTGTCAGTATCAATCTTATCAAACTTCATCGGACCGATAGGGATTATCAATCCTTATCCGTCGTTATAAAATTAATAGCACTATATTTCACCTTATCAACCTTTATCGCTTGTTATTAACCTTATCGGGCTTGATCCGACCCTTATCAACAGTTGTCGGTTGTTTATCACCTTTTTCGCAATCGGTCCGAATCCTATAAACCCTTATCTGTATTTATTAACCTAATCGGACATGATCGGGCGCTTATCAACTCTTATCGGTCTTTGTCAACCATACCAGAATTGCTCCCGCCATAATATGCCCTCATCGCTTTTTAGCACGTTATTCCTCCGCGTCAAACCATTAAGAACCATGATGACACCCATATAACCCCTCATCACTCGTTATCATCCTTATAATCCATTGGTACTGCTTATCTGTCAGTGTTGCGCGACACGAAGCGCATGCGCGCTCAGAGATCAGTGGCATTTCGGAAGGTGAGCGAACGCCCCAACGGAAGGCGCATCCCGCGACTACCGAAACGTATCACGGATGTGGCGTGTTCGGAATAAAATTATTGCAAATTTGGAATTTTCCTAATGTCTAGAATGCTGCCAGCTCGGTATACATGTGGTCCTAGAGATGGCTTTTATTCCACCATCACCAAATCTTTCAAGAAAGCTTGCATATTGTCACGTGCTTTGTGAGAGAACGGGCGACGCGACCTTTATTGAGGGTATACCGGCTCCTGAAAAACACGGCGCTGGGAGCTGGCTATCGAGCAGGCGGAGAAGCACGCGCACTTCTTTCTTCTTGTCCGTGCCTGCCTCTTAGCACTGTACCCACTACTGCTGGTGGCATTTCCCCCCTTCCTCGGAAAGAGCATCGGCTGGATGCTCAAGAAGCGGTGTAAGAAAAGGACGGGGAAAAGCATGGTGCAAAGGACACAATGACAGCTACAGGAAAAAAAAACGAAACAGAAGCACAGCAGCGGTGAAGCGCAACGGGCACATTCTCAAGAAACAGAGAGGTTGTAAACAGTAGCGTAAGTAGAAAGATGAATAAACAATAATCAGGAACGCGCAACATATGGTTTCATGCGCGCAACGTGAACTATGTCAGGGCGAGGTTGTTCTCGACGACGTGTTGGCGCCGCACCGTCCGGAAGGAC
This sequence comes from Dermacentor silvarum, assembly GCF_013339745.2. Classification (NCBI taxonomy): domain Eukaryota; kingdom Metazoa; phylum Arthropoda; class Arachnida; order Ixodida; family Ixodidae; genus Dermacentor; species Dermacentor silvarum. Next base: position 174,340,112 of record NC_051158.1, read on the forward strand.
CTCGTAGTTCACGTCACTAATGCGGCGCAGCACTTTGTATGGGCGAAAATAGCGGCTAATCAACTTTTCACAAAGGTTACGGCGGCGAACAGGGGTCCACACCCACACTTGGTCTCCGGGATGGTAGCACACGTGTCTGTGGCGGATGTTATAACGCCGTGTATCTGCGCACTGTTGCTGACCGATGTGCAGCCGCGCGAGCTGGCGGGCTTCCTCAGCGCGCTCAGCAAATTCTTCGCCGTCAATCGTTAGATGCGTGGCGTCTGGACACGGAAGCATAGCGTCCAGCATCGTCGGAACTTCGCGGCCGTAAAGGAGACGAAACGGTGTGAACCGCGTCGTCTCTTGTACGGCGGTATTATACGCGAAGGTCACGTAAGGCAAGATGCGATCCCATGTTTTGTGCTGGACGTCGATGTACATAGAGATCATGTCTGCGATCGTCTTGTTTAATCGCTCCATAAGTCCATTGGACTGCGGATGGTAAGCAGTCGTCTTTCGATGCCTGGTGTCGCTCAATTGAAAAATTTCCTCCATGAGCTGTGCTGTGAACGCAGTCCCTCTGTCTGTGATGAGAGTGGATGGGGCACCATGACGCAATACAATGTGACACATGAAGAACTGCGCTACCTCAGAAGCCGTGGCTCGTGGGAGTGCCTCTGGCTCGGCATAGCGGGTTAAATAGTCAGTTGCAACAATCACCCACTTGTTGCCGTCGGTTGACAGAGGAAAAAGCCCAAGAATGTCCAAGCCGACTTGGTCGAATGGGCGATGAGGTGCTTCAATGGGTTGCAATAACCCGGCGGGCTTTATGGGCGGTGACTTTCGTCATTGGCATTCACGGCAGCCTTTAACGTACTGAGTGACACTTGCCGAAAGCCCGGGGCAGTAATACATCTCACGCACTCTGGCAAGCGTTCGTGAGGAGCCTAAGTGGCCAGATGTGGGTTCGTCATGGCAAGCGAAAAGGATATCGTCGCGCAAGCCTTGAGGAACTACCAGGAGGTAGGCTCGGTCGTTCGAACGGGCATTTTTCCTGTAAAGCACGTTATCTTGTAGACAGAAGGACGTCAATACGCGACGTAGATGGCGTGGCCCTCCAAGTGATCGATGATAGGTCGAATTTCAGGGTCGTCACGCTGCAGTCTAATTAAGTCTGATGCAGTCATGGCACCCAGGAAGCCGTCATCGTCCTCCGACTCTCAACGGACAGATTTGGCGGGTGCACGGGACAGTGTGTCAGCGTCTTCGTGCTTGCGCCCAGACTTGTAAACTATAGTGACGTCAAATTCCTGTAGCCGCAAGCTCCACCGTGCCAGTCGTCCTGAAGGATCGCGTATGTTTGCCACCAACATAGAGCATGGTGGTCTGTCACCACTTGTCACCACTTTGAAGGGATGGCCGTAGAGATAAGGGCGGAACTTCGTGATCGCCCACACCACCGCGAGACACTCTTTTTCTGTGGTAGAGTAGTTTGCCTCGGCACGGGACAGCGAGCGGCTAGCATAAGCTATCACTCTTTCATAGCCGTCTTGACGTTGGACGAGTACTGCGCCAAGACCGATGTTACTGACGTCAGTATGCACCTCGGTGTCAGCCGCGTCGTCAAAATGTGCCAGGATGGGTGCTGACTGTATGCGTTGTCGCAGTTCAGCGAAGGCCGCCTGCTGCTCATTCGTCCAGGCAAATGGCGTGTCATCCCTGGTAAGGCGAGTCAGGGGTTCCGCAATCGTCGAGAAGTTGTCGATGAAGCGGCGATAATCACACACAAGCCGAGGAAGCGTCGGACGGCCTTCTTGTCGGCAGAAGGAGGAAAAGCTGCTACAGCGGCAAGGTTGTCGGGATCGGGTCGAACTCCTTTGGCGCTGACGACGTGTCCGAGAAACTCCAGCTCTTCATGACCAAAGTGGCACTTTTCTGGTTTAAGCGTAAGATCAGCCAATTGGATCGCTTCTAGCACACTCCGCAGGCGGTGAAGATGCTGCTCGAACGTTTCAGAAAATACGACCACATCATCGAGGTACACAAGACAGGTCTGCCACTTCAGTCCAGCGAGGACAGTATCCACCATTCGCTGGAAAGTAGCTGGGGCTGAACACAAGCCGAAAGGGAGCGCTCGAAATTCGTAGAGGCTGTCGGGAGTCACAAAGGCAGCTTTTTCGCGGTCTCGTTTATCTACCTCGATCTGCCAGTACCCGCTTTTAAAATCGAGTGATGAAAAATACTGGGCCCGCCGCAGTCTGTCTAACGAGCCGTCGATACGTGGCAGAGCGTACGCGTCCTCTTTAGTTACGTTGTTGAGCTTCCGGTAGTCAACGCAGAAACGTAGCGTTCCGTCTTTCTTTTTGACAAGAACGACCAGAGACGACCATGGGCTGTTGGAAGGTTCGATAACGCTGTCTTCAAGCATCTCTAGGACTTGGGTACGAATTACCTCGCGTTTTTTTGCCGACACGCGGTAGGGCTGCTGGCGTATCGGGCGTGCGTTATCGCATGTGATGATACTGTGTCGTGTGATTGAAGTCTGGCCAACTTTAGACGAACTTGCGAAACATTCCCTGAATTCAAGCAAGTGCTCCTGCAGTGAAGCCTGGTTATCTTTCGATAGCTCTGAATTGATGTCGATGTTGCCCAGTGACTTGTCAGCCATTCCCTCAGCTTCAAAGGTAAAACATTCAGCCACGTTCTCTATTTGGTCGGCAAACACCATCGAAGTACCGCGGAACAGGTGTCGATACTCGTTACTGAAGTTCGTGACAAGCAATTGAGAACGGCCATCACTAAGATGTAGCACACTTCTAGCAACACAAACACCTTTCATCAGTAGATGCGATAAGTTACTTTCAGCGACCACTTCACCTTCGCGCATTCCACCGCACTTCACTTCGAATGGGACACTGGTTCGCGGAGGAAGCGTAACACTTTCGGCGGAGACACGAAGGGCGTCGTCTCGTCGCTTGTGGTCGTACCCATCGAGTGCTCGGTCTGCCGAGAAGGGGACTACACCTCCCTGTAGGTCAATAACAGCGCCGTATTCTTGAAGAAAATAAACCCCGAGAATTACGTCACGGGAGCATGCGCGTAGGACAAGGCATTGAGGGTATACCGGCTCCTGAAAAACACGGCGCAGGGAGCTGGCTTGCTTGCTTGCTTGCTTCCTATGCCATGGCGCATACCCACCACGCGGGATTGGCCAAGGATCCTGCGGTTAAACAGGTGGGTTGAAATTATGCAATGAAAGTAACTGATGTTAGAGCCGTATTTTATTTCATCTTATAGGGAATTAATGTGCTTTTTGGAAGGAGATCAAGATAGAAGGTAATAAATTTCAATCAGTTATCGAGCGGGCGGAGAAGCACGCGCACTTCTTTCTTCTTGTCCGTGCCTGCCTCTTAGCACTGTACCCACTACTGCTGGTGGCAATATAAACTGTTCTTCTTTGACATTTGTTTTGTATCGCTGGTGCGACGCATTCATAGGGTACAGATACATTCAACTTCACTAAGCGTTGTTGTTTAACCCAGCAGGTAAGAGATTCGGCATCTGAGCGTGGGGTCGTAGATTCGAAAATTACCCCAGCTACCGTTTTTCCTTCCAAGTTTTCTGTTTTTAAGCTAAGCTTTATAGGCTCACAAGTTTCGGCAGCGGTGGTGGTGGTGTCACGCTGAAAAGAGGGCCAATCCTGGTGATTCTGCAGAAAGGGTCCAAGCTCAGTGGCACATACCCGTGTAGGCTCGGAAACCTGTAACGCGCTTTTGACTTGAACTACCCTTGTCACACGTGGGACCTTAACAGGCAAAATCACCAGCCCCTCCCCTGTCGAGAAAATGGGGGTAAGCGAAGCTTGTTTTCCGATGCTAGCGTGAGGGCTTCCGAAGCCCAGGCGAAACGTCAGCGAAGAGCCGCGGACCCCGAGTGGCGAGAGCGCGATGTTGAGGCCAAACGTCACGGAAAAGCCGCTGACCCTGAGTTTAGGGCAAACGAAGCGGAACGCCTGCGACAGAATCGTCTTGGAGCAAACTTCGTTTACACCCCCCCCCCCCCCGCTTTAGCGACAGTGGAAGGGCTGATGGTATTTTTATGCAATAATTTCTATATCGATTCATCTTTCATGACAGACGGATGGACGAGTTTCCTCGTTGAGCAGGCGTAGAAAAGCTTACACATTTAAAAAAGTCGCACTTTCGCCCTAAAGGCGAAGCAGCAATTGCGATAGCAAATTTACTAGTACAGAGTATACGGAGTAAGGATAGTAGTTTTATGGGCAGCATAAACTGGACACATTCGCTTACTAACTGAATTAACAAGCATTGAGTTCAAAATTAGGAAAGCTCTCATGGTCGCACCGATACCTAAGAACATGCACCCACAACACGATCAGGAATAACGCCAGCACAGAGCCAAACACTTGACAACAAAGCTAAGCAGAATGCCACCCGAGACAGTTGCCTTCACAGACGCCGCCCTTGGCGGAGACGGAAGCTCCGTCTCAGTGGTAGTCGACGGGTCCGGAGTAGATTGATTATTGTGGTTTATTGGCGCAAGGGCCAGATGTGGCCAAAGAGCGCCAAGACGATGGTAATGGCTTGTTAGTGATATATGAATAGTCAATTACATGAACAGATGTGGCATGGCTGTAAAGGGGCCTAAAAACAGTCGCTGTAAAGTGCGTAAAATCTACACGTAATAAGATTATGGCAATGACTCATGATGTGTACTATAGACATGAACAATGCATTGCAAAAGAATGATAAGACTTACAAAATATTACAGACGCAAGAATTGGCCAGAAGCACAAGTGCCTAAAACAGAGCCCTCGAGGAATAAGGATTATAAACAGAGATAAGGTGCCCCAGAAAGGCTGGCCAACGTTTCGATAGGAGGACCTATCTTCGTCAAAGGCGGCCTCGTCATCCTCGGCGGGTTAGCTTTAAAGGGTTAGTGGAGTGACGTCACGTCGATGTCGGCTGTGGCTGGCTGTAAAGCGAGAGACTTTACAGCCAGCCACAGCCGACATCGACGTGACGTCACTCCACTAACCCTTTAAAACTAACCCGCCGAGGATGACGAGGCCGCCTTTGACGAAGATAGGTCCTCCTATCGAAACGTTGGCCAGCCTTTCTGAGGCACCTTATCCCTGTTTATAATCCTTATTCCTCGTGTGCTACTCCATTAGTCAGCCACCGTTTTTGAAACAGAGCCCTTGAAACACAAGGGCCTGGAGACATGTGCTATAAAGAACTGCCACAACAACGTCCTCTGAAGAGAGGATGCGCTACGAACTTATTGGCCTAATAACATGTAGCACAACATCATTCAAGAATGCGAGGACTGCTTTGGTGTTAAAAAGTGGTTCTTTACCAAGAAACATAGCGGGATGTAGAGGGACACAATAGCGATATGCTAGAGGAAAGTGTTTCTTTCATTCTCTTTCGGCTTCCCGACACTCCAGGAGGACGTGGAGGACAATGAGCCTCTCGCCACATTTACCACAGTTAGGAGGATCATGGCCACTCAATAGAAAATTGTGGGTGCCGTACGTGTGTCCTATTCTGAGACGACAGAATAGGATATCAGTTCGCCGGGTTTTCGTTACGCAGGGCCGGTAACCTAACTGTGGCTTAATTAAATGAAGATTGTTACTTGTTTCTGCGTCCCACAAGCGTTGCCAGTGGCTTCGCAGTTTCTTTCGCAAGAAAGGTTTCAAATCTGTTGCAGGAACAGCAGCTGTAGGGTTAATAGCGGGTGTTGTGACTGATGTGGCCATTTGGTCGGCAAGAACATTGCCTTCGATGCCTCTATGCCCAGGCACCCAGCATATAATGACATGTTGGTTAGTTGCGTATGCTCTACAAAGAATAGAATAGAGCTCAATGAGAATAGGGTTTTTCTGTTTACAGGGTGACTTCAAGGCTTTTACGACGCTTCGAGCGTCTGTAAATATAATAGTTTTTTGAAGTTTTGAGTTCTTTATATGCTTTACAGCTGACAATATTGCGTAGGCCTCAGCCGTAAAGATACTTGTTTCTTGGTGAAGTACGCCGGATTCCGAGAAGGACGGGCCGACGGCTGCATAAGATACTCCGGCATGTGATTTAGAAGCGTCTGTGTAAAATTCTGTGCGTGGGTACTTGGACTGTAATTCTAGGGAATGCATTCTGATTTCAACCTCTGACGCGTGCTTTGTAACCTCTACAAAGGACATATCACATGCTACTACCTGCCACTCCCAAGGTGGCAGGCGCGTAGCCAGGGGGGGGGGGGGGGGGGGGGGCTGATGGGGCTTCAGCCCCTCCCCCCCCCCCCCCCCGAAATTTTTTCGTGCTGTCATGAACCGCCGACCAAAACAACCACCGGCGCCGGGAATCATTCTGGATTTTGTCTACAATGTCTTTTTGAGGATCGAAAAGACATTTCGGCGCGAAAATTGCGAACGCGGGCTGGATTTCGTGGAAACGCCCATGCACCTGGAGTCACATAACGTAAGGAGCCCCAGCCGAGCACAAATTTTCAAGGGATTTTCGATAGCGAGCGGGCGCGTCGCGGCATCTCGCAGCGGCACCGGAATCTACGGAGCGGAAAGTTCTCATACACTTTTGACGCGAAAAGTGCACTGACATTTTCAAAGGCGTGCTTCTGATTTTTAATTCTGGAACTTTCTGGGTTTAATGTTTTTATAAACTTGGGCCAACATGCACGCACTCGAACGCGCGTGTCCAAGCCGTTCCAGAAATGGAAGCACGCGTTCGCAATCTTCCACACACACGAAAATATTAAATATCACCGTGACTGTCAGCTGGCATCTGATAATTTTCTTAAAACATTTTCAGCAAGCGCGCCCAATGTGATCGATAAGCTGGACCAGGACAGGCAAAGTAAAATAAGAGAAAACAGAAGAAACTCAACGGCCTATTTAATTTGAGACAGTTTTTTTTGCCGGCGGCAAGGTCTTGCTCTCCGTGGCGATAGGGACACTGGTCCTATGGATTTAAGCAAAGCCCCCGCTGAAAATACAGGTATTTCCAGCGCGCTTCTTCGCATGCGAGCTGATTGTTGAGATACACATCTGAAGAACCATTTGGAAAGTTGCCCCAGTAATGCCTCGTATTTAAACCAGATGTACAAAACCAAATTATAGAAATTTGTGGTGAAATTATCAAAGAAAGCCTAGATGCAAAAGTGAACGCTGCAGGCTGCTTCTCCGTACTTGCTGACGAAACGACGGATATTGCTGGAATCGAACAGCTTACTGTTTGTGCAAGGTACGTAAACAAGGATGTCAACGATATCGAAGGAAGGAAGGAAGGAAAATAAGAGGTGAAAGGCAGAGAGGTTAACCAGGTTAAGTGTCCGATTGGCTACTGTGCACAGGGGGATGGGGTAAGGGCAGAAAAGATTAGAAAACAAAAGAAGATTTAAAAAAAACTAAAAGAAACGTATCAGTCGGCACATTCTATAGTTTTTTACTAAGTCCTGTTTCTTTTAAAAAGCGTAATAGCGTTTTTAAAGCAGTTCGTTCCGACGTCGGCTGGGACCAGGGACCAAGAATTGTGGCTTCCGTAAGAGGACGGCTGTCTACCTTGTCGAGCGTGGTGCTGAGGAAACGATACCGAAGTGTTTTTAGGTTTTAGCACAAGAATAGATGCCCTCTCTCATGGAGACTGCAGGTTATATGTATATGTGTACAAACTAGAGCACTGCACGGGCTCGGGCTTACCCGAAAACCCGGGCCGGGTAGATAATTTTTTTCATGGGCTCGGGCCGGGCTCGGGCACGGCGTGTGCTTTTTGACCCGGGCCCGGGCCGGGCTCGGACTTTCTGGTGGTGTGCATGTAACGTGCAGCGAGTTATTCTCGGGCGTTTCAACTGTGAAAAACATGTATTTTTCGGTCTCAGGCCGGGCTCGGGCCGGGCCTCGGGCCTAAGGTAAAGGGGTGGCGGGCCGGGCCGGGCGGGTAACGTAGATTATTTCCGGGCCCGGGCCGGGCCCGGGTCTCGCCATAAAAGTTTTGTTCGGGTTCGGGCGGGCAGCCCAACGTAAAAACGGGCCCGGGCCGGGTCCGGGCTGAAAAAATCGGCCCGTGCAGTGCTCTAGTACAAACTGCTGCATATTCTAGTCGCCCTTCCAGTGCCACTGCAGCGCAGAGAAATCTTGAAACATGAGATTACTAAAAAAACCACTTGCGCTTTACAATGAGGAACGCATGGTTATGCTGGCGCTTCTATACGCCCACAGAAACGTCGCCATCAACGTGTCCGAAGTTACTGAACGCTTCGCTAAACCTCCACGCCGAGTGAAGTTTATCGTTTAGATAGCGAAGCAGCAAAAATCAATGCCTGTAAAAATATCTGTTTCTTCACGTTCCTATATAAGCTCGTAATTATGAAAACGTATGACTGTTCATTAGCTTTTAAAACCACAGAAATTTTCACCGTTTATTGTAACAGTTAGCATGATGATCAAAATTATCATGGGAATACAAAAATTACGGGGACATCAATAACCAATTTTGACAAACCATGCTCATTGAAAGCCTGGCACACGCGGCGTTGCCTAAAAACGCACTCGGATGTTAGGTATATCAACTTGCCGCATCATCTGTGGCTTTCGTTTGTCCTTTTCTTTCCTTTTTAGCTACATGTATTTACTTCTTTTTTGAAACGAAGCAATAGCCTTCTTTGACTTTGGGTGCAGAATAATTGTTGCCGTTGTGCAGGCAGTTAAAATACGCATTTTCGTATAGATTTCTGCATTCTTTTTCTCTTATTCTAGCCACATGGTGCTGTCGCGATCGCAGTATGGCCCAAATGCATATCACAATTTCTGAGTTCATAGTTTTCTTCTTGTCTGGATCGTCTGTCTTTATACTCGTATGCGTGAAGTGTACTATCTGTGACTGCGCAACATGTTTATTTGTCTTGTTTGACGCATTATATACAACGACGTTTCCTTAGATACGTAGATTTATTGCAGACTTATACGTATATTTAAATAGCTTGTTGCGAGGTTTTGTGTATACAAGCAGTGAACTTGGTTTCACGCGACACTTTCTTGCCGTTTATCTTGGCATTTGTATATTCCCTTCTATCTTCGCATTTCTAATGTATATTTTGCGGAACTTCTGCTTTTTATATGTACTCGTTATTGCAACTATAATTTCGGTGCAATTACAATATACGACCGGTAACATCTGCTCCTGCGCAATCCATTGCAACAAAGGACAGCGTCATTTAGGTTTTTCCCTGGCCGTTGCATATGTACAAAAATGTAAACAAGGTTGTTAAATGACAAAGATTCATCAAAATACTTGTCAACTTGTTCATTTTATGGCCTTTACGTTTTTCATACCAGCTGCATGCACTGCTTTGCTGGTTTCGAACTGATATAGTTCTAGAGTTCGCGTGATATTTTCTTTACTTATTAGATAGACCAAAAAAAAAAAAACCGTGGAAGCATTGATATCAGCTATTACTGCCACAATTTTTGGGACATACGAAGCTATTCTTTTATGAAACAAACACATAATTTACTTGCCTTGACTGCGCGTAGCGTTAAATAATTCGTTTTCAGCACCTATTATACAATGGCATTGGCAATGGCAATGCAGTTATTATTCATGTATTTGATGCCTCGACAACGTTTATAAGGAGGAGGCCGCGTTGCAACTTGAGCCCCCCCCCCCGAAAAAAATTTCTGGCTACGCCACTGCAAGGTGGTAACAGCTTGGCTGAAGGCATTAAGTGATGTTCGAGGAGTGGGATATCCATTTCTTCGCTAAGCTCCCTGACATTCAGTGAGAAATGCTGTCTTACAGAGGGACGATTACGAAAAAGTGTAGCACACGCCATATCGTTACCGGTATTAAAGCATGGATGCTGATGATTAGAGCGGTCTTTAAGGAAATATTTGAAGCTGGTGTATGTTCTCTGCAGATGCAGTGACCACTCATTTGATTCGACGTATAAACTTTCAATGGGGCTTGTTCTGAAAGCGCCAGTGGCCAGGCGGATACCTAGATGGTGGACGGGATCAAGCATCTTCAGCGCACTAGGGGCGGCAGAGTGATATACCGCGCTACCGTAGTCCAATCGTGATGAAATGAGACTCTTGTAAAGATTGATTAAACATTTCCTGTCGCTACCCCAGGATGTGTGAGATAAAAGTTTTAGTAAGTTCATTGTTTTTAGACATTTCACCTTGAGATATTTTATATGTGGAATGAAAGTAAGTTTAGAATCAAGTATGATGCCTAGGAACTTCTGCTCTTTGTTGACAGGTATCTGTTGTCCATACATTTCGATAGTGGGATCTGCAACAAGCCCTTTCTTCCTGGTGAAAAGAACACAAGAACTTTTGCGGGGGTTCACCTTGAATCTGTTTTCGTCTGCCCACTTGGACTCTTTGTTCAAGCCCTGTTGTACTTGTCTCTCACACACTGTGAGGTTGCAGGATTTGAAACCTATTTGTATGTCGTCTACGTAGACAGAATAAAAAATAGTTGGCGGTAGTGAAGCACGAAGCGTGTTCATCTTCACGATAAACAGTGTGCAGCTGAGCACACCTCCTTGGGGTACTCCAGTTTCCTGTATGAATTGACATGACAGAACGTTGCCGATTTTCACACGGAAGGTACGTTTAGACAAATAGCTTTCTATTACGTTTAGCATATTTCCACGGATGCCCATTCCCGACAAGTCTCGCAAAATTCCGTAACGCCAAGTTGTGTCGTACGCCTTTTTCATATCAAGGAATGTCGACAAGAAAAACTGTTAGTGTAGAAATTTATCACGGATATGTCCTTCAATTCGCACAAGATGATCAGTTGTGGACCGCCCTTCTCTAAAGCCACACTGATAGGGATCAAGCATATTGTTCAGTTCAAGGAAATGTATAAGTCGGCGATTAATCATTTTTCAAAAAGCTTACACAGGCAACTTGTGAGAGCTATCGGGCGGTAACTTGCCGCCGAGGAAGGGTCTTTAGCCAGCTTCAAAACTGGAATAACAACAGCTTGCTTCCATGAGGATGGAATGTATCCGGCAGCCCAGATAGAGTTGAAAAGGCCCAGAAATGTCATCTGCTTGTCAGTGTGTAAGTTTTTAATCATGTCATACATGATTCTATCAGCTCCCGGTGTAGAGCTGCTTCATACGCTCAGGGCAGCTCTTAGCTCGGCAATATTAAATGGACGGTTGTATGGTTCATTCGGTCGGCATTTACGATCCAGTGACTTAAGTTCAGCTACTTGTTTATATTTTAGGAATGCTTGTGAGTAATGCATGGAGCTTGACACACGCTCGAAGTGCTCGCCCAGAGCGTTGGCCTGGTCTTCCAAGGTATTCCCTTGGTCGTCAACTAAAGGCAATGGGTGGATTTTCTGCCCGTTTAGCTTTCTTAGGCCATTCCATACTTTGGACTCTTGGGTGTAGGATGTTATGCCACAGAGGAACCTCTCCCAGCTAGCCCTCCTTGCCTGTCGCCGCGTACGCCGTCCCAGGGATTTTGCCAGTTTGAATTCCATAACATTTTCTGCAGTCGGGGAGCGACGCAGTGTGCCCCACGCTTTGTTCTGTTTCTTTCGTGCCAGCCTGCACTCCTCATTCCACCAGGGGACCCGTCTTTTACTTGAGAAACCTTTTGTTTGTGGAATGAACTTTTCCGCTGCGTCGAGTTTTATAACCGGCAAAATACGCTACTCCGTCATCAATACTAAAATGGCTGATAAAATATTGTGTTAAGTAGGTGGACTCTTTAAAACCTTTCCATTTAGCTGATGTTATTTTCCAACGGGGGGCGTGGGGTGGACTGTCATGTTCCTCTATCAAGGTCAACGTCACAGGGAAGTGGTCGCTGCCAAATGGATGCTTAACAACATTCCATTCTATATAAGGTAGCAGAGCCGATCGCTAAATATATACAAGAAAATGAATTATGATAGATCTTATAATAGGTGGGCTCTTTTTTGTTAAAGAGACACGCACCAGAGGTTACCAAAAAGTTCTCTATAAGCCGACCCCTGGCGTCACACCTGGAGTCTCCCCACAAAGTGCTGTGAGCATTAAAATCACCTGCAATAATGTATGGTTCCGGGAGCTGGTCAGTTAGCGTGTAAAATTCCGTTTTGCTGAGTTTGTAATCTGGGGGTATGTAAATAGAACAGATGGTTACCAACTTGTTTAAAAGAATCGCTTGCACGGACACTGCGTCAAGAGGTGTCTGAAGAGAGAGATTCTGGCAAGCAACAGATTTATCCACAATTATTGCTACACCTCCTGAGGAGGCAACAGCAACATCACGGTCTTTACGGAAGATAGCATATTGTCTGAGGAAGTTTGTTTGGGTAGGTTTTAGATGTGTTTCCTGAACACACAGCACTTTTGGGGTATATTTATGGAGGAGGTCTGTGATATCATCGAGATTACGCAGAAGTCCTCTCACATTCCATTGTGGGATATGTGTGTTCATTTTGATAGATTTTTATGCTGTGTGTTCAAGAATATAAAGTTACCTCACAGACCCTTTCCAGGCGCCGTGACACGAGATTTTTCTTTTTTGGAGCGGTCGATGGAATCGCGCCGCTCCTTAGGCGCTGACTGCGCCCTCACGCTCGGTGTTGTGTCCATGGCCTCTTTCGAGGCGCCGGACACGCGCTCTTTCGAGCAATAAGGTTGCCTTGAAAGCCACGCCTTGAAAGACGGGGTCTTGGAGCCCACCAGCCCGGAGGTTGATGGGCCCTCTTTGGATGGCGGAGCAGTACTGGCTGTACCCGCCAAGGGAGCGAATGGCGTCACCGCTGGCTCACTACGCGTGTGCCAGGCAGCCGCCGAAGGCCGTTGTGGTGCAGCCCCCTGACGCACGACTTCGGCAAAGCTGGTTTTTGGCAGGTAGGGCACCTGCCGACGTGCCTCTTTAAACGAAATGTTTTGTTATACTTTAATTGTAACAATTTCCTTTTCTTTCTTCTAGCATGGGCAGGACCGCGAGTACGCGGCGTGCTCCCCATTACTGTTCGCACAGTGAAGAGAGTTTTCACAGGATTCAGAGGTGTGTTCATGATTACTGCATTTGGCACAAGTTTGCCGGCCTCCGCAGTTCTGTGAACTGTGCCCAAATTGCTGGCACTTTAAACATCTCAGATGATTTGGCACCTATGGCCTTACACGAAGTTTGATGTAGCCGGCCTCGATGAACTCGGGCAGAACACTTGAATTGAAAGTGAGTATCAGGTGCTTAGTCTGGATTTCTTTTCCATCACGCCTCATTTTAATTCGCTTAACGTTGACAACATTCTGTTCACTGAAGCCCTCCAAGAGTTCAGCTTCAGTCAGTTCCAACAAATCGTTGTCTGAGACAACGCCACCGGTGGTGTTCATGGTGCAGTGCGGGGTTACAGTTATTTGGATGTTCCCAAAGGACACTAGATTAGGCAGCTTTTCATATTGCTTCTGATCATGGAGCTCCAAGAGGAGATCACCACTGGCCATTCTCGATGCCTTATAACCTGGCCCAAGAGCATCAGTAAGGGATTTAGAGACTAGAAAAGGGGAGATTGTTCGTACTTGTTTTCCTGCTTTTTCCGAGTGAATTACATGAAATCGTGGAAAGTTTTGTTTTTGATGTCCGAAGAACTGGAACACGTCTTCGGTGCGCCCTCGTTTCAGACGGTGATCAGGGAGTGATGGGAAGGAACTAGGCATAAGGATATGTGGATTTTTCGGCAGCAACGCCAGCCACCCACCATGGAGCCCAACATGGGGACACTGCAGGGCCTGTAAACACGGGTCCTGCAGAACCCAGCTCTACGTCACCACTATAACCGAATATGAAATAAGCTAGGTTGGCTACTCACACAGGGTTAACCCTCGCTGCCAAGAAGATCGGAAGTAATATAGAAGAGAGTAGAAGACAGGAGAGATGAAGAGGCGAGAGAGAAAGACGAAGATTGGAGAGAGAGACAGGAAAAGGCAACTACCGATTTCCCCCGGGTGGGTCAGTCCGGGGGGGGGGGGCGTCTATGTGAAGCCGAGGCCAAAGGGGTGTTTTACCTCCACCGAGGGGCCTCAAAGGTCCAAACACTCGGCATCAGCTCAACCCCCAGGATCCCCTTTTCCCCGGACACGGCTAAGCCGCGCAAGGTTAGACGCGAGAGGGTCCAACCCTCGTGTGCTCGGGTACGTGGTGGCGCCACTCACCAAACGCCTGCTAACGCAGACGCCCCTGCGCGGGACGGGTCCGGAGTAGAACAGGGCGCGATATATACAAGCGGAGTAGACGCCACGGCAGCGGAGGAAGCAGCGATCGCCCTGGCGTGCGTTAGCACGGACGCGAGAGTGATCGTTAGCGACAATAAATCAGCAGTAAGAAATTTCTGCAGAGGCAAAATATCAGACTACGCGTACAGCATAATATCGAAAGGTAACATAGACAGAGGGATCCCCATAACCTCGGCCCCCGCTCACTGCAACATAAAAGGAAACGAAGCCGCCAACGCCCTCGCCCGAGCGCTCATTTTCCGGCGGGGACGGCGGCCTCAACCTAACTTTAAGGTCGAGACGCTCGTGACCTACCACGAGATCACAGAGCACTACAGATTATGACGCCGGAAATATCCACTCCCGGATAGGTACCTCACGTCTGCAGAGGCGGTCACCTGGCGCCGCTGCAAGCCAAGAAGCACATGTCTCCCAGATGGAGATACCTCACGCATGCGGGAAATCCCGAGGACCAATTCTGCAGATTCTGCGATAAGATGGGAACTTTAAGGCATATCCTATGGGAGTGAAGCTACTCCCCGGGATATAATTTATTCACGGACGAACAAGCATGCGAGACCGCGCTTCATAGCGAAGACCCGGCGGCACAGGCCAACATTGTCCGTCTGGCAGCTGAAGCGGCAAGCCGCTTCGTCTACTAACCCCTGCATCTTGGGGTGACATCGGGCTCCCTGGATGCCTACGAGCGGTACCGGAGCTCCGGTGTCACCCCTTACGAACAATAAAAGTTTACTCACTCACTCACTCACTCACTCACTCACTCAACAAGCATGGTGTCAGCGTGCACAAGCAAACATGAATAGGTCACGCTCGATGACCGCAGACAAGCGCAGTCAAAACGCTGGCGTCAGCAAGCGCGGCAGGAGTAGTGACCGAAGGTTCGTGTGGTCTATCGCTTCAACGGAAACTGAGCGGCGAAAGCACAGCGCCTTCAAAGGTCAGAGCCGCGTGGAGATCGCTTTCAAGATACGGTGCGCGCGACAGCCCTCAGCCGCGCAAAGTACGCTGTTCCTGGCAGAGTAGAAGCCGCGCACGCTCCCTCCCACGTTGCCTTCCCGCTTTCCTCTTTTCGCGTGGGAGATTGAGTAGCCAGTTCCCCTTGCGCCCGGTCGCAAGATACGCATTTGGTGCCGCAGCTAAACGTCGCATAAAGGGTCACACGCATCTTTATTCCAAGCTGTGACATGAAACAAATATCTATGACCTCAAAATAAACCGTCATTTAGGACAGGACCCTACTATCTTCCGATAAGTTGTATCAAGAATTAATATCCAACAGCGCCTATACTCGATCCTTGCATACTGGAAGCAGTGCGGCACCAAACGCAACAAGCGCAGTTTCCAGTAGGAGTCATTGAGGACTAGCACACACCCATTTTCTTTTATAAATATAATTTTGCACCATTTGACGTGACCTCAAATATTTTTCGTACTGTGTATTTATTATGCGAGTATTCACTACATGTTTTAACTGCATATGAAGTTCTATGTATCATTGTATAATGATATACGCTACTGTTGTACTAACAATGTCCGAGAGATTTCATTGCATTTACACATATTGCACCTTGTTATTGCTCCACTTTTTTTTCTTTTTTTTCCTCTCTTCCTCCTGTCGCAACTGTCAATGTGTTAAAAGGGTTCGAGAGCCTTGTCAAGCGGTCGTGTAGACTGCTTTTTCTCTCAAACCCCCAGTTTGTAGTGCACATTGGCACATTCAGTGCAAACTGAAATAAAGCCTTGATTGATTGATTGAATGAATGATTGATTGATTGGTTGATTGATAAAGCGCGCATACCAGTGCACCCCAGCTTCATAGCAGTGAAACCCACGTCCCGTCCAGTGTGACCCTGCTCTTATCCGGCGATATCACTGGTGTCCCAGTGACTCCTAGCGAGCGCCAGCGACCGCAGTGCGATACAGTGTCAACAACGCGCTCGTTTCACACTAGAAGGCACTGGAAGACGCTCGCTTTGGCATCTGTTGACATATGACTGTTGACGGTAATGTGGTATCATCGAATCAATATAGCGACAAACGTACTGCACCATAGAAATGTATGAGGCATGTACTGCAGCGGGACTCCTCGTTCACGCCTCCCTAGAAAGACTCGGCGCCCACTACCACTGCTAACGCGAAGCATGCGGGTGGCTTCCGAAATGCATGGTGCACCGTGCGCGCGAACGCTGAGGAACGTGTCATGCCACAACCGGGTTCCTCTCTCACGCTTAGGTCTGGACATGCAGCGCTATCTCATGGCACTGCCGAGAAGTCCGCGCGTAGCCTCCGAAACGAGAAGCGTGGAGGGCCGGTGCCTGCGAACGCTGAGAATTGTTTTCTCGCTTGCCGCTCACTCAGTGGCACATACTGAGTGACTCATGTTCACGAGAGGGTCATTGAAGAGCGGCACATACCCAGTGCATTTGTGGTGCAGCCTGCCAATGCGTCGAGTTGCTGTACTTGAAAAGCCTTGCGACGTGGGTTTGATTCCAATCAGCATCCGAGAAATTTAAGGATCTCTTTCGTCATTGTAGAGCAGCACCTTCCCAGTGGCACACACCCTAGTTACCCAAGTTGGCATCAAAACGTTCAATGAAGACCAGCACAGAGCGAGTGCCACCTACGCAGTACTCCAAGGCGGTGTCAAATAATTTCTTTTAACAGCGGTAACTACCGAGTCTTGCACCTTGCTATGACCCAGGTGTGCTTGAAAGAGGTTCATTGATGAGCGGCACGTATGTGCACACTGCCACATACTCGGTGGCCGAAGTTGCTCCAATGATTGGCTTCTTACCCTGTTACATAAACACAGCAGCCGGATTCGTTAGCCATTCGGCCACGGACACAGCCATTCGGCAAGTGACCCAGATAGGCAGAAAACCGCTTAGGTACAAGCATGCCAACTAACATAGCCCCCGTAGAGTGTGTGAAGTTCCCTAAGAATTATAACGCATTATATTATACCGAGTAAAACTAGGTGTGTTTGTTTCTGCACTCGTACCTAGCCTTGCAGAAATTGCGGGCAGTTGCTCCGCCCGAGCGCCACCTATCACACCTGATAGGATCTGAAGCCCGTCACCGCACTTCTTGTAAAAACACCACCTGGTATCACACGAACCTTCAGACGGAGGGCAACACGTTTCGCGTTACACAAGTCTTCTTTTCTTACCGGGTGGTTACTTGACACATGGAATTGAAATTTGCAGTAAAATGCCTAAGCAATAAACGAAGCTGTTTAAGCCAGCCGTAATTTGTGGTGCCTGTCAAGAAACTACCAAGAAAGAAAATAAAAGAAACTTTCTTGCCGAGGCGGGATTCTAGCCCGCGTACCCCCGGTCCCAAGGAGAGCGTTGTAACCACTAGGCTATACAGCCACCTTTTTTTATTACATGGGAGCAGACTCTGCAGCAACACAAGAAACAAGGCGCTACAGGTACATATTCAAAAACCAGGCAAGCATGTGCACGCGTCCAATAAAGGCATCCAGTCCAGCGCTGTTTCTTGAGCGGCGTACACACTACGAACGTAGGCAGCAGATTCCCCCCCCCCCCCCCCCCCCAAAAAAAAAAAAAAAAAAAAAAAAACGACCAAGTGCTTCGCGGTGGTTCAGCGTGCCTGTCACACATTCTACTGCGCCAAAGACTATGTAGACCAAGTACTATGAACACGTCATATGGTGGGTCACAGGAATCTTTAAAATGTAAGAAACGAATTGTGTATGGTATGATGTCTAAATCTTTTCTAAGTGTTCTTTGGAGAATGTCCCAGAAGAACACTGCATCCCTACAATCGACAAAACGGTGATCAATCGTTTCAGTATGTGGACACAAACGGCAGTTTGTACCCGAAACACGAAACAGCCCCTTTTTTCTAACCAGGTTTTGACAGGAAGGGTTGCCGAATGTAAGTTAAAGAAAGAAGTTTTGATCCCTGGAGAGAGAGAGAATAAACATCTTTAATGTGTAAATGCAGCTTTGGAGAGCCGTCCTCATTCCAGAATGCCTTGAGCTAGGGCCGCGTCCTGGGCCCTCGCAATCAGCCGCTGCTGATCTTCGAGGCCGGAGCTGGCCAAGGCTCTCTCCCAAAGCTCGTTGGTGTGGTAAGGGTTCGGAGGAGTGAGTAGTGCCTCTCTGCAGCCCCCTACTATGTGCCTGAGGGACCCGGGCTCTGCGCAGAAGCGGCATTGCGGAGAGAATTGGGTAGGGGCTATAAGGTGGTTTCTGGTTGGGTGGGGGAATGTGTTAACCTGTAGAGCTCGGAGAAATCGCTCCTGCTCTCTAGGTAGTGACTTGTGTGGGGGTGCATAGGTCCTGCGGGTTAGCTTGTAGTATCGTGTGATGTCTTGGTATGAGACTAGAGGGTGCATGCGCTCGGGTTCAGATTCCTCGGCGTCGGTTAGGTGGGTCAAATCTCGAGTCACGTGGTTGGCGACCTCGTTGCCAGGAATGCCGTGATGAGCTGGCGCCCACATGATTATGACTGATCTGGTTGGCGTCTTTTGATTTATTATCTTGAGAGTAGTGGCATGAATTCTGCCGCTAGCGAAGTTGCGGCACGCCTGTTGGGAGTCGGTAACAATGACTTCAACCTGTGTTTGGGAGAGCGCGAGGGCTATGGCCGCTTCCTCGGCTTGGAGGGGATTGTATCGGGTGAGCGAAATGCTGCTCCGTAGTTCTTTGTTGACGATTACGGTGGCTGTTGTGGCTGCGCGTCTGGGGTAAGACCCCGCATCCGTGTAGGCTGTAGAGAGCAAAGTCCCGTATCGCTTGTGTATGGCCCGAGCCCGGGCCTCCCTTCGCTGTGCGTGGTGCACTGGGTGTATCTTGCGAGGTAGAGGAGGTACGGTGATGTTGCTCCGGATGGCATGGGGTAAGCTAACAGTCTGAGGCTGCGGATGGCTGAGAGGAGCAGAGAGCTCCAGGCGTAAGAGGATGGACCTCCCCGCTTCCGTAACCGCCAACCTTGTTCGCTGGCTGGATAAATGTGCCTCGATCAGCTCCTCGGCCGTGTTGTGCACGCCTAGTCGCAGTAGGCGTTCTGTGGACGTACTGATCGGCAGGCCCATCGCCAGCTTATATGCCTATCTGATCAATGTGTTGATTTTTGTGAATTCCGTTGCGTTCAGTAGTGCGTATGGAATAGCGTAAGTTATTCGAGACACGACGAAGGCTTGGACAAGCCGAAGCGTGTCCGCCTCCCCCATGCCTCTTGTCTTGGTTGTTATTCGCCGGATCATGTCGGTAACTTGGGCTGTGGTATTCTTAAGCTTGTTAATTAATATTGTGTTGGTGCGTTCCGACTGGAAAACCATTCCCAATATCTTTACGCTCTGAGACGGAACGATGGTGTGTCCCTCCAGTTGTATGTTGATAGTGGGTGAGTCGGATGCATGCTTCTTTCGCGGTGAGAGCAGGAGTAGCTCTGACTTTTGGGGGGCGCAGCTGAGGCCGCAAGACAGCATAGTCGCTCACCACATCTGCCGCTTCCTGCAAGCGGCTCTCCATTGCCCCGATGGACCCCGTGGACGACCCGATGGTAATGTCGTTGGCATATAGGCCATGCCGGATCCCCGGGATGTTATCGAGCAGCGGTGGGAGGCTTATTAGGGTGATATTGAAAAGGAGAGGGGATAATACTGCGCCCTGTGGTGTACCGCGCCTGCCCAGTAGAAGGGATATGTAGCTTGGTCCCCGACCTTTAGGATGGCTTTTCTATCTGAGAGGAAATCTCTGATATAGGAATACGTCCTGGCCCCACAGCCCAGCGTGTTTAGCCTCTGTAAGATTGCTGTATGCTTGACGTTATCGAACGCCCCTTTTAGATCTAAGGCGAGGATAGCCGTGGGGGAGTTGCGTGTCGCTGGTACAATCACCTCCTCTTTCAGCGGAAGTAGGATGTCTTGATTGAAGTAGGAGCTTTCCTACACACGAAGTGAGGGAGATCGGTCGTAGGTTCTCAATGGCTGGTGGCTTGCCTGGCTTCGGTATCAGACGAACCTCGGCCATTTTCCAGTCCTCGGGAAGGTTTCCTTCCCTCCATACTTCGTTAAGGTGAGCGGTAAGCTCTCGTAGCGAGGAGTTGTCAAGATTGACAAGTGCCTCGATTGAACCCTGGAGGAATGATCATTCGACGGACACGCTTGACTACATCTAAGTAGCAACATTCCAAATAAGGCGCACGACAATGGGGAACAGGAAACAATGTGTCTATCAGTGCGGCATAAATTTCTTTACGGGAGGCAGTGAAAATATAACCCAAGCGAAAGCGAGCTTTAAGAAAGTGAAAGCCTTGAACAACCTCTTTCAAGAAGCCCCAAGGAGCAGGTGGTGCATCTCTGACAGATGACGACACAACTATTTCTGGAAGGTAATTCATTAATCGACGTTGTAACATCTCTTAGAAAAGGACTGTTTACATCACGTAAGAAGAATAACCGGGAGACAAGTTGCCTAACAAAAAGGTGAAATAGGCCAAGACCACCACTCTCATGATGAAGAAAAAGGTTATCACGCCGCATGGCCTCAACACGTGAGCTCCATACATAGGTAGCAAACACACGATGGAAAGCTTGCAACCTAAGTCGCGAGCAGTGTAATACCTGCAGGACATACATAAGTCGAGCTGCTAGAAACAGATTGCAAGCTTCAGCTCGGATAAATATGGACAACTGCCGCCCCTTCCAGTTGTTAACCTTACGTTGTACTTCTGCAACTCCCGCTGACCAGTGAGGATTACTGTTGCGATATTGAGAGAGGGGTACATCTAAGTACCTAAAGTGTTGCCTCCGCTGAATACCTGCGAAGTGAGTTGGCATTGTACACCATAGACCGAACCAAAATACGGAACTCTTCTCAAAGTTCACAGTGGCACCAGAAGCTGAGCAAAACTGCTGCGTTATGGCAAGGGCAGTCTCCACACTTTTCTTGTCAGCGCAGAAGAAGGCTATGTCATCTGCATAGGCAAGTACGGGGACCTCATTGGATAACAATGTGAACCCTTGAAAGGCATAATCCTTCAAAATTCGTGCACAAAGCGGTTCCAAGTACAGAGCGAATAATAGAGGTGACAAGGGACAACCTTGCCTTACCGATGCCCTGAGGTAGATAGATTCAGATAGACAACCATTAACTATTAGCCTTGTTGTGCCATTAGCATAACACATGGAGATGCCTTTAAAAAGAAGAGATCCAATGTTTATGTGCTCTAAAATACTAAACAAGAAGCAGTGATTAACTTTATCAAATGCTTTTGCCAAATCAACCTGAACTATTGCAACCTGACCCGCACTTTCTGTCACACACTCTAAGCACAGACCGTGCAACGTGGATATTTGTCTGAATTGATCTTCCTCTAATGCCACATGTTTGATGGTCTCCCACCAATTATTGAATTGAAGTACTTCTTGAAGGCGACTAGCTAATATCTTAGCAAATATTTTATAATCCACGTTGCAAAGCGATATGGGGCGATATCCCTTAACTTTCTGCAATTTTGTTACATCACTGCTTTTTGGGATAAGTACTGTGTGCCCTTGATAGAGCGTGGCAGGTAGGTATCCAATCCTGTAAGCTTCTTCATACAGTTTAAGCAGAAGGGGAGCCAATATAGAGCAGAAACACTGATAAAATTCTGCACTCAAGCCATCAGTCCCAGGAGTTTTGCCTTTAGTTAGCGAAGCAATGGTTGCTTCCACTTACTTGATAGTTATGTCTCTATCAACGTCATTGCATTCTTCTTGACTGAGCTGTGGCAGCAACGAAATAAAGTTTTCCGTGACAGCTTCACTCTTAATTACTTTATGAGACTGAAATATATTATCGTAATGATCCGTGAACGCTTTCATTATTGTATCCTGGTCATGAACAATCGTTCCCGTATACTCTATCTCGAGAACTTGCTTCGACAGAGCATGTCGATGCTCATACCAAGCGAACGACTACAAGGCTGTTGCTTCAAATACCGACGAGTACGCGCTCGAACTAGAGCACCTCTGTATCTCTCAGTGCCTGCATTTGTGCCTTAATGTTTTAAATGTACTCAATGTACTTGCCAGGATGCAGGCATTCAAGTTCGTGTAGCTTATCTAGCAACTTGCACAACTCATTATATTTTCCTTTTTTCTCAAAAGACAATATGGAAGGTTCTTCAATGGCTATCATTTTAACTTCTTGCTTGAATATCTCCCATCGCGCAAAGACAGATAAACAACTACGACTTGAAACGTCAATAAGAATTTCCGGGACGCGCTTGAGAAAAGGCTTATGTAAGAGTAACTGATTGTTAATTTTCCATAAATCCCAGTTCATTCGCGAACTTTGACACTGCCGGTTGCCAAAACAAACCGACACCAAACATTGATCACTGAAGAACACAGGGTGCACACTGTAGCCGTATAGTCTAGGGAGAATAGGTAAAGATATATAAATCCGATCAAGCCTTGCATGAGATGTACCTTAAAAATGTGTGTATCGAAAAGGGACCTTTTCATGATCCCCTACATCAACAAGCTGGTAGTTACATGTCATGGCATTCAAAACGTCAACGCTGGTATGATGGCGTTGTCTTATAGACGACCGATCCTGACCACTACACACACAATTAAAGTCACCTAAGACAACTAATACACGGTCATTGCGTAAGTGCTGGGTCAATGAGAGAAAGTAGCCCTCCCGGTCGCTTGTCTTACTTGGCGCATACACGCAAAGAAACCTCCAAACATGACTATCCATACTGACACTACACCATACAAGGCGCCCTTCCCTATCAGTGCACAGTCCCAACACGTTGCATTGCCGCGTTTTCCGCACAAATATCATACATCCTCCAGAGACACCAATCGCGTGGCTGACACATACTTCATACTCCGAAAGAAATGGAGCTACAACAGCCGCTGTATCGTCATCGGATTCAATATTTGTTTCCTGAATTGCAATAACATCTAACGCTCGGCTACGCAACAAGTGCAATAACTGACCCTGCTGTCGCTTACTACGTAAGCCACGGACATTCAGTGCTCCAAACGTTAAGGGAAGGGCGCCCGCCATGATTCCACTACTGAGGCGCAGCGCCTACACGTAGCAACTTCTTGAACTGCAGCGGCATCTGCACTCACAGGGGCTCCATGAAGGGGTTTCTTCGCCTTAGCCGCTGCGACCTTTGGCTCTTTCCCAGAGCACTCCAAATCATCTGCCGGCGCTGGACGCTTCTTCGATGTCTCAGTCATTTCAGTATCCTCGGCAGGATGAAGCTGGTCCCGAAATGGTGGTGATTCGGCCCACGTTGCACAAGGGTCCTTTTCACGGTTAGTCACTGTATGTTCTTCAGTAACCTTCGCGGTAGCTGTGTCCGCAGCTGTCGGTATTTGCACTTCCTCAGCCCGGTGGTCTTCAGCAGGCGCTTCGCCAGAGGCATCTACGACCTCACTTACATCCATGAGGTGGTTAACGATGGTGTCATCGTCCACCGGTTTATTGCCACAAAGCTTGTCAGCATACGTGCCAACGCATGCCTGTGCGTTATGACCATAACGGTGGCACTTCGCGCAGCGTGGTGTTTTGCACTGTCTTCTTATGTGCCCTACTCTGTTGCATCGAAGGCACAAGGGACGTCGTCCGGGAATCAAAAGTAAGCATTGATGTCCGAAGATCGTCAGAAGACGAGGGAGGGAACTGATAGAGAGGCCTTCTTTGAGCGTGAATTCTACATCACGATTCATCTGCCAACTCTCCATGCCCTCGCAACGCCACATTTCTCTGGTTATGGATTGCACCATGCCATATGGTTGCAATCCCGGCCGCGGCGGCCGCATATCGATGGAGGCGAAATGCAAAAACGCCCGTGTGCTTGCGTTGTAGTGCACGTTAAAGAACCCCAGGTGGTCGAAATTATTCCGGAGCCCTCCACTACGGCGTGCCTCATAATCAGAACTGGTTTTGGCACGTAAAACCCCAGAAAGAAGAATGGTTCCAATGCTTCAACAATACGCTTCTGTTCTAGGTGAGGAGGAAGCCACAGAAGCTTCATTTTGATGTTCCGGCTTTCTCGGTCGCTGAAAAGGCACTTCAGTCCTTTGACTAGTAGCTCACCTTTATCAACGATCTTCTGCTTGGAAAGGCTGTTGGCACAGGTGACGAGCCACAGATGGCTCATCTGATACTGGCCTGCTCCGAGAATGTCCTTGGTATCGAGCACCGAGAGCAAGGCATCACGAAAATCCTGGGCGCGGTACGGCCGACCAGCGAGGTCCGCGTGTAGGAACACTGAGTTGAGAACGGTGTTTCCCGATCGCAAACGAGGAAGAACGATCTTGTAATTACCGGTCACGGTAGACGTTGCAAGAGATCCTCGGCCTAGGGCCGATGCGCTGTTTCCAGCAGAGCACATTTTGAACACGGCCGTTCGAAGCGGCTTCTTCTTCTTCCACTAGGCTTCCACTAGGCTATACAGCCACGCTTGCAGATCATGCATTTATGCGAACCATATGATTGCGTTCGAGCGTCGTTGTCTTCGTCGACAACTGGCGTGATCGTATGCTCGGGCTCTGCGAGGTGAAGAAGAGGCTTTGCGCGCTATGCTCCGGAGAGAGACATAGAAAATTAGAGCGACAGAAAGAGAGAGAGAGACGCATTCCCGGAGCGGGTCTCCTGGAACGCGTTGTCGGTGTTGCAAGCTGCGCTATGCAACGCGGAGTGACAGGCGTAAGTCCGTGAAGCGCGAAAAGCTTTATCTTCATGACTAATAAGATGAAAAGTTCGCCCGCACTTCAGGAAACTGCTGGGCTACGATCGCCCATCTTCGCTGTTTCAAGCGTTGTGTGGCCGAGTACAAGGTTAAGCGTTTTTAAAAATTTAAATTCACTTACTGCAGAATGTCCCCAGTTGACTGGACACTTCATCCACGAACTCAGAAGCACATAAGAACTGGAATGCAAAGAGAGCAGAAATAATCTGGAATGATAAGAATAGCCTCATTGCTTTTTCTTGATTAAAACGTCTCTTTCTACCGACGTTGATGTAGAAACGGCACGAAAAACGTCTGTGCGCTTATATGAAGTTTCGAAGAAGTTTCTTTAAGAAAAGCTCAAGTAGTTCACTTTTATATAGTGACACCAGATGCAGCCAATCACACGATATTTATTGTAGAAATTCTGCTAAGACGACACAATTATCCACTAGACATATGCTGACGTTGTCACGTCAACTCATGACATATTCAACTACAACGAGTAGTGTCATTTAGTTTAGAAAAGGTAGCTACAACTGGCGCCGGGGATTGAGATATGACAGCTGCTACTGATAGAATTACATATTGGGAGCTTATAGCTATAGTATCCAGATGACCATACCAGCAGTGAAACATGAAAAGATCGACCATGTTAGAAAGGAGTGCTTCCAGGCTGCGTGCATCTTCTGACATTCAAACTGTTACGTTGTCGTGATGACGAAGAATAACACACTCTCAAAAGCGTGGCTTCAAAACGTTCACTCTTTATTGGGCGAACCTAACACCATAAAAAAAAAAACGAAAAAAAAACGCCGTTTCTCTCGAAAGGCGAAAGGCGCAGTTTCACCCATCGACTGCCCTAGTAAATTAGTACACAGCTATACGAAGTAGTAAGGAAAACTGTTTTATCAACCTTATAAACTTGCAAACATACGCATAGTATCTACATTAACAAGCATGGTGTCATGGCACCTAATTAACAGGCAAGGGGCATGGCACCGCGTAAGGCATGCATCAATTAACAGTTCTGATTGCGCAGGGCGCTCTCCTCTGTGGCGTCACTTGCTGGCCGGCTACCCACCGTGAGCTTGGTCGCGAAACACTGATGCCATCCTTTCTTGGATGACTGCTGTTTTTGATGATTCCAGATGCCACCGATCCACTCATCTGGCAACGTGGTTCACCGACAATTATCGATGTCACATCCAGCCAGGAATATGAAAGCTATCGAGCGGCCGCTGGATTGGGGCATGGCACGTGGTCAGGCATGCATCAAGTAACAGTTCTGACTGTGCAAGTTAGTTACCTCGATGGTGCTACTTGTCCTAAGAGTGACGATTACTGTCTATTCGCAGTGTCGTGCGACTAAGTTATGCGCCAAGACGAACAGCTTTCTTTTGCGAGTGTCGCGATGTTGTTCCTCCGCCCTGTATTTCTTGGTTTACTTGCCGGTGATACAGAGGAAAACCGTGGTCACTCTCCTGACCAAATAAGCAGTTATTTTCGTTTTTGTTGTGAACCATGCATAGGCTTGAGTAAAGTGGGGCCACAACACTGCACGAATTCGAGAGTGTCAAAAAAAAAAATACTAATGCGACAGATATGAAATTAAGGAGCTGTCTGACAGAGTTACATCGCTGAAAGCCTAGGTAGAAAGACGTAACCTAACCGATAACAGTGGTCTTTACCTTGCATTGCGTGAAGCCACTGTAAAGCTAGAACTTGAAGTGAAATGTGACGACGCCGAGAGCAGAGGCAATGTCGGTCAAACCTGGCGTTCTTTGGTCTTGAGGATGACGCCAAAGTGAACTGGGATGGCTTGGGGCAGAAAATAATTACCTTTTGCTCTAATCAACGAGGAATCGCTGTAACCGAATCCCAGTTTGAACGTGTGCATCGGTTGGGGAAGTTCGCTGTACACAAGCAAGTACCCATCATTGCAAAACTAACGTTTTTAGGGAAAAACAGCGAATTCTGGCATCCGCCCACAAGTTTAAAGGCTGTAATTATTCTATTCGCGAAAAATTTTCTTTGCCGACCATGTTAGCTAGACGGGAACTACTCGAACTCACCAGAAACCAGAATAATAAAAGTACACTTGCATATTGACAACCAAACATACGTCTTTGATAGCGCGACTAACTCAGTTGTACTGTCAAGAAGATAGCTAGACAAGAGCCTATGCACTCGGGTACAGCCTAGGCCATCTAGCACTTATCCACAATTATCATTATCACTTACTCACATCCGGAGCCTGCTTCCTAAGCGTGAAGTGTGTTGTTTTTGGATGATACTAAGAGTGATATTGTGGCACTGAAAGAAACCTGGCTACATAAAGTTGTAGTGGACAATGAAATATTCCCTAGCCAAAGTGCCTATAACATATACAGGCGTGATAGTTCCGTTAAGAGGGGTGGCGGTGTCCTTATCGCCACCAAAAAAAAAAAGACGCTTGCGTCATTTAACGTACATTGTGATTCTTCTCTTGAAATGGTGTGGGCCGCCTGTGCAACGGCATCGGTGAAAGTATTGGTTGGCGTCTGCTACCGTCCGCCTGATTCTAATCCCTCCTTCATTACTAAACCTCATTCTAATATTGCTTATGTCATCAAAACATGCGCAGCTGAATTCATTTACCTGGTCACTGACTTCAATTTCCCGCAGATTAACTGGTCGAACTTGTCATCCTCGTGTAGCACCTCATCGGAGCTTATCAGCCGTACTTTAGACTTCAATTTTTTAAAGTGGTAACTGAACCAACTCGGTTTCTCCAATTTTAGATCTTGTCTTCTGCAGTGCACCTGAAACGATTTCCGGAGTTCTGTACTTCCATAGTTTTAGTGATCACAAGCTTATTCCCTTTAGAGCTCAATGTCCCATTAACATTTCAAGGTACAACAACCAGGCGAATTCGCGATTATAATGCACCTCAATATATAGAAATGAATTATACACCTAATGAGTTTTCGTTCAAACGTTCTTGCACTCATTTTCGAACAGGTCTGTTGAACACAACCAGGTGCTTTTTAAGAATATGATAAGTAATGTAGTTTACAAGTATGTTCCCTTGATTTCTATCTCAAATAACAAATCTAAACCATGATTCACAAAAGTTCTGCGCCGTCATCGAAAAAAAATGAAAAAAAAATGTCGCAGTTTCACCCGAAAGGCGAAGCATCAATTGCGATAGCAAATTAGTAGAGAGCTATACGGAGTAAGGATAGTTGTTTTATCAGCTGTATAAACTTGGACATGCAGCATCATCAGCAACGCGCAGAACTGTTGTCGACGCAGTCGGCGTTTTGCCCGCGTTCGCGCCGAACTCGCGCGGCGTTGGTGACTGTTGCCGGTGCCTTTGGGGGCGGCTCGGAGGTTTTCGACGAGATCACAACGGGAAACTCGTCGAACAGCGTCGGAAGCCTTTAGCACCTTCTCGCCTCGCAACGTTTTTATATAAATGCGCATTTGGTGCTGCAGCTAAACGTCGCCTCCCCTCTCTCCCTCCCGTCCCCCCACGGCCTTTCGCGCGACGGGAACAAGTCACGTTTGCTCTATATATATGGTGATTGTAAAGGAGCAAAGAGAAGGCTAATTCTGCAGCCCCTCAGGGAGCACGGCGCAGAACGCGCGTTTTCTCTCCGCCGCGCGTCCCTCGCGCCCTTTCACTGGCACATACAGCGTCCGGCGCGCGGCCACGTTGGCGCTGAGCCGTGCTCCCTCAAGGGCTGCAGAAGATAGCGCCAACCTTTCCCTTTCCCTCAAGAACCACTTATCGCGGCCACGATTTCATCGCCGCGTTGACGTCATACGGAACCTCACGGCGACGGCAACGGCGATAACGACGCCGACGGCACGAATCCGCTTTGGAGTGTCCACATAATTGCTATCGCAATAAAAGGCCAAGCTCCTGTCTACATCATCGGCTTGGGGAAAATAGTGCATGGCTAAAGTCTTACTGTTATTCTGTTCGAGTTTCTAAAGACAAATATTTTTCACACGACCTCCCCTCTGCTTTAATATCCAACCCGAATAAGGTTTGGCGTGTGCTGTCTCCCGACAGTGGAAGTAATCATATTTCGCAGAGCAATGATGACCATCTACCACTTTCAGACACGGAATGCCTTCAAACATTTACAGATACTTTGCATCAGTATTCACAAGGGAAGATCCATCCAACATACCCGTAGTAACTGATCATGATTGGCAACAGATGGCCCCTAATAATGTCCCCGTTGGTGGTAGCGCTTAACTCACTGCTAATATAAAGATTTCTACACGTGCTGGTGTTGAACAACATTAATTCTAAAGTGTTTAAAAGCACTGCACCCAAATCCAGTCAAATTTCTTGCATCATTTTCCAGCAATCTCTATCATCTGGCTTGCTCCCTACAGACGGGAAAATTGCCAAGGCCATCCCTGTGTTTGAAAGCGGAAACAGAAATTCACCCCAAAATTACCGTCCAATTTCCCGAGCATGCATTTGCTGTAAAAAACTGGCACACATTATTGCTTCTCACATTTACCATTGCCTCAAACATAATTCTCTCTTTTTTCCTGAACAGCACGGCTTCCGGAAAGAATTACCTTGTGACGCTCAACTGCTAGGATTTACGACTGATTTGTATTTCAACATGCAGGCTAGCCTACAAACTGACTGCATCTTTTCAGATTTTGCTAAAATTTTTAACGACGTTCACCTTTCCCATTTCTTTTTGAAATTATCAGCTCTTTGTCTAGATTATTTTACACTGTCATGGCTTCGTAACTTTCCGCCAGCAGTTTACAACAGTTAACAATTTTACTTCATCACTCTGTGACGTAACTTCACGTAACCTCAAGGCAGCGTTCTTGGCCCTTTATTGTTTCCAATTTACATTAACGACCTGCCCCATAACATGCCTTCTCGTCTACCACTCTTTGCTAATGACTGTATCATTTGCCTCTCCAATAATTCCTTGGGTGACCATCTCGCCTTCCAAAGTGACCTCAACCTAATTTACAGTTGGTGCTATAAATGGCAAATGACACTTCACTCGAATAAATGCAAGGGTATCTTTTCAGCCGCAAGCGTACCAATTCTGACTTCGCGTATCTCACAGATAGCACGGTATTGTCTCAGGCATCATCATATAATTATTTAAGCATTCATCTCACGCATAATCATTCTTGGGCCACACATGTCAACGCCATTTGTGCAAGAGCGTCAAGGGCACTAGGGTATTTCCGCCGTGACCTGCGCAATTCCCCTAACAGCGTGACAAAACTGGCCTCTCTAACACTTGTGCAGCCACAGCTAGAATATGCAGCATCCACATGGTCCCCATATGAAAGCTAGTTAATCAACCTGCTAGAATCCGTACAAAATAGAGCCGCTCGCTTCATTACGCGTAACTACAGTCCCCATCGAGCCTAACACAGATCAATATTGATATATCTCTTGAACCATACATATTCGTCGTTCAATCGTTTTTTATGGTTATTTCACAAAGAACATCACAACACCAGGCAATCTGTGTTACCTCTCGAAGCGCCTTCAAGAATTTCGCGCTGTTTACATAATCAGTACAGCACCAAGCGCATACACGGAAGAACA
The DNA here is from genome assembly GCF_013339745.2 of Dermacentor silvarum. Lineage (NCBI taxonomy): Eukaryota > Metazoa > Arthropoda > Arachnida > Ixodida > Ixodidae > Dermacentor > Dermacentor silvarum. The sequence goes on from NC_051158.1 coordinate 174,370,701, forward strand.
CAAGCCTTCAATTCATCAGCACTTCCACGTGTCATCGTTCTTTAGAATGATCTTCGCGATAATATTGGATCCGTATGCTACCATACAGTTCCATACGTGGTGGCGTGGAGCAGAGGTAAAACACCGGGCTTCTAATCAGAAGGTCGTAAGTTCGAATCCTCCACCAGTCCTCTAGATTTTAGGCATGGAGTGGCGCCTGACACCGGCAAAAAATAAATGTTGCTGAGAGCTAGTGGGGCTATACTAGTCCAGCTGCAACCAAATTAGGAAGGCCTACTAAGCTTCAACACAGTCACTCCCTCAAGAGAACAAGAATTGGCCTCCCTGGTGCAGTATTCGCCCACTACCTCCCTCATGACTCCTACAATTAACTCATGGCCCTCAGTCCCCAGCGACTACGGAGCTCCTGACCAAGGCGGTGGTCAGACCTGCGACGCGGCAGAAGGTGCTAAGAATCTCTTCGTCAGGACAGACCCCAAGTGGGAAATGAACCTGGCAACGTTGAACACGCGCACCCTCTCGAGTGAAGCTAGCTTAGCGGGGCTATTTAAGGAATTATCAGGCATTGCCTGGGATATTAGTGGAAGTAGTGAGGCTTATAGAGTCCTGACTAACGGCCACGTCCTCTGCTACACATGTCTTCGAGATAAGAGAGAATTCGTGGTAGGACTTCTAGTTCATAAGGACACAACGGGCAACATTGATCAATTCTACAGCAATAATAAGAGGGTAGCAGTCGTCGTAATAAGGTATGGAATGAAGGTAGTACAAGCCTACGCCCCAAACTCCAGTCATGATGATGAAGAAAAAGAACAGTTTTATGAAGATGTTAAATTAACGATGAAAAGGGTGCAAACTCAGTATACTGTAATCATGGGTGACTTCAATGCAAAAGTGGGGAGAAAGCAGGCTGGTGAGCAAGCAATTCGCAACTACGGCATCAAGTCTAGGAACACTAGGGAAGAACTTTTGGTAGAATTGGCGGAAAGGAATAGGCTCCGAATACTGAATAACTTCTTCAGGAAGCGCAGCAACCGGAAGTGGACCTGAAAAATCCATAATGGAGAAACAAGGAATGAAGTAGATTTCATACTCTCTGCCGATCCAAGCATAGTGCAGGATGTAGAAGTGTTAGGTAAGGTAAAGTGCAGTGACGATAGGTTAGTGAGGCCTAGGATTTCTCTCAATTTGAAGAGAGAAAGAGTGAAATTAGTCAAGAGGAAACAGGCCAACCTAGAGGCAGTAAGGGTAGAAGCAGACCAATTCAGGCTGGTGCTCGCAAACATATATGTTGTTTAGAACGGGAAAATAAAGACAACATAAAAGTAATGAATGAAACCGTAACTAGGTTGATCTCAGAAGCAGCAATTGAAGTGGGAGGTAAGGCACCACGGCAACCAGTAGGTAAGCTCTCCCAAGAAACAAAGGACCTAATGAAGAAACGACAAAACATTAAAATGTCGAACTGAAGAGATCAGATAGAATTCGCTGAACTGTCAAAAGTGATCAACAAGAAGAAAGTAAGGGATATTCGAAATTATAACGTGGGAAAGATTGAGGAAGCCGTAAAATATTGTAACGTCGTGGGATCGACGAGGACGCGGAGCAGCACCAACAAAGACACTTTAATAGTCGCCAAGCAAAAACCAACAACGTCTTCTTCGTCTCCACGCTTAACCTAAAAGCCCGCGCTACTTCAACCTTGTCCCCACTGGCACATACCCGCGGCAATATAGTTGTTCCATTGGCTCCCCCCATCGAAAAAAAAAATCATCGTCCCGATGACAGAGGCTTGGCAAACGGCGATAAAGAAAAAGAACTGTGCAGTCTTGTCAGTCTTTATAGTAAGGCTTCATACGAAGCACGTGAACGACTTCGGGTAAATGCCGTCGGCGCTTTGAACAGTCGGTAGAGCCATCCGGAACGACTTCGTAGGTGACGTCACTGATGCGTCGAAGAACTATGTAGGGCCCGAAGTATGTGCGCAGGAGCTTTTCAGATAGCCCACGCCGACGAATAGGTGTCCAGACCCACACTTTGTCGCCGATGTTGTATGTTACGGGTCTGTGCCGAAGATTGTAGCGTCTGGCGTCACATTCTGTTCGTGGATTCGCCAACGCGCAAGCTGCCTAGCTGCTTCTGCTCGCTGTGTGATCTCTTCAGCACCCGTCTCGTTGTCATCAAATTCATGAGGGAGCATTGAGTCTAATGTTGTCGTAACCTCACGGCCGTACACGAGGCTGAAGGGTGTCTTGTGAGTGGTCTCTTGACGAGCAGTATTGTAGGCGAAGGTGACATAGGGTAAAACCTCGTCCCAGTTCTTGTGCTCTACATCGACGTACATGCTTATCATGTCAGCCAGTGTCCTGTTGAGTCGTTCCGTCAGCCCGTTTGTTTGAGGGTGATAGGCCGTGGTCTTCCGGTGGGCGGTACCACTTAAACGTAGAACGATGTCCAAGAACTTGGCCATGAACGCAGTACCTCTGTCCGTGATGACTACTGCCGGAGCGCCATGTCTTAAAACGATGGATTCAAGAAAAAATTGCGCCGCTTCATCTGCTGTTCCTCGTCGCAGAGCACTTGTCTCGGCATATCTAGTGAGATAATCCGTGGCGACGGTTATCCACCTGTTGCCGGCAGTAGACGTTGGGAAGGGGCCCAGAAAATCCATGCCTACTTGTGCAAATGGTGTGGCAGGTACTTGAACAGGGTGCAGAAGGCCGGCTGGCTTGACGGAAGGTGGTTTGCGGCGCTGGCAATCCAGATATATCTGAACATAATGCTTAACGACCGCAGCAAGTCGCAGCCAGTAGTAATTCTGCCGAATCCGTGCCAATGTGCGAGCGTAGCCCAAGTGCCCAGCGGTCGGCTCGTTGTGGCAGGCGTGTAAGATTTCACGTCGAAGCGATGAGGGAACAACGAGTAAGTAGTTGCTGCCGCTAGGGCAGAAGTTCTTCTTGTAGAGTACGTTGCGGCGCAAGCAGTATGACGCCAGCCCTCTTGTAAATAGCCTCGGCACGCTGTTGGTTCGTCCTTCCAGGTAATCAATCAGCGGCAGCAATTCAATGTCATTCCGTTGCTGGCGTGAAAAATCAGCAGTGTCCACGAGTCCCAGAAAGACCGTGTCGTCATCGTCTTGTGCTGCCGTCTCAAAAGGAGACCGAGAAAGGCAGTCGGCGTCTGCGTGCTTGTTTTCCTGACTTGTATGCGACAGTAAAGTGAACTCTTGGAGTCGAAGACTCCAACGTGCGAGCCGGCCGGAAGGATCTTTTAAATTAATCAGCTAGCAGAGCGAATGGTGATCGCTAATAACGGTGAAAGACCGACCGTACAAATACGGACGAAATTTCAGAACTGCCCATACCATTGCGAGACATTCTTTTTCAGTGGTGGAATAGTTAGCCTCCGCACGGGACAGTGTCCTGCTGGCGTAAGCAATCACCTTTTCGCTGTCGTCCTGCCATTGTACTAGCACCGCCCCTAGACCGACATTACTAGCGTCTGTGTGCAATATCGTCGGGGCGTCTTCATCGAAGTGTGCAAGCACGGGAGGCGCTTGCATACGTTGCCGGAGCTCGTGAAATGCCCGCTGCTGGTCTTCGCCCCAAGTGAAAGGTATATCTTCTCTGGTGAGCTGTGTTAACGGCCACGCGATGCGTGAGAAATTCGCAATAAATCGCCGGTAATATGCACATAGTCCCAGAAAACGTCGCACGGCCTTTTTGTCTGATGGGGTCGGGAAATTAGCGACGGCAGCAATTTTATCCGGATCAGGTCGGACTTCTTGGTTACTGACGACGTGACCGAGGAACTGGAGCTCTTGAAAACCAAAATGGCACTTTTCAGGCTTCAACGTGAGACCGGCAGATCGTATTGCTTCAAAAACAGTTTTCAGCCTTCGTAAGTGTTCGTCGAACGTTGCGGAAAAGACAATCACGTCATCCAGGTACACCAGGCATGTTTGCCATTTGAGTCCAGAGAGCACAGTGTCCATTAAACGCTGAAATGTTGCTGGTGCTGAACACAAACCGAAGGGCAGTACCTGAAATTCGTAAAGTCCATCAGGCGTCACAAAGGCGGTTTTCTCACGGTCTCTCTCATCCACTTCGATCTGCCAATAACCGCTTTTCAAGTCCATTGAGGAAAAGTAGCACGCGTTTCGCAACCTGTCCAAGGAATCATCAATACGTGGCAGTGGATAAACGTCCTTCTTTGTGACCTGATTGAGCTTCCGATAGTCTACGCAGAAGCGCAGGCTACCGTCCTTCTTTTTCACTAAAACTACAGGTGACGCCCAAGGACTATTAGATGGTCGAATAACGCCATCTTCCAGCATCGTCTTCCTTTGTCTTTGGATTGCCTCGCGTTCCTTTGGGGCCACGCGATAAGGGTTTTGTCGAATAGGTCGGGCGTCGACATCAGTAATGATGCGATGTTTGGTAAGTGGCGTTTGACCAACTCTTGAGGCAGATGAGAAACAGCCCTGGTACTGGTTGATGAGCTCAAGAAGACGGTCTCGCTCAACGGCTGTTAACGTCGAACTAACGTCTACAATAGGCGCAGCTGTGGGGATCGTAGATGTCGTCTCCTGCGCTAAGTGGCAGTCTTCTATCGGCATAACTTCGTCGAAATAAGCGACAGAAGTGCCTCTCACGATGTGTCGACGCTCCTTACTAAAATTCGTCAGCAAGAGTTCGGCGCTTCCGTCGATTACATTAATAAGTGCTCTGGCAATGGATATGCCGCAATTCAGTGCTAGCGCATTGATGCGTTCAGCGACTCCAGTCCCATTCTGCAGGCTGTCACAGTGCACGGGTACGAGAGAGCTACTCCGCGGCAAAAGTATCACGTCGTCTGCAGCTATACGTAAGCGACGTTGTGGATGCTCCTCATGCGTGACATTATCCGCGTTCGTTGCAAACGTGACGCTTCTGTCGCGGATGTTAATCACGGCACTGTACTCACGCAGGAAATCCATCCCCAATATAAGTTCCTTGCAACACTCAGAAAGAATGACGAGGGTGGCGACGAAGGTTGAACCGGCGATTAAGAGTCGGGCTGTACATTTCCCGACAGGTGTCATCAACTGACCTCCGGCGGTTCGTATGTTGGGTCCGTGCCATGGCGTCTTCACCTTCCTTAGTTTGTCGGCGAGCTGTGCGCTTATGATTGAAAAATGCGAGCCAGTGTCAACAAGAGCGGCTACTTGGTGGCCGTCAATGCGAACGATGAGGTCGGCGCTGACGACGTCAGTTACGTCTTTTGTAGTTGAGTCCGTCATATTCGTCGTTGCATTCGTCGTCTTCGCCGTATTCGTCGTTGCATTCATCGGAGTCTTTACATCGTCATACGTCGAAAATGGGGGATATGGCGAACTTCGAGTACTGGCAACCTCACCCCCGGAGGTCGCTGCGTCTAGTTTCCCCGTCGCGGGCTAGGAGACCTGCCCCTAGTGACGTCGGCTAAACTGCGACGAGTCGGTGAATTGTAGCGCGCAGGTGATGGCGAAGGAGAACGTGATCGGGGAGTCGTCGTACTTTACGGCAGGTCGTTCACAGGAGCGTCGTAGGCGCGTCGACCGTCATACGGAGAATAGTAGTTGGATGGAAAGCTAGGGTATTGGGCGGCGCGATAGCTGTTCCATTTGTGGCAAACTCGATAGACGTGTCCAGCTTCACCACAATGGTAGCACACTGGTCGGCGATCGACGGTGCGCCACAAATCGGTTTTCCGACGCTGATAGTTCGGTGGCGACTCTCCATGGAGCCAAGGATTGGCGTGCGTGTGTCGAAGATACGACATTGTTTGTGGTGGCGTGATCGGCGATGTCGGTAGAGTCGACGGGGGTGACGATATCAACTGTAGCATAGGTGATGGTCTAGTTGCGGGTGTCAATGGCGTCGAAGTTGCGTTGACTGGACGGCGAAGAGCCTCCGCATAAGTAAGGCGCCGCGGCGCGTTACCATAGTCTGGCGATGAAAAAGCTTGCTGGACTTCTTCCCGGACCACATCAGCTACAAGAGATACCGTTGGCACCGGTTCCGTACCCGTAGTCACAAATACGAGCTGCCGAAGCTCTTCTCGCACAACCTCTCGGATAATTTCACGCAGAGGCTTGTCGTTACTTGCAGTCAGAAAGGAAGTGTTCGCCGCCGAGTTACTCGTGTCATGCTGGCGGTATCGTTGCTGCAGGGCCCGTTCAATGGCTGTGGCCTCTTTTGTGAACTCCGCCACTGTAGTCGGTGGATTTCTCACAAGGCCGGCAAACAGTTGTTCTTTCACTCCCCGCAAGAGATACCGCAGCTTTCGCTCCTTTGGCATGTCAGGGTCTGCTCTACGGAAAAGACGGGCCATATCTTCCTAGAACATAGCAACGCTCTCATTGGGTTTTTGAATTCGGATTTCGAGGAGACGCTGCGCATTTTCCCTCCTGTCGATGCTCGTAAATGTATCCAGCAGCTGTGTGCAGAAGTCGTCCCAGGTGGCAAAGCTTCTCTCCCGGTTGACGTACCACGTACGAGCATTGTCCTTCAGATAGAAGTAGACGCTCGAAAGTTTGTCCGCCGAGCTGGTCACAAGGTTGTACTTGGCGACGCGCTCGAACTGATCAAGCCAATCTTGGACGTCTTCAAAGGCATCACCATGAAAACTCTCCGGAACCATAGGGTTCTGCAGGGTTACTTGCGTTGGAGCCGCGGTGGCCATGGTAGTTGCAGGGGGCGAACGATTCCTTGAGGTTTCTTGCAGGGGACCGGACTCGGGCGCTAGGCCTAGTAGGCGGCGACTGAACCGATGGACCGGTGTTTCGATGCGCAATGGCGATTCCGGGCTCGATCGTTGGCTACGCGAAGGGGTGCCAAGCATGAAGGATGGAGAATACTCAGCACCTCCACCAGTGTAACGACGTGGGATCGACGAGGACGCGGAGCAGCACCAACAAAGACACTTTATCAGTCGCCAAGCAAAAACCAACAACGTCTTCTTCTTCTCCACGCTCAACCTGAAAGCCCGCGCTACTTCAACCTTGTCCCCACTGTCACATACCCGCGGCAATATAGTTGTTCCAATATGGATGCAGCAATAAATCAGTAAGAAGAAAGCTTGGCATAGGTCAAGGCAGGACGTATGCACTGAAAGATAATCATGGTAATATATATAATCAGCACTTTTGATAACATAGTAAAAGCAGCGGAAGAATTCTATACTGGCCCAGAGCAACCAAGATACTTTCATTCGAAGTAGTGATGGACAGGATACAGAGGCTCCTTGTATAACTAGCGATGAAGTTAGAAAGACCTTGCAAGACATGAGCAGGGGAAAAGCTGCTGGTGAAGATGGAATAACAGTCGATTTAATCAAAGATGGAGGAGATATGCTTGAAAAGCTTGAGGCCCTTTATACGCAATGTCTCACAACTTCAAGTGTACCAGAGAGCTGGAAGAACGCCAACATTATACTTATCCATAAGAAGGGAGACATTAAAGAATTGAAGAATTAGAGACCCATTAGTTTGCTATTGGTACTGTATAAATATTCACCAAGATAATTTCCAGTGAATCCGGGCAACACTTGACTTCAGTACACCAAGAGAATAGGCTGGCTCCAGGAAGGGATATTGTACAATGAATCATATCCATGTCATCAGTCAGATAATCGAGAAATCAGCGGAGTACAATCAACTTCTCTATCTCTATATGGCTTTCAGCTATTATGAAAATGCATTTGATTCAGTAGAAATAGTAGTAGTCATAGAGGCATTGCTTTATCAACGAGTACAGGAGGCATACGTGAATATCATGGGAAATATTGTCACGTAGTTGTGACGGTGAAGAAAACAGTTGTAAAACTGTGTATGATTAAACTGATTCTTTATTGGGTGTACCGGTGCCCACAAAAGCAAGCTTCTCTCGAAGCACAACGATAGCGGCGAACACAGTCAGCGAATGTCGAAATCTGATCAGCAGCGAAACGCGTCGGCTTTTATACATGAGTAATCGAAGGTTCCAGAGGAATCCCTGATTCCCGCGTGTCTTCCAGAAAGTACTAGACAATTCGTGTCACTCATACAATTAGATTACACAAGAGTCGGCGACAACATACAGCGGATAGAAGCATCGATAACGTTCGAGAAACTTCTGGTAGGTGCAGGCGCATCCTATGCCTAGCGTTTAACAATTGGTAGCTGGTGAAAAGCGGTCACCGGTGAAATATAAACATGTACATGTGTCAATATCTAAAAAGATTCCACAGCTACCTGGGTTCTCCACAGGAAAAGTAGAAAGTTACCTATCAAGAAGAGGGTCCTACAAGGAGACACACTCTCTCCAATGCTATTCATTGCATGGTTAGAAGAAGTATTCAAGCCCTTAGACTGGGAAGGCTTAGGAGTGAGGATCGATGGCAAATATCTTAGCAACCTTCGGTTTGCAGATGACATTGTCCCCATTCAGCAACACTAGGGACGAATTACAACAAATGATTGAGGACCTTAACCGAGAAAGTGTAAGAGTGGGGTTGAAGATTAATATGCAGCAGACAAAGATAATGTTCAATAGCCTGATATGGGAGGAAGAATTTAGGATCGCCAGTCAGCCTGTAGAGTCTGTAAAGGAAGGATTGGCCAGACGCTTAATCGAGTTTCAAGGCCATCCAGGCGCTACTGAACTTTTGAAAAAGTACAGGCCTTGACTGTAGGCTTTGAGCATGCCAAATTGCTTGCCATATGTGTTACATCCTCCTGCTCTCGTCATCGTCACCCATCATGCGCCTCTTTCTTCCCTCATTATTTCCCTCTTCCCCTTCCCCCAACGCCGAGTAACTGGCTAGAGGACTTTACCTCAGGCCGACCTCTCTGATTTTCGCATCATTAAATTTCTCTCTCTCTCTCTCTCTGTAAAGGAGTACATGTATCTAGGTCAATTACTCACAGGAGATTCTGATCATGAGAAGGCAATTTACAGAACAATAAAATTGGGTCGAAGTGCATACAGCAGGCATTACCAAATCCTGACGGGCAGCTTACCGCTGTCGTTGAACAATGCAATGATTGTACCGCTGTACAATCATTGCATTGTACAGGTGCTAACATATGGGGCAGAAACTTGGATGTTAACAAAGAAGCTTGGAGAAGCTTGGAGGTTAACAAAAAAGAACTTAAAGACCGCACCAAGAGCGATGGAACGAAAAATGTTAGGTCTAACGTTAAGAAACAGGAAGAGAGTGGTGTGGATCAGAGAGCAAATAGCTATAGCCGATATTCTAGTTGACATTCAGAGGAAAAAATGGAGCTGGGCAGGCCATGCCACACGGCACATTTTCGTCCATGGAACACCAAAGGGACATTTCTTTCTGGACATCCGGACGTCCTGCGGACATCCATTTACCCCCACGATACATCTGAAGGACATCCAGTGGACCATCCGTAGCCAGACCTTTTAACATTCATTCACAGGTCTCTGGAATATCCAAAGACGTATATTAGAATATTTCTTGCAGAATGCTCACGGACCTACATTTTCGCACCGATCACGTTTAACTTGCTTGTTCCCTCATAAGAAATCATGCAAGCGTAACGTGAAAACACGATTTCAAGAGCTACGTGGAGTTTTTAAAAATTTTATTTCGAAAATATAAAAACAAAGGTAGAAAATATAGATATTCAAAATATAGCAGCACACTCGCAGTTGTATAACACCGGTTTGGTAGATGATATAATGTAACTAGACTGCCGCTCTTTAAGCAAATCCATAATGTAAAACATAGAATAGAAATACCGCAGCAAACGCGCAGTAGTACAGCGCACGTTGTGGGAGAAGAATGGTCACTGGTATCCTAACACCCACTTGGTTCATGAAATAATGTAACTAGACTGCTGATCGTTGAACAATGCCATAATGTAAAATATACATCTTCGAAATACTGCAGTAAACTCGCAGTAGTATAACACACGTTGTGGGAAAAGGATGGTCGCTGGTATTCTAACACCCGCTTTTGCGAGAATATTTTTGCGAGAATACACCGATATAGACTCAGCTGCAGAGACCACATGTATCCACATAAGTATTCTAACGCATATACCACCATCGAGTCACTTTATCGAAGGGACTTCAATTGGGCCAGGCGAGAAGCACGTAAATTAATTCCTGATATATTTTAAAACTTACTATACATGGTTGTAAGTACTGCGAACGTCCCTTAGGTGTACCTGTCGCAATGTACACACTGGGATACTTATTTTAAGTCCGGTGGATGCTCGGGCTCGGCTTCAGACGGGATCAACATACATCCGATACCGTAAGTACCGCGAATGTCCCGTGAACGGCCCGCTCGCGACGTCTGCTTAGGGACGTGCGTTCTAGGTCCGGCGGACGTCCATGCTCGGCTCCGGACATACGGACCTAAATCGGACATCCGTCGGACAATGTGTGCCATCTGCGATGTAATGCGTAGGATGAATAACTGGTGGACCATTAGAGTTACAGAATGGATACCCAGAGAAGGGAAGCGCCGTCGAGGACAGCAGAAAACAAATAAGGTGGGGTGATGAAGTTAAGAAATTGGCAGGCGCAAGTTGGAATCAGCTAACGCAAGACAGGGGTAGTTAGAGATCGCAGGGAGAGGCCTTCTTCCTGCAATGGTTTTATACATGGGCTGTTGATGATGATGATGATGCTACCATCAATCAATCCATGATCAGCTGCGTGAATACTTTCAAGTGACATCGTGACGTTAAACCTTGTCGTGTATATAATATCCTGCTTTGTAGCTATTGTTATTTTTGTAAACCCCTGCTTTCCTTTCTTTTTTTTTCTGTAGTCATGTATGTGACAGTGGTGCTGCATTTATATACTTCTTCCATTATAATTTTGTGTACTTTGCTCTTATGCCTGTTGCTACTTTCTAGTCCTAGCCCTGTGTAATACTTTCCCTTTCCCCTTTTTGCCCTGTATAATTATTTAATGAATTTATTTCTATTTATTTAATACATACTGCTAGCCTGATATATAACGCTGTAGCAGGGTCGGGACATAAATACAACTGTAAAAGTGGTATCAAACTAGGTTAACAGTTTCTGTTAACAATTCCAAATATCATGGACAAAGAATAAAGGCAGTACAGACACTTTCCTGCAAGTCATGCCAATGTATGTCGTTCGTATACGCAAAGGTATTATTAACACTGTAGACATAAAAAAGAAACCTTTCCGCGCACAATCACTGGCATGAAAAACACCGATACATACATTTAATCTTTCAAGCTAAGGCAGTAGAGAAATATAATTAGTTACTCTTGAGGCAAACGTATCAGTGGAACTACTACTAACGACGTGTTCAGGTAGTGCATTCCATTCCTTTATTGTCTGTGGGAAAAATGAGGACTTAAATGTATCATTGTGGAATCTATACTCTTTCAAGTGTTTACTATGTTTTGTTCTAGTAGGCCTGGTATCTGAGAACAATAGCATTAAGCGCGCTATTTCCGTTTACTTCATTATTTAAGAGCTGGAATGCGAACCTGAGACGTAGAAGCTTTGCTCGTTTGTTTATTGTGAAACGACCTGCTCTTACAAGGAGTTCAAAAGGCGAATCACGGTGTCGATACTTGTACACAAATCTAATTGCTTTCCTTTGTACAGCTTCTAATTTATCAGTATATGTTTTCGTGTGCGGAAACCAACCTGCAATACCATATTCAAGAACGGAGCGAAATAAAGATGTATATGCTAATAGTTTTGTACTTGCTGAACCAGTACGGAGTGACCGTTTTAGCGAGAAAAGAGCAAAAAAGGACTTACCTGAAATATATGACACCTGTTTATCTCATTTTAAGTCTGAGGAAATATTTACCCCGAGGTACTTGTAATGATCAACGACTTTTATTTATTTATTTTATTTAATACATACTGCTAGCCTTATATGTAAGGCTGTAGCAGGGTCGGGACACAAATACAACTGTGAGAGTGGTATCAAACTTGATTAACAGTTTCCGTTAATAACATTACCAAACAGTTTCTGTTAATAACAATTCCAAATATTGTGGACAAGTAATAAAGGCAGTACAGACACTTTCCTGCAAGTCATATAAATGTATGCAATTCATATACACAAAGGTAATAATAACACTGTAAACATAAAAAAGAAACCTTTTCACAAACAATCACTGGCATGAAAAACACTTGAAAAACACTGATATATACTTTTAATCTTTCAAGCTAAGGCAGTAGAGAAATATAATTAGTTAGTCTTGAGACAAACATATCACTTGAACTGCTACCAACGACGTCTTCTGGTAGTGCATTCCATTCTGTTATTGCCCGTGGAAAAAATGAGAACTTAAATGTGTCATTGTGGAATCTATACTCTTTCAAGTGTTTACTATGTTTTGTTCTAGTGGGCCTGGTCTCTGAGAACGACAGAAGTCGGCGGCTATTTCCGTTTACTTCATTATTTAATAGCTGGAATGCGAACTTGAGTCGTAGAAGCTTTGCTCGTTTGTTTATTGTAAAAAGACCTGCTCTTGCAAGGAGTTCAGAAGGCGAATCACGGCGTCGATACTTGTTGTATACAAATCTAATTGCTTTTCTTTGTACTGCTTCTAATTTATCAATACATCTTTTCGTGTGTGGAAACCAAGCTATAATACCATATTCAAGAATTGAGCGAACTAATGATGTATATGCTAATAGTTTTGTACTTGGTGAAGCAGTCCGGAGTGACCGTTTTAGCGAGCAAAGAGCGGAAAAGGCTTTACATGAAATATATGACACCTGTTTATCCCATTTTAAGTCTGAGGAAATAATTACTCCGAGGTACTTGTATTGGTCAACGACTTTTAACGGTACTTGATCTATTACATAGGTGAACGACAGAGGCTGCTTTTTTCTTGATATTGTCATACAGACAGATTTATCTAGATTAATATTCATCTGCCATGATCGGCACCAGTTCATAACGTTTCTAAGTGCATTGTTCAGAGTAACTTGGTCTGTAGTATTGTTGACTTCTTTATATATTATGCAATCGTCTGCGAACATGCGGACTGTCACATCCGAGTTCTCAGCTAATTCATTAATAAAAATGAGGAAAAGAATAGGAGCTAGTACTGTGCCTTGCGGTACTCCTGATAAAACAGGTGAGTGTTCGGATGAGTAGCCGTTGCAGTGAGTATACTGGGTCCTGTCTGAAAGGTAATTTTTAATCCATTTTGTGACCTTGCAATTACCAAATAAGTTATCAAGTTTCCAGAATAACTTAGTGTGCGATACCCGGTCAAAGGCTTTCGATAGATCAAGAAAGATAACGTCAGTTTGTCCACGGTTATTAATGGAAGTTGCGAGGTCATGGATTGTTTCAATTAGTTGCGTTGTCGTTGACCGGCCTTTTCTAAACCCATGTTGATTTTCACATAGAAGTTTGTTGTCGTCTGTGAACTGCATAATGTGTTTAAGTATGATATGTTCAAATATTTTGCAGACAGTACAAGTTAAGGAAACTGGACGATAGTTAGAGGGATTTGTAGCATCTCCAGATTTATGGATCGGTATAATCTTAGCAGTTTTCCATTCACGCGGTAATTCACCAGTGTTCATAGATTTTGATAAATAAGTGAAAGGTATTTGGCTATCCACTCGGCGTATCTTTTCAGAAAAGTATTCGGAATGCCATCAGGTCCACTGGATTTTTTCTCGTCAATGTTAAGAAGTAGTGAAAAGATCCCTGGTTCCGTAATAATTATCTCACCCATTGGTTCCCTTCTAGTCCCTTCATCAATTCCTATTGGGGGTAAAACACCATTATCAATGGTAAAAACAGAGTTGAAATAGTCATTAAACATTTTCGCTTTCTTTAAAGCTTCAGTGTGAGGTAGGTTGTTTTCTTTATGAATTCTGGAGTTCAAATATCTCCAGAATTTATGAGGAGCCGTTTTGATAAAGTTATTTAAAGTAACATTAAGGTATCTATCTTTAGCTGCTCTTATATTTGCTTTTAGAGAATGGGAGAGCTTGCGGATTAGTTCAGTTAAGTGGGATTCGTCAGACTTATTTTTAGCTTTTCTTAGCCTTGTAACCCGACGTTTCATGTGTATTATATCACGGGTTATCCACGGGTTCTTTTTATGCACTCTCTTTTTCCTTACGGGTACAAATGATGTCAAACAGTTTTTAACAATGTTCTTAAAAGATAGCCATAAGTCATCTGCTCGAACTGAATCGTTTTGGTAATCATTAAGAAAAGCCGAATAACAGTTTTCAAGGAAATCAATAGTGCTGACGTCATCAGCATTTGACCAGTCTAAAACATTCGTGAAACGCTCATCCTTACGCTTTGGTGACTGCAATAACATAGAACATTTAGTTGCTTTATGGTCTGATACGCCGTCCAATACTTCCCACGTGGCACTGTCTGAAAGGACATTGTCACTTATAAATATCAAATCCAGAACACTGCAGCTTGTGGAAGTTACGCGAGTGGGTTGTCGAATTATCTGTCGTAAACCGAAGTTGAATGCTATCTCGAGCAGTGTTTCTGCAGAGGCTACTTCTGTGTGCCCACTGCAATTCGAATTCCAGTCTATGTCAGGAAGATTGTAATCTCCAGTAAGAATGATTTGTTTTGCGTTTTTAAGATGAATTTGCATATATTCGGACAAAGCTTGTAACCCATCTACTCCTGAGTTAGGTGCGCGATACAATGTTCCAACCGCAGCAGATAAGTTCGCCTTCTTAATCTTACACCAAAGTGCCTCGGCGCCGTCGATTTGTGGTAGGGGCGTTACCTGAATGTCATCCTTCACTAAAATTGCAACTCCGCCGCCACGTGTACTTCTGTCGCTGCGTAGTACTACGTAGCCCGGTGGAAAGATATCGCTGTTTGATATAAGTGGGGAAAGCCATGTTTCGGTGATAGTGACGACATCAGGACTATGCTCAAGAAGGAATGCTTCCAGTTCGACCACCTTGTTTACGACACTTCTGGCATTGATATTAATGACGGTAAAGTTATCATATGACTCGTAGGGTGAGAGGTTACGTGCTCTGCTTAGTTTTTTGTGACTGCTACTCTGGTGTTCGTCTCCTCATCCCAAGCGAATAACTCATCATTGATTTTAATTTTATCGAAGTGTAGCGTAACCTTTTCTTGTCTATCTCTGTTTGTCTTGCTGCTAACCCAAAGATTTTTTCTTATGTTCCGTACTCTCATTGAAAAGTCTTCGCCGATAGATACCTTGGAGCCTTTTAGTTTCGAACAGTTTCTGAGTATTTTGGATTTGTCTCTGAAGTCAACAAGCTTGAATATTACAGGTCTTGTTTTGTTTGGTTTTTTTGCACCGAGACGATGAATTCTTTCGGTGCCCGATATTGTCACCCCGAGGGTGTCTCTGAGAAGTTTGCCGGTAATTTCCTCCTCGAGAGTAGCCGAAGTCTCATTTTCGGTCTCAGTAATGCCAAATACTATTAAATTTGACCGCCTGCTTCTGTTCTCAAGTTCATCTATTTGTCTAGCCATGCGATTGACGCTGTGTTCCAGTGACGATACCTTTTCTTCAGCAGAAGTTATCCTCTCTTCTAGAAGTGCAAGCTTGTCGAGCTTAGCATGTACAGCTGTTAAGGATTCATTGGTTCTCTTGTTTTCTTCTTTGATAGTATTTAGGTCAGAGGCAACATTTCTAATCTCTGCCAAGATCGCCTGCGTGTCAGGTCCAGGGTTGCTCTCGACATCGCCATCTACTAGCAGTAGCAGTTTTAAAAATGCGAAACAACGGTTAACTATAAAACACATTGGCCGAGGGCACGGCAGCACCAGGAGAAACGGGTCATTACTGTGATAGCATTTTCCAAAATATTTTCTCACCTGGAGAAGAAAAACGAAGGGGTTTGAGGACCACATGTTCGTTGCGGTGCCGCCGTGTCCAATGCCGGAACCTTGCAAGCTGTTCTCTTTATAAGTGTCAGTAGTCGATGACGTCACGAAGCCTGGTATCACGGTATGATAGCTGTCCAGTTGATATGCCCGTGTGTCGGCAAACAGATCGGCCCATGGGACGTCATAGAATTCCGTGCTTGTACTTCCTTCGACGGTTCGTTCGGGAAGTTGCGAAACGTGCTGCTTGCTCTGGGTCGCTAGCAGGATTGCCGGTATTGCCTGGAGAAGAAAAACGAAGGGGTTTGAGGACCACACGTTCGTTGCGGTGCCGCCGTGTCCGATGCCGGAACCTTGCAAGCTGTTCTCTTTATAAGTGTCAGTAGTCGATGACGTCACGAAGCCTGGTATCACGGTATGATAGCTGTCCAGTTGATATGCCCGTGTGTCGGCAAACAGATCGGCCCATGGGACGTCATAGAATTCCGTGCTTGTACTTCCTTCGACGGTTCGTTCGGGAAGTTGCGAAACGTGCTGCTTGCTCTGGGTCGCTAGCAGGATTGCCGGTATTGCCTGGAGAAGAAAAACGAAGGGGTTTGAGGACCACATGTTCGTTGCGGTGCCGCCGTGACTTTTAACGGTACTTGATCTATTACATAGATGAACGACAGGGGCTTCTTTTTTCTTGATATTGTTACGGAGAGGCGCTGAAGATGGCTGTCAAATGTTGGCGAAAAAACAATGGCATCGTCAAGGTAGCGCAAGCAGGTTGACCATTTCAAGCCATGAAGAAGCGAATCCATCATGCGCTCGAATGTGGCCGGCGCATTGCAAAGGCCGGAAGGCATCACTTTAAAGTGGTAGAGGCTATCGGGAGTTACGAATGCGGTTTTTTCGCGGTCCAGTGGGTCAACAGCAATCTGCCAATAACCTGAGCGAAGTTCAATAGATGAGAAATATTGGGCGCCGTGAAGACAGTCGAGTGCGTCGTCGATACGGGGCAAGGGATAGACTTCCTTTTTCGTGATCTTGTTGAGGTGTCGATAGTCAACACAAAATCGCCAGGTGTTGTCCTTTTTCTTGACCAGCACAACAGGAGCGGCCCAAGGACTCGAGGACGGTTCGATGATGTTCTTGGCCAGCATTTTATCGACTTCCTTTTGGATTATGGCGCGTTCCGCAGCGGAAACGTGATAAGGGCGCCGGTGAACCGGTTGAGCATGACTGGTGTGGATGGAGTGCTTAACAACTGTTGTCTTGCCTAAAGGGCGAGATCAAAGATATCGGAATACGACAGCAAGGCCCGGCGAAGATCTTCTGCTTGCGTATGCGGGAGGACGGCTCATATCATTTTCTCGAAGTTGGCACACAGCGACAAGGTGGCTCTGAAGGAGCCGGAAACAGTTCGAGGGCCGTCGACGGCTAACACAGAAATCGCGCATTCTTGCAACGACGACACGGTGGCAAGTGCGATACCAGCAGGTAGCACGTGGGTAGAAAGACCAAAGTTCAAAAGTGGCAGGCAGGTTTTGTTGTCGCGTACGGTAACCACAGTGTGCGGGAGAACGACAGAGTGCATCAAGGCCACGTCGAGAATCGGGGAAACAACGTATTCACCATTGCACACAGGAGGAGGGGACTTAATGGGACGTACGTGGAGGCTTGCGGTGGCAGTTGGAGGAACTCAACAGAACATAAGCGGCTGGGAGTGTCCGATAGTACGTGGGCGTCAAAAGGAATTTCCAGTTGAAGGACACCTGTGGAGCAGTCCATAACGGCTGAGTGCGTCGAGAGAAAGTCTAGGCCTAGGATCACATCGTGGGGACACTGCGCAAGCACGGCAAACAAACCAATGGTCTGATGGCCAGCAATGCACACTCGGGCGGTGCACATACCAAGAACGGCAGACGAGCTGCTATCAGCGACCCGTACTGTGCTCTGAATTGCGGGCGTAATCACTTTGCGGAGCTGAGTACGGAGAGCAGCGCTCATTGTTGAAATCTGCGCCCCGGTGTCTATGAGGGCCGTAACGGTGACGTCGTCCACTTCAATGTCCAGAAGGTTTCGGCGCGTAGGTACAGTCAACAGAGGATTTGTATATCGGGTCACTGATGCAGCATCACCTCCGTTAGCTGCACGGCTTAGTTTTCCGGAGCGTAGGTGCCAGGCCGTGCAGGGGACGATGACCGGTATGGTCGTGGCGATCGAGATCGACGGCCTTGTGGGGACGGTGAGCGGCTAAACCTGGAGTGTGGAATGGCAGCATCGGAAGCACTATCTATCTATCTATCTATCTATCTATCTATCTATCTATCTATCTATCTATCTATCTATCTATCTATCTATCTATCTATCTATCTATCTATCTATCTATCTATCTATCTATCTATCTCGCCCATTGGTTCCCTTCTAGTTCCTTCATCAATTCCTATTGGGGGTAAAACGACATCATCACTAGTAAAAACAGAGTTGAAATAGTCATTAAACATTTTCGCTTTCTTTAAAGCTTCAGTGTGAGGGAGGTTATTTTCTTTATGAGTTAGGAAGTTCAAATAGCGCCAGAATTTATAGGGAGCCGTTTTTATAAAGTTATTTAAAGTAACATTAAGGTATCTATCTTTAGCTGCTCTATTTGTGTTTAGATAATGGGGGAGCTTGCGGATTAGTTCAGTTAAGTGCGATTCGTCAGACCTATTTTCAGCCTTTCTTAGCCTTCTAACCCTACGTTTCCGCAATCTTCGAGAAGTTGTCAATGAAGCGGCGATAATACGCGCACAAGCCCAGGAAGCGTCGGACGGCCTTCTTGTCGGCAGGAAGAGGAAAAGCTGCTACAGCGGCAAGCTTGTCGGGATCGGGTCGAACTCCTTTGGCGCTGACGACGTGTCCGAGAAACTTGAGCTCTTCATAACCGAAGTGGCACTTCTCTGGTTTAGGCGTGAGGTCAGCCGATCGGAGCGCTTCTAGCACATGCCGCAGGCGATGAAGATGTTGCTCAAATGTTTCAGAAAAGACAACTACGTCGTCAAGATACACAAGGCAAGTCTGCCACTTCAATCCAGCGAGGACAGTATCCATCATGCGCTGGAAAGTTGCTGGGGCTGAACACAAACCGAAAGGGAGCACTCGAAATTCGTAAAGGCCGTCGGGAGTCACAAAGGCAGTTTTCTCGCGGTCTCGTTCATCTACCTCGATCTGCCAGTATCCACTTTTCAAGTCGAGTGACGAAAAGTACTGGGCACGCCGCAGTCTATCTAACGAGTCGTCGATACGTGGCAGTGGGTACACGTCCTTTTTAGTTACGTTGTTGAGCTTCCGGTAGTCGACGCAAAAGCGTAGCGTTCCGTCTTTCTTTTTGACAAGAACGACCGGAGACGACCATGAGCTGTTGGAAGGTTAGATCACGCCATCTTCAAGCATCTCTTGTACTTGCGTACGAATCGCCGCGCGTTCCTTTGCCGACACGCGGTAAGGCTGCTGGTGTATCGGGCGTGCGTCGTCGCATGTGATGATCCGGTGCCTTGTAACCGAAGTCTGGCGTACCTTAGACGAGCTTGCGAAGCATGCCCTGAATTCAAGCAAGAGCTCGTGCAGTGCTGCCTGTTTGTCGTTAGATAACTCAGGATTAATGTCGACGGTGCCCAGTGACTTGTCAGCCAGCCTCACTGGTTCAGGGGCAAAACATTCAGCTACGTGTTCCACTTCTTCGGCAAACGCTATCGAAGTACCGCGGAAGAGGTGTCGATGCTCATTACTTAAGTTGGTGACTAGCAACTTAGATCGACCATCACGAAGCTGTAGCACACTCCTGGCCGCACAAACACCTTGTGTCAGTAGATGCGCTAAGTTACTTTCTGCGACCACTCCACCTTCGCGCATTCCACCGCACATCACTTCGACTAGAACACTGGCTCGTGGAGGAAGCGTAACACTTTCGGCGGAAACACGTAGCGCGTCATCACGTCGATTGTCGTCGTTTGCGTCGATTGCTTGGTCGGCTGAGAAGGTGACTACACCGCCCCGTAAGTCAATAACAGCGCCGTATTCCTGCAGGAAGTCAACTCCGAGAATGACGTCGCGGGAGCATTCGCGTAGGACAAGGCAACTCGCCACGAATGTCGATCCTCGAATCCGAACTCTTGTCGTGCAGGTTCCCAGTGGAGTAACGACGTGACCGCCAGCCGTACGAATCTGCGAGCCATGCCAAGGTGTAATTACTTTCTTCAGAAACGTCGCCATCTTCCCGCTTAATATAGAATAGTCCGCTCCGGTGTCCACTAAAGCGCTAACCGCGTAACCGTCGATCACCACCGGTATGTCGAGCGAAAGCCGGTCATTCCGTTCAGTTGATGGCGTACCGGTACCCTTGTTTACTCGCGTCGATCGGAGGTCTTCAGCGCGTCGACTGCCAGCGGCCTCGCCCCCAAAGGTCGCTGTAGTTAGTTTTCCCGGCGGGGACTTGGCGACCGTCCGCTCGAATACCGGTGGGGCGATGGTGAAAATCGCCTTGGCGACGGCGAGCGTGACTGCCGCCCGGTAGGCGGTGGCATGCGTTGCTGAGCCAGATAATCCTCAATGTCCCGAGGTCGTTGGCCCAGTCGGGGTGGCGGCGAATAGGCAGAAAAGCCCCGCAACCCGAGGCGTCGGTATGGGCACTGGCGGTACAAATGATCTGCCTCACCACAGTGGAAACACAGAGGACGGCGATCCGGAGTGCGCCAAACCTCTGACTTCCGAGGGGGCATGCGTCGATCATCGGCGTAATGCACTGGTCGCTCTTGCGGAAGCACAACCGGAGAAGCGGCATGGGGAAACGGTGGAGGCGTGCGTCGTTCCTCGATGTATGGCACCGGTTGGGCTGGTGGGAGTGCAACCGGATGAGCGGCTTGAACAAACAGCGGCGGGGACGAAGCAGGCTGTCGCAAGACTTCTGCGTAGGTCGCACGGTGGTGTACAGAAGGTGCAGGCGCGGTGTTAGAAAAAGGAACGGTGGACCGGAGCGCTTGGTGCACTTCATCTCTTATTACACTCGCTATGGAGCTCACCGTGGCTTGTGGGGTGCCGTAAACCTTCAGTATCTCTTCGCGCACAACGGTGCGGATGAGGTCTCGAAGGTTGTCATTGTGGCTTCCGATGGCCGTGGACATGTCCGTAGTCGCGTTCACTTGCCGCTCGTAAAAGTTAGAGCGCTGCTGAAGCGTCTTCTCCATACTGACCGCCTCGGATAGAAATTCGGCGACAGTCTGCGGAGGATTGCGCACCAGACCAGCGAAGAGCTGCTCCTTCACCCCTCGCATCAGGTGACGCAACTTCTTGTCCTCGGTCATTCCAGGGTCTGCTCGTCTGAAGAGGCGCGTCATATCTTCAACGAACGCGGTAACGCTTTCGTTGGGAAGCTGGACGCGGACCTGAATTGCTCGTTCGGCTCGTTCGCGGCGATCAGGACTGGCGTAAGTGTCCAGTAAATGACGGCGGAACTCGCGCCACGACGTCAGTTGCTCCTCACGGTTTTGAAGCCATGTACGCGCGCCGTCCTCGAGGCAAAAGTAGACATTCCTACGTTTAGTCGCGTCGTCCCATTCGTTGTATTCGGCGACGCGCTCGAAGTCGGTCATCCAGTCTTCGACGTCTTCGAAGATGTCGCCATGGAACGACTTCGGCGCCAGCGGGTTCTGAAGTGTATACCGGTTCGTCATTGCACGTTCCATACCGGTTGAGGTAGTCTGAAGCACTACGGTGTCTTCAGGGGGCAGTCCCCGGATCCTGCGGCTGGTCCGATGGACGGGAGTATCGACTAACACATGGCTGGTGCTTCTGCTCCCAGGAGGAGTCTGTGGCATGAGTGATAAATACCCAGCACCTCCACCACTTTGCCACGGGTCTTCAAAAGGGGCTGACGACGTTTATTGGGAGCGGCTGGGGCTCTGGCGAAAACGGCAGCGAGAGGCAGCTATCGAGCGGGGCGGTTAGCACGCGCACTTCTTTCTTCTTGCGCCTCTGCGCTTGCCCTATGCCCACTACTACAGGTGACAATATTATATCTATGGTTATCAACGGGTTCTTTTTATACACTCTCTTTTTCCTTACGAGTACAAATGATGTTAAACAGTTTTGAACAATGTTCTTAAAATCTGCTCGAACTGAATCGTTTTGGTAATCATTAAGAAAAGCCGAATAACAGTTTTCAAGGAAATCAATAGTGCTGACGTCATCAGCATTTGACCAGTCTAAAACATTCGTGAAACGCTCATCCTTACGCTTTGGTGACTGCAATAACATAGAACATTTAGTTGCTTTATGGTCTGATACGCCGTCCAATACTTCCCACGTGGCACTGTCTGAAAGGTCATTGTCACTTATAAATATCAAATCCAGAACACTGCAGCTTGTGGAAGTTACGCGAGTGGGTTGTCGAATTATCTGTCGTAAACCGAAGTTGAATGCTATCTCGAGCAGTGTTTCTGCAGAGGCTACTTCTGTGTGCCCACTGCAATTCGAATTCCAGTCTATGTCAGGAAGATTGTAATCTCCAGTAAGAATGATTTGTTTTGCGTTTTTAAGATGAATTTGCATATATTCGGACAAAGCTTGTAACCCATCTACTCCTGAGTTAGGTGCGCGATACAATGTTCCAACCGCAGCAGATAAGTTCGCCTTCTTAATCTTACACCAAAGTGCCTCGGCGCCGTCGATTTGTGGTAGGGGCGTTACCTGAATGTCATCCTTCACTAAAATTGCAACTCCGCCGCCACGTGTACTTCTGTCGCTGCGTAGTACTACGTAGCCCGGTGGAAAGATATCGCTGTTTGATATAAGTGGGGAAAGCCATGTTTCGGTGATAGTGACGACATCAGGACTATGCTCAAGAAGGAATGCTTCCAGTTCGACCACCTTGTTTACGACACTTCTGGCATTGATATTAATGACGGTAAAGTTATCATATGACTCGTAGGGTGAGAGGTTACGTGCTCTGCTTAGTTTTTTGTGACTGCTACTCTGGTGTTCGTCTCCTCATCCCAAGCGAATAACTCATCATTGATTTTAATTTTATCGAAGTGTAGCGTAACCTTTTCTTGTCTATCTCTGTTTGTCTTGCTGCTAACCCAAAGATTTTTTCTTATGTTCCGTACTCTCATTGAAAAGTCTTCGCCGATAGATACCTTGGAGCCTTTTAGTTTCGAACAGTTTCTGAGTATTTTGGATTTGTCTCTGAAGTCAACAAGCTTGAATATTACAGGTCTTGTTTTGTTTGGTTTTTTTGCACCGAGACGATGAATTCTTTCGGTGCCCGATATTGTCACCCCGAGGGTGTCTCTGAGAAGTTTGCCGGTAATTTCCTCCTCGAGAGTAGCCGAAGTCTCATTTTCGGTCTCAGTAATGCCAAATACTATTAAATTTGACCGCCTGCTTCTGTTCTCAAGTTCATCTATTTGTCTAGCCATGCGATTGACGCTGTGTTCCAGTGACGATACCTTTTCTTCAGCAGAAGTTATCCTCTCTTCTAGAAGTGCAAGCTTGTCGAGCTTAGCATGTACAGCTGTTAAGGATTCATTGGTTCTCTTGTTTTCTTCTTTGATAGTATTTAGGTCAGAGGCAACATTTCTAATCTCTGCCAAGATCGCCTGCGTGTCAGGTCCAGGGTTGCTCTCGACATCGCCATCTACTAGCAGTAGCAGTTTTAAAAATGCGAAACAACGGTTAACTATAAAACACATTGGCCGAGGGCACGGCAGCACCAGGAGAAACGGGTCATTACTGTGATAGCATTTTCCAAAATATTTTCTCACCTGGAGAAGAAAAACGAAGGGGTTTGAGGACCACATGTTCGTTGCGGTGCCGCCGTGTCCAATGCCGGAACCTTGCAAGCTGTTCTCTTTATAAGTGTCAGTAGTCGATGACGTCACGAAGCCTGGTATCACGGTATGATAGCTGTCCAGTTGATATGCCCGTGTGTCGGCAAACAGATCGGCCCATGGGACGTCATAGAATTCCGTGCTTGTACTTCCTTCGACGGTTCGTTCGGGAAGTTGCGAAACGTGCTGCTTGCTCTGGGTCGCTAGCAGGATTGCCGGTATTGCCTGGAGAAGAAAAACGAAGGGGTTTGAGGACCACACGTTCGTTGCGGTGCCGCCGTGTCCGATGCCGGAACCTTGCAAGCTGTTCTCTTTATAAGTGTCAGTAGTCGATGACGTCACGAAGCCTGGTATCACGGTATGATAGCTGTCCAGTTGATATGCCCGTGTGTCGGCAAACAGATCGGCCCATGGGACGTCATAGAATTCCGTGCTTGTACTTCCTTCGACGGTTCGTTCGGGAAGTTGCGAAACGTGCTGCTTGCTCTGGGTCGCTAGCAGGATTGCCGGTATTGCCTGGAGAAGAAAAACGAAGGGGTTTGAGGACCACATGTTCGTTGCGGTGCCGCCGTGACTTTTAACGGTACTTGATCTATTACATAGATGAACGACAGGGGCTTCTTTTTTCTTGATATTGTTACGGAGAGGCGCTGAAGATGGCTGTCAAATGTTGGCGAAAAAACAATGGCATCGTCAAGGTAGCGCAAGCAGGTTGACCATTTCAAGCCATGAAGAAGCGAATCCATCATGCGCTCGAATGTGGCCGGCGCATTGCAAAGGCCGGAAGGCATCACTTTAAAGTGGTAGAGGCTATCGGGAGTTACGAATGCGGTTTTTTTCGCGGTCCAGTGGGTCAACAGCAATCTGCCAATAACCTGAGCGAAGTTCAATAGATGAGAAATATTGGGCGCCGTGAAGACAGTCGAGTGCGTCGTCGATACGGGGCAAGGGATAGACTTCCTTTTTCGTGATCTTGTTGAGGTGTCGATAGTCAACACAAAATCGCCAGGTGTTGTCCTTTTTCTTGACCAGCACAACAGGAGCGGCCCAAGGACTCGAGGACGGTTCGATGATGTTCTTGGCCAGCATTTTATCGACTTCCTTTTGGATTATGGCGCGTTCCGCAGCGGAAACGTGATAAGGGCGCCGGTGAACCGGTTGAGCATGACTGGTGTGGATGGAGTGCTTAACAACTGTTGTCTTGCCTAAAGGGCGATTTTCGAGATCAAAGATATCGGAATACGACAGCAAGGCCCGGCGAAGATCTTCTGCTTGCGTATGCGGGAGGACGGCTCATATCATTTTCTCGAAGTTGGCACACAGCGACAAGGTGGCTCTGAAGGAGCCGGAAACAGTTCGAGGGCCGTCGACGGCTAACACAGAAATCGCGCATTCTTGCAACGACGACACGGTGGCAAGTGCGATACCAGCAGGTAGCACGTGGGTAGAAAGACCAAAGTTCAAAAGTGGCAGGCAGGTTTTGTTGTCGCGTACGGTAACCACAGTGTGCGGGAGAACGACAGAGTGCATCAAGGCCACGTCGAGAATCGGGGAAACAACGTATTCACCATTGCACACAGGAGGAGGGGACTTAATGGGACGTACGTGGAGGCTTGCGGTGGCAGTTGGAGGAACTCAACAGAACATAAGCGGCTGGGAGTGTCCGATAGTACGTGGGCGTCAAAAGGAATTTCCAGTTGAAGGACACCTGTGGAGCAGTCCATAACGGCTGAGTGCGTCGAGAGAAAGTCTAGGCCTAGGATCACATCGTGGGGACACTGCGCAAGCACGGCAAACAAACCAATGGTCTGATGGCCAGCAATGCACACTCGGGCGGTGCACATACCAAGAACGGCAGACGAGCTGCTATCAGCGACCCGTACTGTGCTCTGAATTGCGGGCGTAATCACTTTGCGGAGCTGAGTACGGAGAGCAGCGCTCATTGTTGAAATCTGCGCCCCGGTGTCTATGAGGGCCGTAACGGTGACGTCGTCCACTTCAATGTCCAGAAGGTTTCGGCGCGTAGGTACAGTCAACAGAGGATTTGTATATCGGGTCACTGATGCAGCATCACCTCCGTTAGCTGCACGGCTTAGTTTTCCGGAGCGTAGGTGCCAGGCCGTGCAGGGGACGATGACCGGTATGGTCGTGGCGATCGAGATCGACGGCCTTGTGGGGACGGTGAGCGGCTAAACCTGGAGTGTGGAATGGCAGCATCGGAAGCACTATCTATCTATCTATCTATCTATCTATCTATCTATCTATCTATCTATCTATCTATCTATCTATCTATCTATCTATCTATCTATATCTATCTATCTATCTATCTATCTATCTATCTATCTATCTATCTATCTATCTATCTCGCCCATTGGTTCCCTTCTAGTTCCTTCATCAATTCCTATTGGGGGTAAAACGACATCATCACTAGTAAAAACAGAGTTGAAATAGTCATTAAACATTTTCGCTTTCTTTAAAGCTTCAGTGTGAGGGAGGTTATTTTCTTTATGAGTTAGGAAGTTCAAATAGCGCCAGAATTTATAGGGAGCCGTTTTTATAAAGTTATTTAAAGTAACATTAAGGTATCTATCTTTAGCTGCTCTATTTGTGTTTAGATAATGGGGGAGCTTGCGGATTAGTTCAGTTAAGTGCGATTCGTCAGACCTATTTTCAGCCTTTCTTAGCCTTCTAACCCTACGTTTCCGCAATCTTCGAGAAGTTGTCAATGAAGCGGCGATAATACGCGCACAAGCCCAGGAAGCGTCGGACGGCCTTCTTGTCGGCAGGAAGAGGAAAAGCTGCTACAGCGGCAAGCTTGTCGGGATCGGGTCGAACTCCTTTGGCGCTGACGACGTGTCCGAGAAACTTGAGCTCTTCATAACCGAAGTGGCACTTCTCTGGTTTAGGCGTGAGGTCAGCCGATCGGAGCGCTTCTAGCACATGCCGCAGGCGATGAAGATGTTGCTCAAATGTTTCAGAAAAGACAACTACGTCGTCAAGATACACAAGGCAAGTCTGCCACTTCAATCCAGCGAGGACAGTATCCATCATGCGCTGGAAAGTTGCTGGGGCTGAACACAAACCGAAAGGGAGCACTCGAAATTCGTAAAGGCCGTCGGGAGTCACAAAGGCAGTTTTCTCGCGGTCTCGTTCATCTACCTCGATCTGCCAGTATCCACTTTTCAAAGTCGAGTGACGAAAAGTACTGGGCACGCCGCAGTCTATCTAACGAGTCGTCGATACGTGGCAGTGGGTACACGTCCTTTTTAGTTACGTTGTTGAGCTTCCGGTAGTCGACGCAAAAGCGTAGCGTTCCGTCTTTCTTTTTGACAAGAACGACCGGAGACGACCATGAGCTGTTGGAAGGTTAGATCACGCCATCTTCAAGCATCTCTTGTACTTGCGTACGAATCGCCGCGCGTTCCTTTGCCGACACGCGGTAAGGCTGCTGGTGTATCGGGCGTGCGTCGTCGCATGTGATGATCCGGTGCCTTGTAACCGAAGTCTGGCGTACCTTAGACGAGCTTGCGAAGCATGCCCTGAATTCAAGCAAGAGCTCGTGCAGTGCTGCCTGTTTGTCGTTAGATAACTCAGGATTAATGTCGACGGTGCCCAGTGACTTGTCAGCCAGCCTCACTGGTTCAGGGGCAAAACATTCAGCTACGTGTTCCACTTCTTCGGCAAACGCTATCGAAGTACCGCGGAAGAGGTGTCGATGCTCATTACTAAGTTGGTGACTAGCAACTTAGATCGACCATCACGAAGCTGTAGCACACTCCTGGCCGCACAAACACCTTGTGTCAGTAGATGCGCTAAGTTACTTTCTGCGACCACTCCACCTTCGCGCATTCCACCGCACATCACTTCGACTAGAACACTGGCTCGTGGAGGAAGCGTAACACTTTCGGCGGAAACACGTAGCGCGTCATCACGTCGATTGTCGTCGTTTGCGTCGATTGCTTGGTCGGCTGAGAAGGTGACTACACCGCCCCGTAAGTCAATAACAGCGCCGTATTCCTGCAGGAAGTCAACTCCGAGAATGACGTCGCGGGAGCATTCGCGTAGGACAAGGCAACTCGCCACGAATGTCGATCCTCGAATCCGAACTCTTGTCGTGCAGGTTCCCAGTGGAGTAACGACGTGACCGCCAGCCGTACGAATCTGCGAGCCATGCCAAGGTGTAATTACTTTCTTCAGAAACGTCGCCATCTTCCCGCTTAATATAGAATAGTCCGCTCCGGTGTCCACTAAAGCGCTAACCGCGTAACCGTCGATCACCACCGGTATGTCGAGCGAAAGCCGGTCATTCCGTTCAGTTGATGGCGTACCGGTACCCTTGTTTACTCGCGTCGATCGGAGGTCTTCAGCGCGTCGACTGCCAGCGGCCTCGCCCCCAAAGGTCGCTGTAGTTAGTTTTCCCGGCGGGGACTTGGCGACCGTCCGCTCGAATACCGCTGGGGCGATGGTGAAAATCGCCTTGGCGACGGCGAGCGTGACTGCCGCCCGGTAGGCGGTGGCATGCGTTGCTGAGCCAGATAATCCTCAATGTCCCGAGGTCGTTGGCCCAGTCGGGGTGGCGGCGAATAGGCAGAAAAGCCCCGCAACCCGAGGCGTCGGTATGGGCACTGGCGGTACAAATGATCTGCCTCACCACAGTGGAAACACAGAGGACGGCGATCCGGAGTGCGCCAAACCTCTGACTTCCGAGGGGGCATGCGTCGATCATCGGCGTAATGCACTGGTCGCTCTTGCGGAAGCACAACCGGAGAAGCGGCATGGGGAAACGGTGGAGGCGTGCGTCGTTCCTCGATGTATGGCACCGGTTGGGCTGGTGGGAGTGCAACCGGATGAGCGGCTTGAACAAACAGCGGCGGGGACGAAGCAGGCTGTCGCAAGACTTCTGCGTAGGTCGCACGGTGGTGTACAGAAGGTGCAGGCGCGGTGTTAGAAAAAGGAACGGTGGACCGGAGCGCTTGGTGCACTTCATCTCTTATTACACTCGCTATGGAGCTCACCGTGGCTTGTGGGGTGCCGTAAACCTTCAGTATCTCTTCGCGCACAACGGTGCGGATGAGGTCTCGAAGGTTGTCATTGTGGCTTCCGATGGCCGTGGACATGTCCGTAGTCGCGTTCACTTGCCGCTCGTAAAAGTTAGAGCGCTGCTGAAGCGTCTTCTCCATACTGACCGCCTCGGATAGAAATTCGGCGACAGTCTGCGGAGGATTGCGCACCAGACCAGCGAAGAGCTGCTCCTTCACCCCTCGCATCAGGTGACGCAACTTCTTGTCCTCGGTCATTCCAGGGTCTGCTCGTCTGAAGAGGCGCGTCATATCTTCAACGAACGCGGTAACGCTTTCGTTGGGAAGCTGGACGCGGACCTGAATTGCTCGTTCGGCTCGTTCGCGGCGATCAGGACTGGCGTAAGTGTCCAGTAAATGACGGCGGAACTCGCGCCACGACGTCAGTTGCTCCTCACGGTTTTGAAGCCATGTACGCGCGCCGTCCTCGAGGCAAAAGTAGACATTCCTACGTTTAGTCGCGTCGTCCCATTCGTTGTATTCGGCGACGCGCTCGAAGTCGGTCATCCAGTCTTCGACGTCTTCGAAGATGTCGCCATGGAACGACTTCGGCGCCAGCGGGTTCTGAAGTGTATACCGGTTCGTCATTGCACGTTCCATACCGGTTGAGGTAGTCTGAAGCACTACGGTGTCTTCAGGGGGCAGTCCCCGGATCCTGCGGCTGGTCCGATGGACGGGAGTATCGACTAACACATGGCTGGTGCTTCTGCTCCCAGGAGGAGTCTGTGGCATGAGTGATAAATACCCAGCACCTCCACCACTTTGCCACGGGTCTTCAAAAGGGGCTGACG
This sequence comes from Dermacentor silvarum, assembly GCF_013339745.2. Classification (NCBI taxonomy): domain Eukaryota; kingdom Metazoa; phylum Arthropoda; class Arachnida; order Ixodida; family Ixodidae; genus Dermacentor; species Dermacentor silvarum. Next base: position 174,400,280 of record NC_051158.1, read on the forward strand.
ACGTTTATTGGGAGCGGCTGGGGCTCTGGCGAAAACGGCAGCGAGAGGCAGCTATCGAGCGGGGCGGTTAGCACGCGCACTTCTTTCTTCTTGCGCCTCTGCGCTTGCCCTATGCCCACTACTACAGGTGACAATATTATATCTATGGTTATCAACGGGTTCTTTTTATACACTCTCTTTTTCCTTACGAGTACAAATGATGTTAAACAGTTTTGAACAATGTTCTTAAAATCTGCTCGAACTGTATCGTTTTGGTAATCATTAAGAAAAGCCGAGTAACAGTTTTCAAGAAAATCAATAGTGCTGACGCCATCAGCATTTGACCAGTCTAAAACATTCGTGAAAAGCTCATCCTTACGCTTTGGTGAGTGCAATAACAGAGAACATTTAGTTGCTTTATGATCTGATACGCCGTCCAATATTTCCCACGCGGCACTGTCTGAAAGGACATCGTCACTTATAAAAAATCCAGAATACTGCAGCTTGTGGAAGTTACGCGAGTGGGTTGTCGAATTATCTGTCGTAAATCGAAGTTGAATGCTATCTCGAGCAGTGTTTCTGCAGAGGCTACTTCTGTGTGCCCACTGCAATTCAAATTTCAGTCTACGTCAGGAAAATTGTAATCTCCAGTTAGAAGAATTTGTTTTGCGTTTTTAAGATGAATTTGCATATGTTCGGTCACAGCTTGTAACCCATCTACTCCTGAGTTAGGTGCGCGATACAGTGTTCTAACCGCGGCAGATGAGTTCGCCTTCTTAATCTTACACCAAAGTGTCTCGGCGCCGTCGATTTGTGGTAGGGGCGTTACCTGAACGTCGTCCTTCACTAAAATTCCAACTCAGCCACCACATGTACTTCTGTCGCTGCGTAGCACTACGTAGCCCGGTGGAAAGATATCGCTGTTTGATATAAGTGGGGAGAGCCATGTTTCGGTGATAGTAATATCACGACTATGCTCAAGAAGGAATGCTTCCAGTTTGACCACCTTGTTTACGACACTTCTGGCGTTGATATTAATGACGGTAAATCTATCATATGTGTGGTAGTGTGAGCGGCTTTGCTTAGTTTTTTGTGACAGCTACTGTGGTGTTCGTCTCCTCATCCCAAGTGAATAACTGATCCTTCATCTTAATTTTATCGAAGTGTAGCGTAACCTTTTCTTGTCTATCTCTATCTTGCTGCTAACGCAAAGATGTTTTTTTATGTTCCGCACTCTCATTGAAAAGTCTTCGCCGATAGATATCTTGAAGCCTTTTAGTTTCGAACAATTTCTGAGTATTTTGAATTTGTCTCTGAAGTCCACAAGCTTGAATATTACTTGTCTTATTATTTTTTTTTTGCACCGAGGCCATGAATTCTTTCGGTGCCCGATATTGTCACCCCGAGGGTGTCTGAGAAGTTTATTGGTAATTTCCGCCTCAAGAGTAGCCGTAGTCTCATTTTCGGTCTCAGTAATGCCAAATACTATTAAATTTGACCGCCTGCTTCTGTTCTCCAGTTCATTGATTTGTATAGCCATGCGATTGACGCTGTATTGTCGGTGGAACCAGCGACGATACCTTTTCTTCAGCAGATGTTATCCTATCTTCTAGAAGTGCAAGCTTGTCGAGCTTAGCATGTATAGGTGTTAAGGACTCATTGGTTCTCCTGCTTTGATAGTATTTAGATCACAAGCAACATTTCGAATCTCTGCCAAGATCGCCGGCGTGTCAGGTCCACGGTTGCTCTCGATATCGCCATCCACTAGCAGTAGCAGTTTTACAAATGCGAAAACAACGGCTAACTATAAAACACATTGGCCGAGGGCACGGCAGCACCAGGAGAAACAGGTCATTACTGTGACAGCATTTTCCAAAATATTTTCTCACGTGGAGAAGAAAAACGAAGGGGTTTGAGGACCACATGTTCGTTGCGGTGCCGCCGTGCCCAATGCCGGAATCTTGTACGCTGTTCTCTTTATAAGCGTCAGTCGTCGATGACGTCACGTAGTCTGGTATCACGGTATGATAGCTGTGCAGTTGATATTCCCGTGTGTCGGTGAACAGATCGGCCCATGGAACGTCGCAGAATTCCGTGCTTATACTTCCATCTATGGTTCATTCGGGAAGTTGCGAAACGTGCTGCTTGCTCTGGGTCGCTAGCAGGATTCCCAGTATTGCCTGGATAAGAAAAACAAAGGGGTTTGAGGACCACATGTTCGTTGCGCTGCAGCCGTGCCCAATTCAATATTTTGCATTTCCTTATAAAATTCTTGTTCGTCCCACATACTCAATGCCCTCTGGGCCCTGTAATGTATTGTAAAAAATAAATCGCGCACGATGTATCAACAATGGTTCCGGTCAATCAAACCAACAGCACGTATGTCAAGACAACAGTGAACAGTTTTTATTGAGCGTTGCTATTTATAGGGCACTCGGTCTGTAAGAGGGGCAGTGCGCTATCGTATATCCGAGAGTGACATGATGACGGCTTGCGGCCACTGCTGGTGCGCATGCGTGCGATGCGATACATCTTCCCTTCTTACAGAAGTCTGGGTCGTTTCAGCGCCTGTAGCCGACTTGCCTGAAGTTGTCATCATAGGACAGACGTTCCGGTGGCCTGGATTGTCTCTGCGATCTTCTAGGTAGCGTTGGGGACGGACTTTGCTGTCTCGCTGTTCGCACGCACACCAGGAAGGCCCTCAAATATGTCATTTAGGGCTTTCTGGAATACTTCGCTGGCTGAGGAAAAGCCGAAAGGAAGCCGCAAAAAACAATACCGGCCAAAGCGCGTTGAGAACGTGCATATTGACACGTATACATGTTTATCTTTCACCGGTGACCGCTTTCCACCGGCTAACAATGTTAAACGTTATCGCTCGGCGCAGGACGCGCCTGTATCGGAAGTTTCTAGAACGTTATCGATGCTTCTTTCCGTCGCCTGTTTTCACCGACGCTTACGTTATCTCATTGTATGACCGACGCGAATTGTCTAGAACTTTCTGGAAGACACGCGGGCATCAGGGATTAATCTGGAACCTTCGATGACTCAGGTATAAAAGCCGACGCGTTTTGCCGCTGATCAGATTTTCGACGATCACCGACTGTGTTCGCCGCTATCGTTGTGCTTTGAGTGTAGCTTGCTTTTGTGGGCACAGGTTCGCCCAATGAACAACCAGTTTTGTCATACACAGTTTTATGACTGTTTTCTTTACCGTCACTACTACGTGACATCTGGTGGAGGTGCTAGTGCGTTCATGCAGCGAACGCCCCCGCAAAGCCGCGATCCAAGCCCGAAATTGGAGGACAACGCCAACGTCGCCAAGGACCATCGAGCAAGCCGTAGGCAGCAAGGACTTCTCCCGCAGTACGGACTTCTTCCCGAAAAAACCACAGCGATCAAGGCCAAGTCAACAACCCCAATGGCAGCCCCAGCGACCCCCATCCTGCTCCAACAACCTCGGGAGCCACCGACCTTCCGTGGATCATCGGCTGAAGACCCTCAAACCTGGCTGGAGACATACGAGTGGACCGCGACGTTCAGCAAATTGAGCGACGACGACAAGCTGCGCCATGTCTATTTTTCGATGGATGACGCTGCTCGGACCTGGTTCGAGAACAGAGAGACCACCCTGGTAACGTGGGACCTTTTTCGTGAGAACTTCGTGAGGACCTTTACGAGCGTCGTACGAAAGGAAAGGGCAGAGGTTCTCTTAGAAACCAGAGTGCAATTGCCGAACAGTGGTCATTGTGCCGAAGGTGTTCAGACGAGGATTGGCGTCGTTTTTCTTGCAAAACGACATTCTTCTAAAGAAGAACTTCTCGCCTCTCCGAACCAACTACCTCCTCGTGGTACCCTCAGCATTGCGTCCAGAGGTTCTGCAAGCTCTCCATGACGACCCAACGGCTGGACACCTCGGTTTTTCCCGTACGCTCGCGAGGATACAAGAAAAATACTACTGGTCTCAGCTCTCTGCCGACGTCGCCCATTACGTAAGGACATGCCGAGACTGTCAGCGACGCAAAACACCGCCGACAAGGCCAGCCGGACTTCTACAGCCGATCGAACCACCTCGCCGACCGTTCCAGCAGATCGGGATGGACTTACTGGGGCCTTTTCCGACTTCGAAGTCCGGGAATAAATGGATCGTCGTAGCTACGGACTACCTCACCCGCTACGCCGAAACAAAAGCCTTTCCCAAAGGCAGTGCTGCCGAGGTAGCCCGATTCTTCGTTGAGAACATCCTCCTGCGTCACGGTGCCCCAGAAGTCCTCATCACCGACAGAGGTACGGCCTTCACGGCTGAACTAACTCAAGCCATCCTGCGCTACAGCCAGACAAGCCATCGCCGGACCACCGCCTACCACCCACAGACGAATGGCCTCACCGAGCGCCTAAATAAGACCATCGCCGACATGCTGGCAATGTACGTCGACGTCGAACACAAGACGTGGGATGCCATCCTTCCGTACGTGACATTCGCATACAGCACGGCCATGCAAGAAACGACGCACATGGCACCGTTCAACCTAGTCTACGGAAGGAAACCGGCAACTACGCTTGACGCCATGCTACCGGATGTCTCCGACGAAGAAAATATCGACGTTGCCACCTACTTGCAGCGTGCCGAAGAAGGTCGACAGCTCGCCCGCCTGCGCATCAAGAACCAGCAGAGAACCGACAGCCGACACTACAATCTTCGACGACGCTGCGTAGAGTACCAGCCCGGAGACCGTGTTTGGGTCTGGACTCCAATACGCCGACGAGGACTTAGCGAGAAGCTGTTACGTCGCTATTTCGGACCATATAAGATCATCCGACGTATTGGCGCACTGGACTATGAGGTCGTGCCAGACGGTATTTCGCAATCACAGCGGCGCCGCGCACGACCTGAAGTCAGCCACGTGGTGCGTCTTAAGCCTTTCTACGCCCGCTGACGAACTTATATAGGTCCTTTGTTGCTTTGTTAATTTTGTCCCTTTCTGTACGCGTGGTTTTGTTTTCGCTTTCGTGTTTGTAGCATCGGGGCGATGCTTTTTAAGGGGAGGGTATTGACACGTATACATGTTTATCTTTCACCGGCGGCCGCTTTCCACCGGCTAACAAATGTTAAACGTTATCGCTCGGCGCAGGACGCGCCTGTATCGGAAGTTTCTAAACGTTATCGATGCTTCATTCCGTTGCCTGTTTTCACCGACGCTTATGTTATCTGATTGTATGACCGACGCGAATTGTCTAGAACTTTCTGGGAGACACGCGGGCATCAGGGATTAATCTGGAACCTTCGATGACTCAGGTATAAAAGCCGACGCGTTTCGCCGCTGATCAGATTTTCGACGATCGCCGACTGTGTTCGCCGCTATCGTTGTGCTTTAAGTGTAGCTTGCTTTTGTGGGCACAGGTTCGCCCAATAAACAACCATTTTTGTCATACACAGTTTTACGACTGTTTTCTTTACCGTCACTACTACGTGACAATATCTTCGTTGAATCCTCATCCAGCGGAATTTGATGGAATCCGGCATTAGCATCTAAACGTGAGAAAAATTTCGCACCTGTAAGTTCCGCCTCTATGTCCTCGCGACGAGGCGTCTGATAGTGTTCACATTTCAAGCTGTTGTTAATTTTCCTGGTGTCAAGGCATATCCTTAGCCTGCCGTCTTTTTTTGCGCACGATGACTAATGGGCTTACCCAGTCTGTTGGGCCGCTCATCTTCCGCACGATCCCCGCTCGTTCCATTCGGTCCAATTCTGCACGCAGCGGCTGCTGAAGAGACAGGGGCACTCTTCCCGCTGGCTGGACGATGGGCATAACATCTTCGCGAAACACAATTTTGTATTCCCGATGAAGGCATCCAGTTCCGTGGAATAGGTGGGAGAACTGCCGGGCTGTTTCTTCGGAGGTGGTTGTGGCTACAGTGTCAACGTTCTGCTGAATCAAACCAAAGCGTTCGCTGGCCTCCGACTCCAGAATGGCCCGGTGGTCTTTTTTCACCACGAAGAACTGTGCACTTTCCTGCCGGTTACCAATGATGAGGGTGGCGCAGAACGTTCCACAGTACTTGATAATTCCGCCATTGTACGAGCGCAGCGCCGCGCCGTTTGACTGAAGCGTACCGACATTTGAGAGAGAGAGAGAGAGAGAGCAGATTTTAATGAAGAGAAGGGAGGAGAGGTCCGCTTGGAGAGCGTGTCTCTAGCCTGCTACTCCTCACTGGGGTAAGGGAAAGTGGGAGATACAGAGAGAGGTAGGTGGCAGGTGATTATGATATCGTACAATGAGCTACTATTTACACACGTTGTCCAATACGCGGTTGTGCACTTTTCACACACTACACGCAGTAGTGTTGTCCACACAGAACGAAATCGCACAAACACATTTCGCGCACTGATCACTGCACAGGTACTAGAGACGACCGTCTAAGCCCGTCTCACACATAAAGTTCAAAAGTGATCTTATGGTGCGCTGGGCATGGTCAACGCTTCTCCATGCTCCTAAAACCTTGGCTTCCGAAAAGGGGCAGGAGTCCAAACAGTCAACACTACGCTTTAGTGTCCTTCGCTTAGCCGCATATTGAGGGCACACGCAAAGTATGTGTTCTATTGTCTCGGGAGTGTGACAGTTGCTACAATCAGGGTCCCGTTCTCGTCCAATCTTGTGAAGGTATTTGCGAGTGTATGCCACACCAAGCCGTAATGGATGGATTAGTGTTTCCTGGCCTCTCCGCATCCGAAGTGGAAGTCGGAATCGCAAACCGGCGTCAAGTCTATACAGGCGCTCTTGCCGATGTTCGGGGTTGTCCCATTGTCGCTCCATAGACGTTTTGATGGAGTTGTGTAGCAAGGCGTTGATGTCATAACGACAAAAGGGAAGTTTTATAATCTGCCCGTCAGTGTGCGCCATTTTTGCTTCCGCGTCAGCCTGCTCATTTCCAGATATTCCACAGTGGCTGGGAATCCACTGCAGTGCAATGGTATGTCCGGATTGAGACGCCTCAGTAAGCAGAGCCATGATGTCGTAGATTAGAGGGCTATATGCGCTTCTGCGATTCATATAATTGCTTATGAGTTGCAGCGCCGGTTTTGAGTCGCAGAACACTGTCCAGTTAGCGAGGTTTTGTTGTAGTATGCAGCGGACTGCTTCTCGAATGCTGCTGTAGACGATGTTTTGTGTCCTATCTTGAACCGCTGCGTAATCCCCATTGCATGTACCGTGTAAGCTGCCGCGGAAGAGGTCTGTGTAACAGAACCATCTCCAAAAACATGTTCGGTATATCCGTACTTGTAAGCAATGTAGGATAACGCGAAATGTTTGAGACCCGCAAGCGGCATTTTCGACTTTTTCGTTATTCCGGGGATTGAGATTTTCACCATCGGCTTTGCGATCGTCCAGAGTGGAGCTTCCGGTATGCCATGCGGTGCGAAGTCCGACGGCAGTAGATCCCGGTTGCGACAATACGGCTCCTGAGTAGGCGGCAGTCAGGCCGTATACTTGTGACATTTGTCAGTGGATGATTCCTATTCCTTGTCAGTAGCCTTAAATACACTCGCATTGGCTCATGTTGCAGATACACTCGAGCTGGGCATGCGCGTGCCTCTGCAATAGTGCCCTATGTGGAAGTACATCGTGGTAACCTTTAGCAAATTCTTAGTGCGCGAGCCTGCGCTCCTTCAAGTGTGCGGAGGGCAGATGAACTAATCTGAGGAAGTACGGGTGCGCTGTAGCGGAGGTATCCAACAAAACGTGCCTGGTAGAGCTGCAGAGGAGATGATTGGGATGGCCCCCACGATTTCCAGACATATGTCGAATAATTTGTGCAAATCTGTCCAGCTTTTTTCTCAATGCAGAGATGTGTTTAGACCAGGATAAGTCACGGTCTATGGTGACTCCGAGAAACGTATAGTGGGTTACCGAAGGTATAATCTTGCCATCAATCATGACGGGGTAGCAGGCCATTGACTTCCGCGTAAATGCCATGGCTGCACTCTTAGTCGGTGAGAGCTGAAGTCCACGACTATTTAGGTATTGTGGTGTTATTGACACAGCACGCTGTAGCTTCGTTTGTACTTGTAAGCGCGTTAAGCTCGTGGTCCATATACAGATGCCATCTGCGTACACAGAGACCGAGACTGCGCCTGTGAGTTCTTTGACGAGTCCAACGAGAACAACATTAAATAAGGTTGGGCTCAGTACACCTCCTTGAGGCACCCCACGGTAGACATAATGGTTCCTTGTATGACCGTCTAAAGTTGTCATAAATATCTTTCTCTCTCGAAGATAGCTGGCTATCCACTGATGCATACGGCCACCGATGCCATATTCTTCAAGGGCATTTAAAATAGCATCATGTAGAACATTGTCAAATGCACCCTTGATATCCAGAAAGACAGCAGCCGACAATCGACGGCGACGTTTCTGATGTTCAACAGTCGTTACGCTGTCGATTGACGGCCTACCCTTTCGGAAACCTGTCATCGCGTCTGGATATATATTACGCTTCTCCAAGAACCATTCTAGGCGCAGCAAAACCATCCGTTCGATGGTTTTTCCTATACAACTGGCAAGCGCCACTGGTCTGTAGGAAAGCATATCATGGGGTGACTTGCCTGGCTTTAATAATGCCACGATCTTGCTTGTCTTCCAATGTGCAGGCACAGTTCCCGAGGCCCAAGAGAGATTATATAAAGCCAGAAGCTCTTCAGTCTCTCGAGGGCCCAGATGGCGTAGAGTAGAATAGGGAATGCCATCAGGCCCTGGCGCACTTGAGTGTATTGAAGAAGAGATCCCAGCACGTAGCTCGTGCAGCGTGAATGGAAGGTCGAGACGATCGTCCACTGTTGGCGGAGAGCCCCTGAACAGCGTAGATACCACTGTTGTAGAGCCGGAGAGATGTAAGCAGAAATCTTCCGCGATCTCCTTCTCACTGCGCATCTGATTGATAGCCAGAGCTCGGAAGGGACGTCGTTGTTGTGGAGTAGATGGCAAGGCTCGTACAACATGCCATATCGTGGACAATGGTTTTGTTGGGTCCAGGCTGCTGCAAAAGGACCTCCAACGCTGTCTGTCGAGCTTTTCTAGGCGTCTTTGAATTTTATTTTGCACACGGCGTGACGTCCTCAAGTCTGATATCAATTTAGTTCGCCTGTATTTCCTCTCGGCGCGACGACGGACTGCCCGCAGCTGCTCATATACAACATCAACGGATGTTCTGGAATGTGATGTTGTGACGATGTCTGTTGTTGCGTGCATTGCTGCTGTAATTCGCTCTTCGATCTCTTGCGGAGAAGTTATACAGCCGCAGGACTCTTCCAGTTTTTTTTTAAAAGCATCCCAGTCAGTGCGTTGTGCATGAGGATTAGGGAGTCTCTTGAACCATCTAAATTGTACATAAGTAGGTAGGTGATCGCTGCCGTACGTTTCAGCATCTGTGTACCAGGCAGCAAAAGACGAAAGGCATCGTGAAGCGATAGCTAAATCGAGACAGCTGCTGTACGTTGTGCCTCGCAAATATGTTGGTGAGCCGTCGTTTAGGATGTCAAGACCATTGCTCTTTGTGAAGTCAAGAAGCTCTCTTCCTCGAATGTTAATGGCCCGGCTACCCCAAAGGTGGTGGTGTGCGTTGAAGTCACCTACGATAACATGAGGTTCTTGGTTGGAGTCAAGAACAAGTTTCAGGTGTCCAGCGTCAAATCTTCCCCCTGGGAGAAATATAGCCACCGATGACCGAGATTGTGCGGCGCTTTAGCTTGAGTGTTATAGAAACGTACTCGTTTCTGTTGTGCACCGGAATTTGGTTTAGCGAGTACGTGAGGTCACATCGCACGCATGGTAAGACTTTGCTAGGATTTTCACTTGTCTCAGACGCGAATTGTTCGTAACCAGACAGTCTAAATTTCGAAGTCTTATTCGGCTCGCATATCACAATAACGGGAAATCGATACTTGAGCAGTCTCTGTTTAAAATCTCCGAGGCGACCTCGTAGACCTCGTGCGTTCAATTGAAATATTATGGAACGGCTGATCCTTTCCTGAAGTGACAGCATTGAAGTTGATGATGCCATGGTTCTTGCTATCTTTTATATAGCAGCAAGCACCGGTTCGAGTGCGTCGAGAATTTGCACCGCCGCATTGGCAACGGGCGTCTCAACTCCCATAAGCAGCATTCGCAAGGAACGAACCAATTGTGTAAGCATTGCCTGTAACAACATTTAACTTGCGATAAACCGATAGAGGCACGAGGTTCGCTTGGGATCCGGTGTCAACCTTGAATGTATTGTTCCTCCCACCTATTGTGGCTTTCACAAGCCAGTCGCGTCCGGTCGGAACACTGTTTACGGCTACATCCAAGACGTCCAAGTCATCGTCTCCTCGCTGCACTTCGTCAATATTAGCTCCCCCTTTGCAACACGAGGCAAAATGATTTGGCCTGTTGCACAAACGACAAGTCTTGCCGTATGCCGGGCAACGCCTTGGCGGATGCATTCGATCGCAACGGGTACACCTTGCTGGCTGACGTGCCACTCTTCTGTTCGCAGTTAATGAGTCGACTTCAGGTGCTTCCTTTGATCTAGACCATATCTCGTTTTGGCGAGCTGAGGTTCCGGCTGCTTTGCACAATGCGATAGCACCTTCCAGGGATAACTTCTTTTCTCCGAGCATTTTTCCCCGCAGCTTCGGGGAGTTCGTTCCGAAAACAATTTGGTCCCGAACCATGTCGTCGGTTAGGGTACCGAACCTACAGACCCTGGCCTGTTTCTTAACTTCTCGTAGAAACTGTTCGAACGGTTCGGCCTCCCTCTGAACACGCCTATGAAACACGTATCTTTCGTGAACTTCGCTCTCCTGCTCGTCGAAATACTCCTGGAATTTGGCGACGACCAATTTGTAGTGATGTTTGCCTTCCGTCCCAAGGAACGAAAAATTGTTGTAGATCTCTATCGCATCTTCACCTGCTACGCTTAGAAGGAGTGCAGTTTTTGTCGCTTCCGACCTTGGTTTGCCAGGTGACGTTGCATCCAAGAAGATTTCGAACCTTTGTTGGAACAGCTTCCAGCTTTTCCCGGTGTCTCCCGATGTGTTCAATGGTTCCGGAGGCTTGACGCTTTATATTACTGCTGAAGGGGCCGACGGAGTCCAGGACGTCCGTCGGCGGCTGACGACCATTAGTGGAATTCGTGAGCAGCAGGCTTCACCACTTCTGACACCATTTATAGACCGCGGTTCCGGTCAATCAAACCAACAGCACGCGTGTCAAGACAACAGTGAGCAGTTTTTATTGAGGGCACTCGGTCTGTAAGAGCCTTCCCGGTGTTCTATCGTATAGCCCACAGCAGCATGATGACGGCTTGCGCCCGCTGCTGGTGCGCATGCGTGCGATGCGATCCACGCAAGAAAACATGAACACATCTCACTCGATGACCGTGGAAAATAACTTTCAAAATGCTAGAGGGAGGAAGCACGTCAGCAGGAGCAAGCGAATTGACGTTACTGCTGCCTCTCGCATAAACGTGAACTAAGCCGCGAAAACACAGCACATGGCGGACTCGGTTCCGTCGCAGATGGCTTTCAAGATAGGGTGGCCCGAGCGCGCGCACGCCGCCGCCCGGGCTGCCCGTAGTAGAATGCGCCCCCTCCCTCACCTCCCCCTGAGTGTTGCATACTACGGAAGACCGCGCGCTTCCTTCCCACTTCCCTCTCTTGAGAGCGCGAGATTGAGCTGCGATCGCCAGCTCACCCTTGCACCATCTATGATCACACGCTTTCAATCGCGCAACAGCATTCGGCGCGCGGCGATCATTTCGGCACTCTTGGATTTTAGACCGTACCTCTCGGCAAGGCGACGGCGACATCAGAAATGTACCTGGAGTGTGCATACTGTTACGAGGCATTGCGTGTGGGCATGTCGTTATATTACCGCTTTGCTATACGAAGAGAACGAAGACGGACATGCCGCGTGAGATGCTGTCAGCAGTTCTGTTGTAGCAGCAGCCTGTAAATATCGTAATATACGATTCCGCCTCTTCCGTATACTCGTGAATACCGGTGACAATTTGGTAGAGGTGCGGGGTTCCAGACGCAGCGCTGTACAGCGGAGCTCCGAAGTGGTCGTCGAGTCGGGGTCATCGTGATGACAGATGAGACCACGACCATGCCGCCTGAGCCAGCCAGTACGACGCCTGTACCAGCCACGACATCAGCGTCAACGATCGTCCTTACGCATCCTAACGACCCAGGGACGTTCTGCGGTACGGATGAAATTGAAGTCGAATATTGGATTGACGATTATGAACGCATCAGTGAGATTAATCCTTGGGACCCGACGTCCTGAAAAAGTCGGACTTGACGCCACAGTTCTGAGCGGCTTAATTTGCAAAGTCTTTTCACGTGCCCCCATGAAGGTTTTACGGGGCCGAACAGGGCACTTACTTCAATAGGGACGAGTCCTTTCCGGATGCAAAAGGCGAAGCGTCTTGCCTGGCATGTTGGGTGGACGATGTGGCTCAGTAGAAGGTCGATGGTGGAAGAGGTAGGTGAAACACAGAAAGAAGGGCCCACTGTATAAGAAATGAACTTCATCAATACTTCTTTTTGGGCGAGTTGGTACATCTTGAAACTTTGGGCAACAGCGCAAACAGACGACGACAAGAAAGGAGACACGTACACACAAGCGCTGACTAACAACTGGTTTTATTGGCAAGGATAGCGCACCTTATATATGCCAGGTTGAAACAAGGGAAAGGGGAAAAAACATAACAAGGATAAACTCGTGCCATCAACGCAAGCACAAACAACCAACCAAGCGCAACAAGACGCAAACAATTATTTTTATATCCAATATGGAACCCCGATAGCCGCATCGATAGCCGCATCGAGAAGAAAAAAGGTGGCAAGTAGGCACGGCGTGCCAATTTGTTTTTCTGCCCCAAATAAGCTGGGACAGTTGTGCCCACGTATCTGCAACACCAGTAAACGTGGATGCCAGAAGAACCACCAATCGCCGTTCGTCAAGTGTTCCACTGGAGTGGTTTATTGCATCCCCATGTCATGTGGGAAGGTTTACGTCGGCGAAACTGGTCGCTGCGTCATTGACCGTTTAGGGGAACACGCTCAAAAGCTTAAAAAAAACGACATGACAAGTACGCACATATAGTTGCGCACGTTAGCATGTGTACTGATTGTGAGGCCCGGTTAAAAGAGACAAAGATTGTAGGAAAGAGCAGTGACACGACCGCGCGCATCAGTTTAGAAGCGTACCACATTAGGAAGTTCGGCAGCAAGTGCTTCAGCACCCCTTCCCTTGCTCTCTTTGATGCTGAATTTGATCTTCTCGATGCGGCTATCGGGGTTCCAGATCGGATATAAAAATAATTGTTTGCGTCTTGTTGCGCTTGGTTGGTTGTTTGCGCTTGCGTTGATGGCACGAGTTTACCCTTGTTATGTTTTTTCCCCTTTCCCTTGCTTCAACCTGGCATATATAAGGTGCGCTATCCTTGCCAATAAAGCCAGTTGTTAGTCAGCGCTTGTGTGTACGTGTCTCCCTTCTTGTGGTCGTCTGTTTGCGCTGTTGACCAAAGTTTCAAGATGTACCAACTCGCCCAAAAAGAAGTATTGATGAAACAATTACCTGGCGGTCGCAACTTACTGCTTTTGACTGAATAGGTTAAGAAACAATCAAACTACCCGCGTCACAATATTTAGGCAAACGTAGGCAAGCAAAACAACACGACATGTGAGGGGGGCGTATTGTAACAGGTGAACTTCACGAGCGCGCCTTTCTGCGCTTTTCAAGAGCTGCATTTCATTGCAAGTGATAACGGCTTCAACGCCCGTCGCTATCGGTGGGCGCTCTTACGGTGGGCGCTTAAAAAAGGTATTTATTGATAATGATCCAGTAAAATAGAATTGTCTCTTCTTTTCTCGCCATGCGTATATAAAATTGATTAGGAACCTTATTTTCGTTGAATGAATCTAATTGTGTCTCTATTTATAAAGCGCTTTTTTTCCTTTCCCAATGTTTGTTCCCGCCAAACATAGTCGCGCTTCAATCACTGCTCCCATAACCACCCTTGCTGATGTCGGTGACAATTGGTTCTGAACCGCTTTTCGCTCGAAGCTTCGCGACCTATGTGGATCGACCTTGGTTGGCGAGCCTTCGTGCGCTGGCTCCATGACAACCGGAAATAGATGAAACGTACGCCACAACATGACGTAGTTCCAGCGCAAGCGGAGCTTAGCCCCGATCACTCGGCGAGCGAGTTGAGGAGGAAATGCATGGCTAGGGTGGAGGGTAACTTGTAATCGTCCGTAGCTCTCTCAATATGAGACGCTTCACTTAAATTGTGACACGAATGTTTTACTGTAGCTGCACCCTACGCGTCTACAAAATTTGTCCGAACCGTTTCAGGGACCCTTTAACGCTCTGGCGTTAAAATTGTGTCTGTTTGACAGTGCTCAGTAAAGAGATACTAAACAAATATATATAAAAAAAAACAATTAGTGAAGCATCGCAATTCAACTTGGAAGACGCGACTGTTGTGATACGCCGTGTTAAATGGGAACCATTTCTTTGCGAACATTTGCTACTTTGACAGTATCTATCTAACCATATCTATCTATCTATCTATCTATCTATCTATCTATCTATCTATCTATCTATCTATCTATCTATCTATCCATATCTATCTATCTATCTATCTATCTATCTATCTATCTATCTATCTGTCTATCTAGCCGCCTACGTCTTTGTGCTCTCATGGTCGTTTAGTTAAATTGGTATGTACCAAAAGTGGCATACTATGATAACAGTATACGGCGAACATACATGATATGTCATTACATGAATCTCATGAAATGCGTGTCATGTAGGTCATGAAAGAGCCGCCTACATCTTGGTGCTCTCATGGTCATATCGTTAACTTGGTAGGTACCACTGTTGAGGAATGGGCGATCCCATTCCATTCCAATTCCATTCCGGCGAATTAGAACCTTGCCGCAATTCCATTCGTTTCAATTCCTTGGAATGAAAAAACTTAGCCCATTCCCACTCCGCGAATGGACGGGTAGTTCAATTCTATTCCTTTAATTCCTCAACGTAGGAAAGGCATCTGATAGTTTTATCGAGTTAGCGATGAACGCACCATAAAGATGATGTGATCAGGCGCGTTAAAAACTGCAAAAATACGCAAAACACGTTATCAAGGTCAAGGGATAGTAGCTTTGTGACATTTCCTGTGCAGTAAAACCACCCTACTCATTCCCATAGTGGCAGTACTCCCCGCTGTACCATAGTATTTGCATGGTCAGCATGTTTCAACGGCTTGTGATGCTTTCATATTGTTTAAACTTAAATGTGTTAATGCTAAAATGGGGACATAGCGCATTTTTACGCTGGCTGACAAAAGTAGTGTTCAAGGACACTATTTTCCACCTCACTAAGCAGTTTTTTCACGCGTCTGGAGCGGTCGTGAATAGGAAGGAAACTAAGATTTGGTTAATGGGGAACAGAACCCTCCAGATATGCTGGTGTTAGTTGGAACAGTGCACCGCTCGAGCACCTTGTCGTGCCTTTGTATCAAATACGGAACACTGGGCAGCACTGCTTGTCACCACTCACGCATGCCAAGCGAGTACGAGGTGAGACGGTGCGCAAGGTGCTATGCGAAAGCTTGCATTGAACACAAGCATCGCGCCAGCGCACGTCAAGACGCATCACAACTTATAGAAGCGGTTTTTGAAATATGCGTCCGAGTTTCCGACGGCGACAGAAGCGAAATGTCGGGAGACAGCAGGCGGCCGAGGCGCTGCCGAGGTGAAAAAAAAAATCTCGCAGTTTCGCCCGAAAGGCGGAGCATCAATTGCGATAGCAAATCAGTAGAGAGCTAAACGGTGTAGGGATGGCAGTTTCATCAGCTGCATACAATTGGACACATTTGCTTACTGAGTTAGCAAGCATAATGTCAGCGTGCACAAGCAAACATGGATAGATCACACTCGATGATCGCAGACGACCACTGTCAGAACGCTGGCGTGAACAGGCGCGGCGCCGCAGCGAGCCAAGGTTCGTGCGGTCTATCACTTCAACGAAACACGGCGGCGAAAGCACAGCGCATACAAAGGTCCGAGCCGTCGGTGGAGATCGCTGTCAAGATACGGTGCGCGCGACAGCACAGGCTCAAATTACAAGTGCGCGGTTGTTAGCAGAGGAAAAACCGCCCTCCCCCCTCCCTCCTGCGCTGCCTTTCCGCTTTGCTCCTTTCGTGTGGAAGATTGAGTCGCCAGTTCCCCTTGCGCCTGGTTGCAAGATACGCATTTGGTGCAGCAGCACACCGTCGTCACCCCCTCCCTCCCATACCCCCACGGCTTTCGCGCCACGGAAGAAGTCGCGTTTGCTCTACGTCATGCGTTCGCTCTCCGTGAAAGCGCACGTCCCACGCGCGCTTTCACTCCCACATACGGCGCGGGGCGACTATTTTATCGCCCTTGGACTTTACACGGAACTGCACGGCGACGACGGTGACGCCGATGGCAGAAATCCGCTTGAGGTGTTCATATAATTGCTATCGCAATAAAAATCACAAGGCGTAAGGGGGGGGGGGGGGGGGTAAGCCGCCGCCGTAGCTCCGCACGATGGATACCAACGACATGGAGCCGTGGTTACGCGAAGAATCGAGACAAACATCGGAGCAACTCAATGTATAAGGACAGAATTGTAGTAGGCGCGTTGCTTATAAGCGTGCCGTGCTTGTAATCAGCCAAGCCATTTTAAAAATACTGGTGGTGGGGGTGGTGCTGGCGTGGAGCAGAGGTAGAATACCCGGCCGCAAATCAGAAGGTCGTAAGCTCGAATCCTCCGCCAGTCCACCACATTTTCAGGCATGGAGTGGTGCGTGACACCGGCAAGAAAAAAACTATATTGCCGTGGGGTAGTGGGGCTATACTAGTTCAGGTGCAGCCAAACAAGGAAGGCCCACTAAGCTTCATCAAAGTCACTCCCTCACCAGAACAGGAATTGGCCTCCCTGGTGCAGTATTCGGCCACTACATCCCTCATGATTCCGACCATTAACCCATGGTCCTCAGTCTCCAGTGGCTGTGGAGCACCTGACCAAGGCGGCGGCCAGACCTGCTACGTGGCAGAGGGTGCCAAGAATCTCTGGGTCCGGACAGGCCGCCAATGGAAACTGAACCTGGCAACGTTCAACAAGCGTACCCTCTCGAGTGAGGCTAGCTTAGCAGGACTATTTGAAGAATTATCAGGCATTGCCTGGAATATTATTGGCCTTTGTTCCGGCCGTTGTTCCGGTCGATCAAACCAACAGCACCCGTGTCAAGACAACAGTGAACAGCTTTTATTGAGCGTCGGTATTTATAGGGCACTCGGTCCGTAAGAGGGGGAGTGCGCTATCGTACATGCGAGAGCGGCATGATGACGGCTTGTGCCGTCATGTGCTGGTGCGCATGCGTGCGATGCGATACATCTTCCCTTCTTACAGAAGTCTGGGTCGTTTCAGCGCCTGTAGCTGACTTGCTCGAAGTTGTCATCATAGGCCAGACGTTCCGGGGGCCTGGATTGCCTTTGTAATCTCCTAGGTAGCGTTGGAGGCGGGCTTTGTTGTCTCTCTGTTCCCACGCACACCAATGGAGACACAGCTAGTGGAGTATTTGCACCGTCAGACGGCGTGGTATCTTGTTCGTCGTCCGACTCACTTGCCGACATGTCGGGACTGAAGCTTTCTTTCGTGGCTAGCAAGTGTTGGCGGTTTCGGCGTAGTGTCTTGTGGCCCTCTGTGCGGACATAGGAGCGTGGTCCAGCTGGTGCCATTACCTTGGCTTTCTCTGACCACGACGTTCCCTTCACTCGCACGACGTCATTATGTTGAAGCGGGGGAAAGTTATGCTGCCTCCGACTTGTTTGCTTGTGCTTCGTTGTGTGTACTACTGGCTGCGGTGTGAAGTCAGGTAGAGGGGTGGGCAAACGCCTTCCTTGAAGCAGTTCGCCAGGGGACCACCCATCTTCCAAGGGGCTGGCTCTGTAGCTAAGCAAACCAAGCCAGAAGTCTTCGTTTGCTTCGGTGGACTTTTTCAATATTCTTTTCACCACTTGCACGCCTTTTTCTGCTAGTCCGTTTGAGCGCGGGAACCAGGGACTTGAAGTCACGTGCTGAAAGTCGTACAGCTTAGCTGAAACGGGCAAACTCCTGGCTGGAAAAGTGGGGACCATTTTCAGTGCACACTTCTGTTGGGATGCCGTATCGTGAGAACATCGCTCCGAGCCTCTCCGTCACGGAGTTGGTTGGCAGGTCACGCAGCTGGTCGACTTCTGGAAAGTTAGACATGGAGTCGTAAGCACACAGGTAGTACTTGCCGCCGTATTGAAAGATGTCAACTCCAACACGCAACCAAGCCTGTGAAGTGATTGATCGAAGCATTAACGGCTCAGCTGGTTGGTTGTATGCATGGCTTCTGCAAATAGCACACTTTTGTATTAGCGCTTCAATATCCGAGTTGATGTTGGGCCAGAAGACTAACTGTCGTGCTCGTCTTTTGCATTTTCCTATACCTAGGTGCCCTGCGTGTATTCTGTGCAAAATGTCAGCCCGCATTCGTGTGGGAATTACAACCTTTGTCCCCTTGAGAAGTATTCCGTTCACGGCTGAAAGCTCGGAGGACGCAGACGCGAGGGGTCCTTCCACAGCCTGTCCGTCCTTTACCTTTTGCAATATTATCTTCAGGTACGGGTCGCATGCGGACTCACGTGCGAGGCGTAAGGCAGTTCTTTCGCTGACGAGTGACGACACCACGCTGACGGCGTGAATTTCAACATCGGCGGTGTCCGTGGCAGTGCCGTCTCCAGGAGCGGGTGCCCTTGACAGCATGTCCGCCAGCGCCATCTGTTTGCCGGGAATGAACACGATTGTGTAATCGTACTTGAAAAGCCTGAGAAACAAACGCTGCACTCGTGGTGGCATATCAGATATCGACTTTTTTGCAATGTCAATGAGAGGCCTGTGATCGCTTTCAAGTGTCACCGGGCGGCCGTACACAAAGTGATGGAACCGTTCACAGCCAAAAACAAGCGCCAGAGGTTCTTTTTCAATTTGAGAATAGCGCTGTTCCGTTTCCGTTAACGATTTCGACGCATAGGCTACCGGTCTCCATCCGTTATCACGTCTTTGCAACAAAGCTGAACCAACGCTGTATTGCAAGGCATCTGACGTCACCTTTACGTCCAGGTTCGGGTCAAAAATCGCTAGCAGTGGTGCTGCGCTCAGAGTTTTGCAAATATCCCGCCACTCTGTTTCATGGTTTTGCGTCCATTCAAACCGTACGTCATGCCTGAGAAGCGACATTAACAGCACAGTCCGCTGCGCCAAGCCTGGCAAATATTTGTTGAAATAGTTGATAGTCCCAAGCATCCTTTGTATTGCCTGCTTGTTTTCAGGTTTTGGCATCGCGTGGATGCTGGCTTTTAATTCTGGATTAGGTTTGATACCGTCGCTGGAAATCGTGTCACCTAAGAATGCAATCTTTTGTGCACCAAACGTGCACTTTTCAGCGTTGAAGGTAAGTCCCGCGAACTCAGCTGCTTTGAGAGCACTTCGTAGGCGCTGGTCGTGCTGCTCTCTGGTCGCACCCCAAACCAACATGTCGTCCACATACACGCGCACACCAGGAAGGCCCTCAAATATCTCATTTAGGGCTTTCTGGAACACTTCGCTGGCTGAGGAAATGCCGAAGGGAAGCCGCAAAAAACAATACCGGCCAAAAGGCGTTGAAAACGCGCATATTTTCGATGAATCCTCATCCAGCGGAATTTGATGGAACCCGGCATTTGCGTCTAAACGTGAAAAGAATTTCGCACCTGTTAGTTCCGCCTCTATGTCCTCGCGACGAGGCATCTGATAGTGTTCACGTTTCAAGCTGTGGTTAATTTTCCTGGGGTCAAGACATATCCTTAGCTTGCCGTCTTTTTTGCGCACGAGGACTAATGGGCTTACCCAGTCAGTTGGGCTGCTCATCTTCCGCACGATCCCCGCTCGTTCCATTCGGTCCAATTCTGCACGCAGCGGCTGCTGAAGAGACAGGGGCACTCTTCGCGCTGGCTGGACGATCGGCGTAGCATCTTCGCGAAGCACAATTTGTATTCCTGATGAAGGCGTCCAGTTCCGCGGAATAGGTGGGAGAACTGCCGGGCTGTTTCCTTCGGAGGTGGTTGTGGCTACAGTGTCAACGTTCCGCTGAATCAAACCAAAGCGCTCGCTGGCCTCCAACCCCAGAATGGCCTGGTGGTCTTTTTTCACCACGAAGAACTGTGCTCTATCCTGCCGGTTACCAATGACGAGAGGTGCCGAGAACGTTCCACAGTGCTTGATAATTCCGCCATTGTACGAGCGCAGCGCCGCGAAGTTTGACTGAAGCGTCCCGACATTTAACTTGCGATAAACTGATAGAGGCACGAGGTTCGCTTGGGATCCGGTGTCAACCTTGAATGTAATGTTCCTCCCATCTATTGTGGCTTTCACAAGCCAGTCGCGTCCGGTCGGAACACAGTTTACAGCTACATCCAAGACGTCGAAGTCATCGTCTCCTTGCTGCACTTCGCCAATATTAGCTGCCCTTCTGCAACACGACGCAAAATGATTTGGCCTGTTGCACAAACGACAAGTCTTGCCATATGCCGGGCAGCGCCTTGGCGGATGCATTCGGTCGCAACTGGTACACCTTGCTGGCTGACGTGCCACCTTTCTGTTCGCAGTTACTGAGTCGACTTCAGGTGCTTCCTTTGTCCTAGACCATATCTGTTTTGGCGAGCTGAGGTTTCGGCTGCTTTGCGTAAGGCGATAGCACCTTCCAGGGATAACTTCTTTTCTCTGAGCATTTTTTCCCGCAGCTTCGGGGAGTTCGTTCCGAAAACGATTTGGTCCCGGACCATGTCATCGGTTAGGGTACCGAAATTACAGACCCTGGCCTGTTTCTTGACTTCTCGTAGAAACTGTTCGAGCTGTTCGGCCTCCTGCTGAACACGCGTTCGAAACACATATCTTTCGTGAACTTCGTTCTCCTGCTCTCCGAAATACTCCTGGAATTTGGCGACGACCAATTTGTAGTCATGTTTGCTTTCCGTCCCAAGGAACGAAACATTGTTGTAGATTTCTATCGCATCTTCGCCTGCTACGCTTAGAAGGAGCGCAGTTTTTGTTGCTTCCGACCTTGGTTTGTCAGGTGACGTTGCATCCAAGAAGAGTTCGAACCTTTGTTGGAACAGCTTCCAGCTTTTTCCGGTGTCGCCCGATGTGTTCAATGGTTCCGGAGGCTTGACGTTTTCCATGACTGCTGAAGGGGGATCCAGGACGTCCGTCGGCGGGTGACCACCATTAGTGGAATTCGTGAGGAGCAGGCTTCACCACTTCTGACACCATGTATCTGCCGTTGTTCAGGTCGATCAAACCAACAGCACCCGTGTCAAGACAACAGTGAACAGCTTTTATTGAGCGTCGGTATTTATAGGGCACTCGGTCCGTAAGAGGGGGAGTGCACTGTCGTACATGCGACAGCGGCATGATGACGGCTTGTGCCGTCATGTGCTGGTGCGCATGCGTGCGATGTGATACAGTGAGGTTAGAAGAACTGGTGAGGCTTACACAGTGCTGACCAACGGCCACGTCCTCTGCTACAGAGGTCTTCCAGATAAGAGAGAATCCGGGGTAGGATTTCTAGTCCATAACAACATAGCGGGCAACATTGATGAATTCTACAGCATTAATGAGAGGGTAGCAGTCGTCGTAATAAAGCTGACTAGAAGGTACAAAATGAAGGTAGTAGAAGCCTACGCCCCAACCTCTAGCCACGATGATGAAGAAATAGAACAGTTTTATGAAGATGTTGAACTAGCAATGAGAAAGGTGCAAACTCAGTATACTTTAGTCATGGGCGACTTCAATGCAAAAGTGGGGAAAAAGCAGGTTGGTAAGCAAGCAATCAATTGGCAACTACGGCATCGATTCTAGGAATGCAAGAGGAGAGATGTTAGTAAAATTCGCGGAAAGGAATAGGCTCCGAATAATGAATACCTTCTTCAGGAAGCGCAGCAACAGGAAGTGGACCTGGAAAAGCCCTAATGGGGAAACAAGGAATGAAATAGATTTCATACTCTCTGCCGATCGAAGCATAGTGCAGGATGTAGATGTGTTAGGTAAGGTAAAGTGCAGTGACCATAGGTTATTGAGGTCTAGGATTTCTCTCAATTTGAAGAGAGAAAGAATAAAATTAGTCAAGAGGAAACAGGCCAACCTAGAGGCAGTAAGGGTAAAAGCAGACCAATTCAGGCTGGTGCTCGCAAACAAATATGCAGCTCTATAAAAGGAAGATAACGACAACATAGAGGTAATGAATGAAACCGTAACTAGGTTGATCACAGAAGCAGCAATTGAAGTGGGAGGTAAGGCACCATGGCAACCAGTAGGTAAGCTCTCCCAAGAAACAAAGGACCTATTAAAGAAACTACAAAACATGAAAATATCCAACTCAAGAGATCAGATAGAATTCGCTGAACTGTCAAAACTGATCAAAAAGAAGAAAGTAAGGGATATTCTAAATTATAACGTGGGAAAGATTGAGGAAGCCGTCAAATATGGACGCAGCATTAAACAAGTAAGAAGAAAGCTTGGCATAGGACAAGGCAAGATGTATGCACTGAAATATAAGCGTGGAAATATCATCAGCAATTTCGATGACATAGTAAAAGCAGCGGAAGAATTCTATACTGAGCTGTACAGTTCTCAGAGCAGCCAAGCTACTTTAATTCGAAGTAGTGAAGAACAGGATACAGAGGCTCCTTGTATAACTAGCGATGAAGTTAGAAGGGCCTTGAAAGACATGACCAGGGGAAAAGCTGCTGGAGAAGATGGAATAACGGCAGATTTAATCAAAGATGGAAGAGATATCATGCTTGAAAAGCTTGCGTCCCCTTATACACAATGCCTCACAACTTCATGTGTACCAGAGAGCTGAAAGAACGCCAACATTATACTAATCCATAAGAAGGGAGACGTTAAAGAACTGAAGAATTATAGACCGATTAGCTTGCTTTCAGTATTGTATAAAATATTCACCAAGATAATTTCCAATAGAATCAGGGCAACACTTGACTTCAGCCAACCAAGGGAACAGGCTGGCTTCAGGAAGGGATATTCTACGATGGATCATATTCATGTCATAAATCAGGTAATCGAGAAATCTGCGGAGTACAATCAACCTCTCTACATGGATTTCATAGATTATGAAAAGGCGTTTGATTCAGTAGAGATACCAGCAGTCATAGAGGCATTGCGTAATCAAGGAGTACAGGAGGCATACGTGAATATCTTAGCAAACATCTACAAGGATTCCACAGCTACCTTGATTCTCCACAAGAAAAGTAGAAAGTTACCTATCAAGAAAGGGGTCAGGCAAGGAGACACAATTTCTCCAATGCTATTCACTGCATGCTTAGAAGTATTCAAGCTCTTCAACTGAGAACGCTTAGGAGTGAGAATCAACGGCGAATATCTCAGCAACCTTCGGTTTACAGATGACATTGTCCTATTTAGCAACACAGGGGACGAATTACAGCAAATGATTCAGGACCTTAACCGAGAAAGTGTAAGAGTGGGGTTGAAGATTAATATGCAGAAGACAAAGATAATGTTAAATAGCCTGGCAAGGGAACAAGAATTCAGGATCGCCAGTCAGCCTCTAGAGTCTGTAAAGGAGTACGTTTACCTAGGTCAATTACTCACAGGGGACCCTGATCACGAGAAAGAAATTTACAGAAGAATAAAATTGGGTTGGAGTGCATACGGCAGGCATTACCAAATCCTGACTGGGAGCTTACCACTCTCTTTGAAAAGAAAAGTGTACAACCATTGCATTCTACCTGTGCGAACATATGGGGCAGAAACTTGGAGGTTAACAAGGAAGCTCGAGAACAAGTTAAGGACCGCACAAAGAGCGATGGAACGAAAAAAAACTGCATTATGGCTAAATTCGAATTTCTGACTTACTAATTTTTGAACGTGGGCTGGTTCGTTTTTCGCCATGTTTTCACAAAAAAAGTGCGTCGACGGAAAAGTGGTCCATTTCCGGAGAAACACGTAATTTCATTCCCATTCCATTCCGGGATGGCGACAATGTGGAATGATTCTGGAGTCATTCAAATTCCTGAGTGGTAACTCCGCAACACTGGTAGGTACCAAAATTGGCGTAGTATGAATATGACAGGAGTGTATGACGAATACAAGTGGTAGGTCATGACATAAATGTCATAACATGCGGGTCATGTAGGTCATGACAATGACCGAGCGAAAATTAACACTCAAAAACCACTTACATGGGTTCGGATGTACTAAGTTAAAGAAACACTAAAGTGTAGTGGTAGAAGTTATAGTCATGAGCATGAATGAGCAAAAATGACAACGATTCAGCCAAAAAAAGACTAACACTGAAAAACCACTGGAATGGATTCGGACGTGGGCACTAAATGAAAGAAACACTAAGGGATGATGGTAGAAGTCATAGTTACGAGCATGACTAAGGCTTTCGCAATAAGGTCTCTTAGTCATAGCTAAGGGACTCCTGAGGACTCATGACATGCGTGTCATGTTCGTCATGAAAGAGCTGCCTACGTCTTGGTGCTCTCATAGTTTTTTTTTTCAATTTTCAATTTATTTACTTTGCGAAAGATGCATACAAAAGCGAGTGACAAAAGCATCTGGGCCCTTTGAAATTTGCTAGTTCGGGCCCATGCATTAAGTACACAAAATAATGCACCCAGGCGCCAGTAACAAAACATGAATATAATGTTCGAACTTTTACATGCATAAAAGATGGATTACATGAAAATAATGAAATAAAATAAAAGATAGATTATATGAAAGTAACAATCAACAGAAATAATCATAATCATATAAGTGACCAATAAATAAAAAATCAAACGGGGTCGGTGTTTTTTTTTTCAACATCCGCAAAAGCACATACAATAGCAGGAGTAAAAAAAAATAAAATTGAACACATTGTATTTCAAGAACAACAAGGCAAACTATTTTCATAGCACTAGAAATCGGCAAAAAATTGAAAATTGTTTTAGCAATAATGTCCTTTAGTGAGCGAGAAAAATTGGGGCTTCTTTTTATCTCAACTGAGAGAGCATTCCATATCTTTGTGCCAGTATAAGCTAACAGTCGCCTACTGTATAAGTTGTTAACCGCTGGTATATTGAAATTATGGTTATCTTGACAGCTTGCGCGTCTTTTGGAGGGGATAAAAATGGTGGAGGGAAGTGGGTGATTACTCGACAGAATTGTATGCGTAGCACGTGCTGTTTGATAATCACCTGCAACGATAAAGGGCATAACCTGTAGTTCGTGAAACAATGGCACAGTATGGTCTCTGCTGTTTGAAAAGGTTAAAATGCGCAGGGCCCGTTTTTGCAATGTGATGAGTGGTGCTAGATACGAAGAATACGTTTATCCCCATGATTCTACACAGTATGTAAGATGACAATGAAAAATTGCGAAGTAAGCCATTCTCAGTGTACTTAGAGGAAAGTGCTGACGTGCCTGATTGAGCACAAAGCATGCATGTGTTAGTTTCTTGCAGACGTTACTGGTATGTTCCTTAAAGTGTAGTGAGGAATCTAGTGTGATGCCAAGGTATCGGCATGCGTCCACCTAGACGATTTCATTGTTAGCAATTTTCAAAGTTACTGAACGTTTATTTTTGTTGCCTGAGGATGCAATAATTACGTATTAAGATTTAGTGAAGTTTAATGTCAGTTTATTTGCAGTTAATCATTTAGATATAATGTTTAGTTCTTTATTAGCAGCTTCTTCTATTTCATCATTATCTTTACCGGAAATTAGTACAGCTGTGTCATCAGCGCATATAACGGCATCACCATTATGCAGGCAGTTGGGGAGGTCATTTATGTATAAGGAAAATAACAGGGGCCCTAATACCGATTCTTGTGCCACCTTATGCGAGATTTGCAAGAAATCGTAAGTGTCTGCTTCTATATGCACTCTCTGCTGTCGGTTTGTGAGATAGCTTCGAAAAAAGTTTAACGCTATGTCACGAAAACCATAGCAAGCTAGTTTCATTAGTAAAAGTTCATGGTCAACCGTATGAAACGCTTTTTTAAGTCTAAAAATATGCCAATAACTGTTTCTTTGTTATGCAAAGCGTTATATATCGTATTTACAACAGACGTAACAGCTGTGCTTGTTGATCTGCTCGTTTCGTTAACTTGGTAGGCACCCCCCACACTGCTTCGCATAATATCGATTCCCGAAGGGCGTGGGATCTGGCGGATTTTTTATTTCACATATCTTTTACCAGATGACTGTATTTTTCATGACAGTGAGCGCGCGGGGCTGGTGCAACCGCCGTGACGTCATGTCTGCCGGCTTACAGCGGCAGCAGCGCTGAACGCACTGAAGTTCAAGGCGTTTAAGTTGTTCATTGTTTCTGTTTAAGTTTTAGAACGCTGTGCAGAAATAGGGGGGTGATTTGCACGTTGTGTCGACAATATTCACAAGTCGATACAGGCAGTCAACCCTTGCGTAATAGTGGGCGTACGCAGGGGCGGATCCAGTTTTTTTCTGAGGGGGGGGTCAGCTTCTGTCAATGATGGTGATGATGATGATAGTAGCCTTTCTCATTAACCGAAATGCACCGTTTATGCTCACAATAAACCCGCGTTTTTACGGCTAGAGCAACACCTGTAGCCCGCCGTGGTGGCTCAGTCAGCTCAGGTGTTGCGCTGCTGAGCACGAGATCGCGGGATCGAATCCCGGCCGCGGCGGCGGCATTTCGATGGAGGCGAAATCCAAAAACGCCCGTGTGCTTGCGTTGTAGTGCACGTTTAAGAACGCCAGGTTGGCAGAATTAATCCGGAGCCTTCCACTACGGCGTGCCTCATAATCAGAACTGGTTTTGGCACTTAAAACGGAAGAGGAGAAAGAGGAAGAAGCCCTATAGCGAAGCCAGGTATCGGTTTGTCCGAGCATAAAGGAAAAGGACGTTACCCAATACAGCCATGTGCTTGGCGGCTGTGCCTGATAATACAGGGTGTTCAAAACTAAGATTTATGGTTTTCTTAAAATTAGGCACTGGGAGGCACGCAAAGACCACCTGTGCAAATAACTTATGTGGCCAGGTGGGCACAAAGTGAGACGATAATTATCGCTGTGAGCAGCCGAATTCACTTAAGTTGAACAATTATTTTTTGTCGACTGCAGTAAGTGGGTATGTTTGTATTGAAAACTTAGAGACAGTAGCGTTTCTACACAGTATCGGTCGGAAGAATTATTCTAGCGTGTTCGTGCTCCGAGATATCCGACTCCAAATTTCTATTGTCGTACTGCGAAGAGTTATGGAATCGACGCGGGAGTGGTTTATGCTTTGCGTTGCTGTGGAAGGGAGGCATTTTGAACGTTTTTACGGCATTGACATCCTGATGGGTGAAGTGTTGTCATGAGATTCGTGAATGACAACATCAAACTTAAAACGGCAGTATATATGAGTGAGTGAAACAACTTTATTGTCGATCCGGCATAAAGGGGGGAAGGGGTAGGGGAATTAAAGCGAGACACTAGCGTGCTCGAACGTCCCCGGAGCAGCAACCCCGGCGCCCCCACGGGTTTGACGCGGGCAGTATATATGAAATATTCGTTAGCATAGCTAAAAAGGTTTCTGTTGTTGATGGTGTAGTTGTTGCTTTTGATTTCAATAAAACTTACAATACTTGCAAATCAGCAGTCACTTTATTTGCGTAGCCCAGGAAATGACCATGCCCGGTCGTCTAGTCACCATTACGCACGCGCATTGCCCTCCGGCTTCTCCGCTCGCGCCATTATCTCGGCATGGCAGCTGCCGCCAGCTTTACAGGCTGCGCGGTCGGGTTCTTCGATTACGGTTACGGGTTCTTCGATTTCTTTTATTGCGCCAGCCGTCAGGGGAAGGGGGACAGTTATTATCTTTGCCAATGCCTCCGCCGCGTTGTCAGACTAAACGCCGCACCCAACAGCCGCGTCACATCATGGAGGAGCTTTGCGCCAATCCTCACTCTCTTGCATGCGTAATCATGTGAACGACAATTAAAATTTGGAGTTGGATATCTCGGAGAATAGACATGCTAGAAGAATTCTATTAAGTGAAACTGTGTAGAAACACGGCTGCCTCTAACTTTTCAATACAAACATACACACTTACTGCAGTCGATAAATAGTTAATTATTCAATTTTAGGTAATATTCGGCTGCTGACGGCAATAATTATTATCTCACTATGTGTCCCCCTGGCCACATAACTTATTTGCCCAGGTGGTCTTTACGTGCCTCCCAGTGCCTAATTTCAAGAAAACCATAAAGCTTAATTTTGAACACCCGGTATATCTAGCCTGTATTGTTTCTTAAAATAAAATTCGGGATAATCTGTCGCAGGTTTGTTATAAATGCGTAAGCACGGGTCCATCTTTGGAGTTCTGTTGGGACATCTTGATTTCCTTAAGAAGATTCTTTGTGTTCGGCTGAGACACCTTCGTTTGCTTTGGAGCTCCAACGCGGCAACCACTACGCTGGTTGTTTTGCGATATGCGAATCACCGCGTATGAAGAAGACTCACGACGCCACCCACAAGAACGATGTGGCCTAGTAGCCGAGAGCGCGAGTCAGCGTCTACATGTTTTGCTTCCCACGCGACGTCATCCTTTTACACAAGGCGCACATCTGCTCCCGTTTCTCTAACCACGCGTGGTTAGCGGCCAACGCCCGCGCGCTGGCGTTGGCCGTTGACGTCACGCTCCCCCACTTCGCAGCCGCTGCTCGAGGCTTCGCCCCGCTCCGCGAGAACGGCCACTCAGATAAACGGATCCGACGGCTTTGAGCCTCCTATGCTTAATGTACTACAATAAAACTGCGAAGTTACAATGAAAAACTTGTAGCGTACGAACCGTACTGCGCTCGTACGGGATATTGTCAACGTGTAACTGTGATCACACTTCTTTCTGGGGTTTTACGTGCCAAAACCAGTGATCACACTGAGTGCTACAGTTAAAAAAAAAAGTTGCCTATGCGAAGTTCTTAGTTTATCTGTTAGTTGTTATTATTTATATATGAACACTTCAGCGAGAGATCTCTTTCATTAAGCAGGTTGGTCGCGGAACCGATGGCAGCCAATGAGGCAACCGATGACACCCCAATCGGGAACTGAGTTGATCAGTTGCGAAGGCGCTCGCGCGGGCATCTGCGTGCTTGGCAAAAGGCACGTCCCATCGTTCATTCGACGCCACCGATGGGAAGAGTAAGGCACGGCCGGCGCCAGGAGGTCCAAGGTGTTCATGAGAAAAATTAACTACGGCAACTTCGCGACACCACACCCCTACGGAATACAACTAAGCTTGTGAGCGAGCTAGCTTTACTTCTACATGGCTGCTACCACTGGTACTCGCGAAAAATACTTTTGAAGAATGCTGGTGGCCATATTTTTTTTTGCGACAGGGCCATCCCCCTGTCAGCGAGGGGGCGAAGCAGAAATCTGAGGGGGGGGGGGGGGGTCAGGACATCCGGACATCCCCCCTGGATCCGCGCCTGCGCGGCGTACGCATAGAACGCCTGTGGCATCGGTTGCACGTTCCACTTGCGCCAGCGCTGTGGTGTGTCCACTGCGGGCGCTATATGAAGCTCTCCGATTGCGTTACGTGGAAGTTTCATAACCAGATGAAAAGTATTGAAGTACCCTGCTACTACGATGCAATAGCGCCCTTTCACTGACATGCTACAGCTGTGCAGCGAAGCATGGCTCGTCTGATAGGCAATGTCCCCGAAGAGTTCGCCGCACAGAAAGTCACGCTATGACGGTACCCACATTTGCTGCGATGGGCGCGCAGCCCGAATCCATATCCTTCGAAGCTATGCCGGAAAGGTATGACATGGCTACCACGATACTTTTCTCACACCCTTGCACGCATGCAGCAGCGTAGAGGCATTCCCCTGCGTTGTGCTAGGTGCTTCACTGGTCACATCACAAAGCAGCTAGCACACAACACAAACAGCGATCTTCAAGACTTGGGCACAAACTCCGCTTGCGAAAACAAATACGCGGCCGCTAGCAACTGCGTATTTGAGACGTCGCTCGCTGCTGACCGGCGCCGTGCATGCGGGTGGAGAGACGCGGGCGATGGCTCGTACTCCGGTATCCGGCACAGACAACGTCACAGAAACGTCACTTCCTCTAGTTCATGGTGTGGCCGCTAGACGCGGTATTTTGCAAACAAAAACAATGTTTTCAAACAAAACCAATTTCCGCACCCAATCTATCATTCAGGCTAAAAATCTTGGCAGAAAACGTTTGATTCAGTATCACTGTAATACCTTAGCAAAGTATGCATTGCATAGACAAGTTGCAGTATAGTAGATAGGCCCCTCCAGAATCCATGTTGGTTTGGGTTCAGCAAACCAATGCCTTCGACAAACATTGTAATGAATGTGAGATTACTATACTCAAGAAGTCCCAAACTTTGCGGAGAAATGCATTGGCGTTCCAGTTAATTTTGTGCTTCAATGCATGCAGCGACGTTTTGTTAAGAACCTAACTGAAACGCCAATGCATTTTTCCGCAAAGTTCGGGAATTAATATCTCGAAACTGGTGTCATCCCGAGAATTCGTTCCAAGTGGATCCGC
Organism: Dermacentor silvarum; assembly: GCF_013339745.2. Taxonomy (NCBI): domain Eukaryota; kingdom Metazoa; phylum Arthropoda; class Arachnida; order Ixodida; family Ixodidae; genus Dermacentor; species Dermacentor silvarum. Next base: position 174,430,973 of record NC_051158.1, read on the forward strand.
TTTGCGAACTCCACGGCTACAATTTGTAAATTGCAATATGGGCCATGAGGTCATTAGTTAAAAACTTAATTAGTGAATTTCTGTTAATTATTCGATTATGCATTTCAATTTCTTGTGCAAGTAATGTCCGCCTCTTCGAGTAGAGCAGCTCATGAACTAGAATTGTGCTATCTGCCACAGGCAACCTTTAAGGATTTCTGAAAGTGTTCGCTGAAACACCCTGTATAGGACAACACATGCATATCATTCGGAGTTAGCAATTGCTACAACCCTTATTCTAGGACTGTAGGGAGCACTGTACTTGAAAACTTGAGAGCAGAGAAGGCAATTTCTGCAACTAGACTTGACATTTCACAACTAGATTTTCTCTGCGTCAGTTTGTGAGAAACGACAGTGATCTGGCATAAGAGACCTTTTCTGACATTTCCGGCCTCTTCCATCATCTGGAGATTAAAGTTGAACAACCATAACTTTAAAGGTGACCTCTGCTATTTGAATGACGGTGACGCCTTGCCTAATTCCCCTTTCTCTCTTCGTTCCAAAATGTCACTAAGTTGCTTCTCACAATGTAAAGGCAAAAGAAAAAAAAAGGAAATTGATTACTCTTCACAGCTTTAAAGTTTTTCTTTTCTTTGCTAGTTCCTTGAAGACGGTTCTGAAGTTTTTCGACACTATGAGCCCTCTGAATTCATTGCTGCATAAGAATTTGCGTCTCTACTAAATGGTGGATAACGAATCCTTGTTTTCTGAATCAAAGTATATGTTATCTTCGGCCTCATATATCGCCATTATAGCCCGTCTGGCACCAGAAAGTTGCATGCCGACTCTAGCGGAATACGCTGGAATGCCATCTTTGTCCAGCGTCTTCGAGACACTGAACACTCCATTGCCTACGAACACTGCCGTTCGAAACTACGGTGTCACGAAAAAAAAAAAAGTTCCTGACTGCCGCTACGTTTCGATCATTACTAGTCGTCATTCCCAGTTGGCTTGTTAATGCCCTAGTGCCCAAGACTTGGCGGTCGACCTTGCGTGTTTCGTGATAAAATTTGTGTATTTTACTGTACATTTAAGGAAAATAATTTTCCATTCCCTATACTCTCTCGAAACTCACTAATTTCTTTGAAACTGTCTATACGAAAGCAAATCGAAATTTATTTTGTTAACTCACACCACAAATACTTTAATGCGAAATATACGAAGATGCTATTAAACATGGTGCCGAAGTTTACTATATTTTTTATTGTGTCTCTCTAGTATGTATTCTCGAACAGTAAGAAATTATACAAAATGTACTGATGGTTGAAACTTAAAATATCCATCTTGCTTAGCATTCCATAAAACTTAGATGACTGCGTGAATAATTTTGCTTGTGATGAACATATCATTAGGCCGATGTTAGTAAAAACTTTGTCTAGAAATAAAAAAATAAAGAAAATATCCGATTTGTTGAATATTTGCCGAGCTTTTGGTAGTGACTCGGTACAAGTAAAAACATGTTACAACGTGTCATTCGTAGAATATTTATTGGCTAAACAACAACAAGAAAAAAAAAACGTTTAGCAGTTTCTCTATTTATCATCGAGAAACAGAAGTTCCTTTGATTCACTGACTGACAGCATATGTTGTTGTCGCGAGAAAAAGTATCTGACGTTTGCCCTTTCATTATTTTTGGTTGTTTTTGGCAGACTAGAAACAGCGCAGGAAGGACGAAGGAGGGCGAGAAACAACACAGGCGCTGGAGGGTTGTAACACGGTAAACAGCCCGACGTATAACAATATTAACTGTAAAAGAGTCAAGAGCTAGACGAGTTGGTACATGTGCCAACTCGCCCAGCTCTCGGTTCTTCCACATGTTGGTTAGTTTTCTGTGTTATCACTTCGCCCCGCAACCCATCGGTGATCTTGAAATTCGAGTCGGCGCGCGCGGTCTGAGGATTCAAAGTGCATGGCAGAGTGCATATGAGGGTTTATTGGCAATTTTGGCAGTTCCTAAATTAACAGTCATCGTGACGTCTTCCGATGAAAGTATGTTCCAGATCCGCTGCTATGGCTGTAAATGGCGCCGCGTAAATAATCCCACGACTAATCTTGTACATACGCACCGATACCCAAGAAAGTGGGTAAGAGGATGGCAGCCAAAGTAGGCTAGTGTTCAAACACTGCATGTCTAATGCAGAAGATACTGGATCGGCTCTCACATGCGGTTAGTTTTCTTTCCGTGAACATTATTTCCCCATTCCTCGTTACTTGTACAATTATGAGAAACATACCACTTCAATTCTCCGATCCATTTTCTAGTTTCATTGACAAACTATGATTCTTATGCCTCTAACTAACAGAAAACAAAGCCCCTTGGTTTCCTCTATTCTTCTCGCTTAATTCTATGGCGATAATAAGAAAGTTTCATGGCATAAAATTGCGCGAAAATAACGGGAGAAGACCGGACAGGACAAGCGCCTATACTACCAACAGGTTAATTTATTTGCGCACACAGAAACTGCGAACAGTACTTCACTAACCAGATTGATAGATAATTCAGGATGATGTTTACCTGAGTCACGAAAAACAGTGTATAGCCTATCACTGAAATAATTATCGTTGTATTGGTTTTCTTTCATCAATGCACAATGATGTTTAATATGGCTAACATATTCTGGTAAATTCGGATACACAATTCAACCAATTTTTAAATGTGGTTGGAATAAAATTACGCAACATATGTTGTAAATAGTAGTGCCCCGCCATCTATTGCCTAGTCAGCACTCTTCGAGCCATTTGTGTTGCACTGCGACAGTGGCCTGACCTTTTCAAATGCCTAAGTTGCAGAATTTACAGATATTTGAGATATTGTTTGACCAGACGCTTTTCTATTGCATGTCACGCTCTCCTTCAGCTTTTGTGGAGCAAGGTCTATGATGTCATTGTGTCTGAAGTGCTCCGTGTTAACTAACCTGATATACGACGGCTTGAACTAGTTTGCTTCTCTGCATAGTAGGCTCCAGCTTGTTCAAAGACCGATGGTGTTGTGCGAAATGCAGCAGCAGCAGAAACGAGAAGAAAGTCTGCGTGTCCAGCGGCCGCATTTCATGAACAAAATTACACGTAGCCTTTCTTTTCGAACGTGCCGCTAGGCATCATTTCTTAGCTGCGGAGGCGTTTTCGCAGAAAATATAAAATGGCAGTGTGCTGTGGCCTGCTGGCCCTGTGTGGTAGCGTCCCATTCTTTAATGTGTACGCTACGTTGTACATCAAAGGCTCCCGTCGAGGCCAGTTGTGTGCTGTATGGGGGGGGGGGGGGGGGGCGTGTTAACGCCACAATTGATTACTCCGTTTTTAGAAAATAGTGTCACTTCCTCTCAAATGTGCGTATCTGTCGAAAATGTTCTAAATCAAACAGCCAGTTAAATTGACATTTTTCTAGCGCTTATTGCGCCTTTTACCGTGTAAAAGGATAGATTTTCTGAATAAATCTCAATTGTAACACAGCCCAATGCTTTAGGAGTTAGTTACTTTATACATGCAATTAGGTTATTCATGTTTTGTCATGCCTTATTCTTCTGCTAATGATAATCTAGGTCATAAATGCAACGATAGAAGCTGGGCGAGCTTGTTACAAGTTTTGTGAAATAATGTTTCCGTCCGATATGTTTAGATGTGACAACAAACGTCATAATTTAGAAACTGCATTTTATATATATTGTCACGCGCAAAGGCAAGCGCAAGCAACAGTACCAGCAGCCAGACACGAAGGGACGGTTCTCCAGCTGGCGCGGGATCTTCGACTTCGTCGTCTTCTCCGTTCTTGCTGGGCACCCAATGATGATTGTTGTCTGGCTCAAAACACCCAGGTGGCATTATTCCCCCTCCCAATGAAGCATCGACTCGATGCTCAAACACAAGACGTACATGCAAAGTACACAAATTAGGTAAGGCGCACAAAAAAATGTAAACGTGCTAGCCCAGATACGGACATGCACACTAGGCAAAAAATGCGTTCTGTGGTCGGGAAAAAAAATTCGCTTCGGAGTTCTTCGGAGGACGACGCCACTACAGCAAAAAGTTTGTTCAACAGTACACTATGTGAACATCACCGTGTGAAATACGGCTTGAGGCGGACGACATGTACAATCTCTGCACGGGGTAATCGGCGCTTGGACGATGGCAGGTCTCCGTCAGGAATCACTTCATAGTTCACATCGCTGACACGCCTTAGTACTGTGTACGGTCCGAAGTACTTGCTCAGGAGTTTCTCGCTGAGGCCTCGCCGTCTAATGGGGGTCCAAACCCAAACTTGGTCGCCGGGCTCATAGGTAACTTGTCGATGGTGGAGATTGTACCTTATTGCATCTGTAGACTGCTGCTGTCTTATGTGCACACGGGCCAGTTGACGTGCTTCCTCGGCGCGCTGAATGTACTCCTCGACGTCAGGAGCTAACTGGTCGAGCTCATCGATGTCGTCATACGGAATCATGGCGTCGAGCATAGTTTGGACATCTCGACCATAAACGAGACGAAACGGCGTGAATCGTGTAGTTTCCTGCGTGGCAGTGTTGTACGCGAACGTTACGTACGGCAGGATTTCATCCCACGTTTTGTGTTGCACATCCACGTACATAGATATCATGTCTGCCAGTGTTTTGTTTAGTCTTTCTGTCAAGCCGTTAGTCTGAGGGTGGTATGCAGTGGCCTTTCGATAACTCGTGTAACTCAACTTGAAGATGTCGTCCAGGAGCTTCGCCGTAAATGCGGTCCCTCGGTCAGTGATGATGAATGACGGTGCGCCATGCCGAAGCACAATGTGATGCATAAAAAACTGGGCAACCTCAGATGCGGTCCCGCGTGGTAGTGCCTTCGTCTCAGCGTAACGCGTCAAGTAATCGGTTGCGACAATGATCCACTTATTGCCGGAGGAAGACAAGGGAAATGGGCCAAGAAGGTCCATTCCAACTTGATCAAACGGCGTACGCGGAGGGTCGATGGGTTGTAGAAGGCCTGCAGGCTTGAAGGGTGGTGACTTGCGGCGCTGGCATTCACGACATCCTTTCACGTAGCGTTTGACGCAAGCAGTCAGTCTAGGCCAGTAGTACAGTTGTCGTACCCTGTCCAGAGTCCTTGAGTAGCCCAAGTGACCAGATGTCGGCTCGTCGTGGCAGGCTAATAGAATGTCGTCGCGAAGGGCTTGAGGCACTACTAGAAGATGTGGTTTGTCGGCGGCACCTGTGTTTATTTTGTATAAGATGCCCTCTCGTAGGCAAAACGACGACAACCGTCGCGAAATCGAGCGAGGAATGGACGCGATGCCGCCTTCTAAGTGATCGATGATGGGCCTTAACTCAGTGTCCGATCGCTGTTTAGCGAGCAGATCCGGCCCGCTGAGGGCTCCCAGGAAGACGCTGTCATCTTCCTCGTCAGGATTCTCAGATTCAACAGGTGCTCGTGATAGCGTGTCAGCATCTTCATGTTTTCTGCCTGACTTGTATACGATGGTGATGTTAAATTCCTGAAGTCGTAGACTCCAACGTGCTAATCGTCCAGAAGGGTCTCGAAGGTTGGCCAACCAGCATAAAGCGTGATGATCGGTCACAAGTTTAAATGGCCGCCCGTAGAGATACGGCCTAAACTTTGTAGTAGCCGAAATGACCGCGAGGCACTCCTTCTCTGTGGTGGAATCATTGGACTCGGCGCGTGACAGAGTGCGGCTCGCGTAGGCTATAACTATATATATATATATATATATATATATATATATATAGAAATAAGTGCAGGCCCACGTGGAAAAGCGAAAACAAACATTCAATGTCGACGTTACGGCTGGCGTGCTGCCTTTATCAAGAGTGCGATCGCAAGCACCCATAGCTCACATCTATATACCGGGTGTTTGAGCGAACACTTTCAAAACTTTTTCAAGGTTGCCTGTGGCCGATAGTACAATTCTAGACACAGTAAAAGTGATGCGATACCTGGACGACTTTTTAATATTTTACAGCGCTAAACCTTCTTACACTCAGCCTGCGGTGGCCATAATGATTGACGTATTTCGCACTGAATTAAGTTCTTTTGAATTGACCACGGAGAATCCGTCAGACAACAGATTACTATTCTTAGACTTGGAACTCTTGTTCTCAGAAAACCATGTTTATTGGGGCTATGCTCCTCGGTCGCGCAAGGGTTTCCTTCCCTTTTCCTCTGCGCACTCCAAGATTGTGAAGCATGGCATTGCGAAAGCTTGCATGAAGGCGGCACGTGTAAGGTCTTGTTGTGGCTAGCGTTGAATTGCAAGTATCGCGGTTGAAGCTTGCGGGATTTCATGAAATGCTATTATCCAGCATAGCCAAAAGCCTCGTAACGGGGTTAAAAAACAAGCTCCCGACAGCAGCCCAGTATGAGGTCGACTCGCGGCAAACGGTTGCAGTTATTCCTTATGTAGACAAGCTTGCACATAACCTCAAAAAAGTAGTCAGCAGAGCAAGTGTTAGGTTGCTGTTCACAACCCGATACAAGCTATGTAGCATGTGCCAACAGGTCAGTCGTGAGACATAGGCCACAATAAGTTGCAAGAAGCATAGGAACCATTTTTCTAAAAAAAAAATGTTGCGAATCCGTTGTTTACAAGATCCAAAGCCTTGTGGCCGCTTCTATATTGGGGAAACTGGCCGGTGCGTTAATGTACGCATTGGTCAGCACGCGAACGGTTAAAACGAAGGCCACTGATAGTCAACTGTCACTGCATTTGCATTGACTGCGGCTGCGAGCCGTATTTCAAAAATCTGATTTTCTTATAGAAATACCGGGATGAACGTGCTCGTCGTGTCTTAGAGGCCTGTCACATTCATAATAGTGGAGAGGCATGTGCAAGCCTACCTCCCATTGCCCTTCGTTCGAAGGAGATATCGTACCTGAGTTGCTAATTTGAAGTTAGATTCAGCGCGTGCTCCTTGTGATAGTGGCTGTCGACTTATGTACGACGACTGAAGCAATAAAACACATATGGTTGTCAGTTAGCACCCGTGTCTGTGCTCTCCCATCGTCCTGTTCAGCGCTGTTTTATCTTCTCGTAATCATGAACCAACCACCCCGAATGCATGCCCTTCTACAGGAACACGCTGCCATATTTTGGGCTTCAACAAAATTTCGCCCTTTCCTATATGGCAGGATGTTCAATATGGCAAGCGACACTCACGCACTGTGTTGGCTAGCCAACTTAAACGACTCGTTGGGACGCCTAGCACAGTGGAGCCTCTGACTGCAAGAATTCGACATCACCGTGATATAAAAGTCCAGAAGAAAACACTCTGACGTCGACTGCCTAACCCGCGTCCCTATAGACCCGTCACCGCAAGACGACCAGGGCGACGACTCTTTCCTAGGAACACTTAGTGCCGACGACTTCGCCGAACAGCATTGAGTGGATCCGGAGCCTCGTCGAGTTTTGTGTAGATAAGGCTGCTCTTGTCCCAAGGGCATTTAAGCGAGGATTGTCTTCGTTTTCGTTGCAAAACAACGTCTTCGTAAAGAAAAACATCTCACCGGGCCGCGCCAAATACCTTCCGGTTTTACCCTTAGCACTGCAGTCAGATGTTCTAGACGCCTTTCATAATCAGCCAACGGCAGACCACCTCGGGTAATCCCGCACGCTCGCTAGTGAATGACCAGCGAAGGTGTTTAGCACACGACACAGACACGGCACAGAATTTTGAACAAAGGTGCGAACACATTTATTGTCTTGATTGGTGGTCAACATTTGTCTTGGTCGGTGGACAATTGGTGTTTGCGAGCCACCGGCGCCGATTGCACTTACGCATCTGTTCTCGCCATCGCTCCGCATAGGCTCGTTGATCCTCGGGAGCCCGGACTATCCGCGGCCTCCCCATTACCGACAATAGAAGAGAAATGAAATTCAAACTGGAGAACGGCAACTTGTCTTTCTGGTTTGTTTATGTACGGCCACCACGGGAGAGCGGAAGGAAACTAGATACTCTAGCGCTTCGAACGCCGACAAAGAGAGGGTGTGGCGAACGTAGACATGGACGACGCGGATCGCACAGCGGCAAATCTTTGAGCAACATATATTACGGCGAAATCCTTTTATGTCTCGTTTTGATGTGATCTTGAAAAAATGGATCCAAAAGTCATACAAAAATTCGATAAAAATTATCTACCAAAAATCGATAGCTCAATAAGATCATTACAAACCCCATAACATTACACATCAATCGAAGGCAATTACATGATAAATAACGCTACATGATCATCATTGTCGTTAGAATATTCATAACATAATTATTCTAACGACAATGATGATCATGAGCATGAAAAAATTCAGAGCCCTTCTTCCCCTGTCCAGAAACTGGGAGTAAGTGAAGCTTGTGGCAAGACGACGCTGTCACAGGCACTCCGCTTCGTTCGCCCTAAACTCGGGGTCGACGGCTCTTCGCTGACGTTTCGCCTGAGCTTCGGACGCCCTAACGCTAGAATCGGATGACTCGCTAGTCATCTGATTTTTCGCTAGTCACCCCCATTTTCGCGATAGGGGAAGGGGTGGTGTTTTTGGCTGTTTAGGTCACAAGTGTGAAAAGGGTAGTTCAAGGGCGCTTTACTGGTCCGCAAACCAACACGGGTATGTTTATCAGACCGTTCGCCGCTGCGTAAACGCCCAACCACAAGGAACGGATTTCCGACGGATTTTCGGCGTCGGCGCCGGCCGGCGGCACGCGGCGTGGACGCTCAACGAGGTTTATTGACGGCTCTCAACCACAAGAGACTCTCGGCGTCGACGTATTTCAAGCATGGCGCAATGTGGCCAGATCCTTGGCCCCGAATTTAGCCGGTCAGTTTTGCAAAATGTTCCGCTAACAGAACAATTGTTTTTAGTAAGCAAGGACTTCTTGTACTTTTAAAACTTCTTAAAAAATTGCCTGTAGCTCTAGTGCAAACATATACGCTGGTTGTCTGTGCTGAAAAACGTAGCACCAGTCGCATAGCAAGCATAGCATCACCAGCAGCTTCTGTTCTAGCAAAATACTTTCCGCTAGATAACGTGACGCGTAAATTCTACATTGTATGAAAAACTATATCCGCTGTCGAACGTTAAACACGAACGAGAGCTCCGATACTTGTCGAGCTCAGCTACAGTGCACGGCTACCGGCGGCAGACGACCGGCTCGGTTGTGCCCGCATCGCAGCCGACGGCGCCGCTAATATCAGCGCATTTTCTTCTTTGTGTATAATTATAGCGAAGAGCGACAACAACGGTGAGAAAATATCGTGGCTGGTGAGCGTCGGTGATTCATTCCGAAGCGCCGTCAGCTTAAGCTTTCGAGTTAGCCGGAGAAGGCCTAGCGACGATATCGGCGCCGCCGAACGATCAGCGGCGGTGAGGCTGCCGTCGGTGCCAGGGTGACCACCCCTCGGTCACTGATTGGCCACTTCGCTTGTACAGCTGCAGCACAAATGGGTCCCGGTCCCATCCTGTCTACGGCAAGGAAATCTCGCCGCTCGCGAGCGAAACCACCGTCAAACGGCGACCCGCGAACGGCGTACGGCGAGTTGGCGTGCCGGTAACGTGGACGGGCCTTAAGTGTGTACTTCGGCGTTCCTTGCATGTCCCTGTCTGGAAAGAGTATACATCATTATCTATGATACTGTACAAAGCTGCACCACTTGCAATGGCCGGAGCACGCGCGAGCGATCGGCTGTTTGGGACGCAGACGAGGCACAGGCACTCGCGGATGGCAACGCCGAAAGCTCGCTTTGTAAATGGCCTCCGAGCTCACTCACATGGCACGACGCACCATCTCAGAGGCTATATTTTGTTTGTCTCCTGCGTCTACCGCCACTTCCGCCGTCAGCGCTACAGTCTGGCCTGCTCGGTCTTGCGGCGCCGACCGGCGGCGCATTGTTCTCCACGCCGCCGGCCGCCGTCGCGTGCCGCCGGCCGGCGCCGACGCCGAAAATCCGTCGGAAATCCGTTCCTTGTGGTTGGGCCTTAACATCTTGTGACCTGTGTCAGCGTCGCAAGGAACCTGCGACTCTACCTGCTGGTCTCCTTCAGCCAATTAACGTTCCAGCCGAGCCGTTTTATCGAGTGGGCCTGGACTTGCTGGGTCCCTTTCCAATTTCCACGAAAGGCAACAAATGGATTGCAGTCGCTACGGAATATACCACTCGATTTGCAATTACTCGAGCGTTGCCAACCAGCTGTGCCACAGACGTAGCCGACTTCCTACTGTACGACGTCATCCTCCAACATGGTGCTCCACGTCACCTACTCACAGATCACGGTCGCTGCTTCCTGTCTCGTGTGGTTGACGATCCACTTCGATAATGTGCTACTCATCACAACTTCACGACCTCATATCACCCTCAAACCAATGGATTCACCGAACGCTTAAACCGTACACTGACCGACATGCTTTCCATGTACGTTTCCGATGACCACCATGATTGGGACGTGCGCTCCCGTTCGTCACATTTGCATACAACTCATCGCGTCATGAAACTGCCGGCTACTCACCCTTCTATCTTCTCTTTGGGCGCCATCCCTTACTACCCTTTGACACCTTGCTCCCTTCTGATGCGGCCTCCACGTCCACGACTTCCTATGCGCAAGATGCCATCACGCGTGCGCTCGTCGCGCGCACAGTAGCCCGCGCTCGGCTCTCGTCATTGCAGACCGCACAAAAGGCCATCTACGATCGTCGACAGCGGGATACTGATTTTCCACCGGTCCCTCTCGTCCTTCTCGGGCTCCCATCTCGTCGTGTCGGCCTCTGTGAAAAGGTAATGTCGCGGTACGTCGGGGCCTACCGCGTGCTGCGCCAGGTAACTCCTGTCACCTATGAGATATCTCCCATGGCATCCACCTCATCGACTGCCTCACCACGAAGTGACATCGTACATGTTTCCCGCCTCAAACTTTACAACTGTGATAATCCATTTTGACCACAACAAGCACCGGGACGGTGCTTCATCGGCCGGGGATAATGTCACGAGCAATGGCAAAGACACAGATGTTGTAGTGGGAGCTGGGTCAGAGGCTCTCTTGTCGGACTGGAACCTGCTGGAACCTGTTCGCTCTGGGCAGCCTTGACTAGACAAGCGCTAGCCGTTTACTGTTAAATAAATACTCCCGGTAACAATATGTACGCGAAGCTCCGGCTTCCGGCTAACGCTTCCGGCGGTTTGTCCGAATGATCCCCCGGTGCTTCCCCCACTCATCATTATTCACTTCGTGGATATGGGATGTCTTTTTGACGACTTCGGAGTTCCGTGCAATGTTCATCGCAGACTGAAGTGGCAGTCTGAGGTGCAGTGCAGCTTTACACTTAGTCCGAGGTCAAAAAAATTAGGGGCAGCGTCACACTAGTTGTGCGAAGACTGGGCGAACAGCGAAGCTGGCGACTCCACCTAGCTTTATCTCGGTTCGGCCAAGTTTTTGCGAGGTTATGCTTCGAGACATTGCCCTCTTGAAGATGACGTTTGTGTTGGGTATCGAGTGTCTCTCGAATTTGTTTTCCGCAAGGTCGGCGGCTGTCAGGCATAGTGACGCCAATACGTCTTCGGCTTCCTTCCCGATCGCGTACACGAACGTGTTCACCTGTGTTTTTATACCACGAAAGGGAAGTCCTGACACAATGCGATAGTGTTCCCACCTAGCGATCGAACGTTTCGAGTCATTTGGCGTCGGAAGGCCAACTTCTCTGGCAGTTAAATGTAAACGGGTTGAAAAAACTCAGAGCTCTATGGTGGGTCTGCTACAGTGAATATTGCTATAGCGAATTTATATATTATCGTTATTGACTCTATTAAGCGTCTTCGACATGTTTGTCAAAGAGCAAGGACACAGGCTCCTTGTTTTCGCCCGGCGCGATGGCCAAGTAGTGCGTTTGCTGCACCAAGTCCCCCCCCCCCCCTCCCCATCGTCAGAGACTGTTTGGTGAAAATAAACACTGACCGACTGACTGACAAAAAGACCAGCCTATGAGTCACTGCGTTCATAGCCGCGGCACACTGCACGCAATCATCAGGATACTGGAATATGTGGTTAAACGAGCGTCCGTCCCATAGCGAGTCCAAAGGGCAACTGCTGATAACAGCGCTAGCGCGATCAATACGTCACGAGACAAAGAGGCACAAAGATTGGTGGGACGTGCCGCCGCCGAGTACGGGACACTTGTGAAAGAGGCATCGGCGGTGGCGAGGGGTATAAGAATGGGCCATCCATCATCCATTTTGACAGCTGTGCTAAGGCACAGCTGCCGGGAGAGAGAGAGAGAGAGAGAGAGAGAAAACATTTATTGTTAATGAGGTGGGGTGACTTCCTCGTAGGGTGGAGCCCTTAGTTTAGGGCCCCATAGGCTCGCGCCACCCCGCGGGAAACCGCCACGCACATGGAGCCAAAGCCCCACGCACATGGTGCTGAAATTAGTTGATCGACTTCCGGTTCATCTATTTACTTCCCTTGCTGTACGCGATATCCTTGAACTTCACCTATAACAGCTTCGCTGTAAAAGTTCGCGCGATTTTGCTGGCCCGCTGCCACTGCTTGTTGAGCATCGTTTATCCTCTGACATGTTGATCGCTTCGTGGCCCTCACCGGATGCTAGACGACTTCTTGTTCACCACTGCCACCTTGTCGTGTTGTCGAGGGGTTGGAGGAAGACCGAGACACGTTGGGTTTTGAAAAATAGAACGAAAGGTATGTTTGTTCTTACACCGTGCTTCTTTTCCGTGTGCCCAGCGCGCCTGTAGCCATTTCGGCCTTCCTAGTGGTGGCAATCCCAACAGGTACGTGACGCCCTCTCTGGAGAGCGTTGCGAGTTGTGGCGACACAACCATAACACAGAAAAAATGTGAATGGCTCGGCGAAAAAAAGACTAACACTCAAAAACCAATGGAATGGGTTCAGATGGGGTACTAAGTGAAGGAAAAGGCTAAAGGTTGATGGTCGAAGTCATAGTTATGATCATGACAATGGCTTTCGCCTTAAGGTCTCTTAGGCATAGCTAATGGAACTTCTGAGTGTTTTATCTACCTGGAAGCCTAATGATCTTGAAAATGGTGCCTATTGACTACTAATCTACCCAAAATGCTTATCCGAGGGACGCCGACGAGCCAACTGCGGAAGAAGACGACGACGAACGCACGAGCAGTGCGACGAGCGCTTTCACGCGACACCTGAGGTTTTGCTTACGGACACGAAAAATCCACAGAGCCCTAGCCATAAACAGCTTAGCTATATATAAAATATTACTGGCCACACCTGAACGCTCACGACAGCCATTACGTCAAGACCTGCCGAAAATTCCAGCGACGCAAGACACCACTCCAAGACTAGGCCAGCGGTACTGCTACAGCTGATTGGGCCTCCTCGCCGACCATTTCAGTAGATCGCGAAGGACTTGGTGCCCTTTCCGACGTCAACATCCGGAAACAAGTGGGTCGTCGTGGCCACCGACTACCTTACCCGCTGAGCCGAAAAGAAAGCCCTGCCCAAAGGTTGCTAGGCGGAAATAACGAAATTCTTCGTTGAGAACATCTTGCAGCGACATGGTGAGCCACAAGTCCTCATCACCGACAGAAGAACGGCTTTTGCAGCTGAGATTACTCGCGCTATCCTGCAATATAGTCCAACTAGATGTCAGAGGACAAATGCGTACCACCTACAGAGGAATAGTCTAACCCGAACAAGATGCCAGAACAAGACGCTCGTCGACATGTTAGCAATGTACGTCGGCATGAAACACAAGATGTGGGATTCTATCCTTCTTTACCTGACATTCGTTTGCAACAGGGCAGTGCAAGACACAACCCAGATGGCGCCGTTAAAGCTGGTTTACGGCGTACGGAAGCGAAAAATGGCATGAAATTTTACAAGAATAAGAAAGAACCCCCAGTTTTCCCCAAAAGAGCAAATTAGTAGACAGCTATACGAAGTAAGGATAGTAGTTTTAATGACAGTATAAACTTATAAACATAGGCCTACTAACTCAATGAACAAGCGTGGTGTCACATGCGCAAAAGCAAGCATGAAAACGTCTCACGCGATGACTGAGGAAACTCGCTGTCAAAATGCTGTAGTAAGGAAGCGTGGCAGCGAGCGAATTGACATTCGTGCTGCGTCTCGCGTCAACGCGAACTAAGCCACGAAAACACGGCGGATTGTGTCCCCGACGCCAATGGCTCAAGATGCAGCGGTCCGGGCAGGCGCGCCCGGCTGCCGGGGGCAACCCGAGTAGAACGCGCCCACTTTCCCTATCCTCACCCCGGAACCTTGCGGAGCCAGCGGCCACACACGCCCGTGCGGGCTGCTGTATCTTGAAAGCCATCTGCGTCGGGGACACAGTTCTCCGTGCGCTGAATTTTAGCGGCCGCACTGAACAGAACGCCCGCCCCCCTCCGTACCCTCCCCCGAAGCCTTGGGCGCAACGGAAGACGGCCCGCTTCCTTCCGATTTCCTCCCTTGGGTGCGCGAGATCGCGCCACGATCGCCGGCTTACATTCGCACGCTTTCACTCGCATACACAGCATACAGTGCGCGGTGGCGATTTTATCACAATTGGACTTAATACGGAAGCTCACGGCGATGACGACGGCGGCGATGGCAGAAATGTACCTGGAGTGTCCACATATTTTCTATCCCAAGAAAAAGAAATTGGAAGGAAAAATCTGTACGATAACACGAAAGGAAGTTCCTTGCTATTTGAGGCTCAAGCTGGTTGCCTAAGGACAAAAACATACGGGAGCAATTATTTTAATTAGTCGAGGCATTTGTATGCTGCAGAAAATATCCGGAGAACGCTCAGCACTTTCTAATAGAAAGCGATGAAGGAATTCACCCAGTAAGACCAACACGTAACACGTAACATCGAGCAGCGCTTGAACTTAAAGCAAGCGGAAGTACCAACCGGTCAGCAGTCGAGGTAAGCAAGACGTTTAGAGTATTGGTGGAAAAATAAAATGTCACAGTTTCCTCCTATAGGCGAAGCAATGAATGCGAAAGCAACACAGCAATGTCATACGAAGTAAGGTGAGCGGCTTTGGTAGCAATTTTAATTGTAGTAAACATGAGCTGATTAAGTAAGCAGGTGTGCTGCGGCGTAAGTAGACCGACATGAAGATAGACTCGATGACCACGAGAAGGCGAGTGTGAAACGGTGGTGTTCATGAGAAGCGCTTCCCGTGGGCAGCGCGTGCGAAGGGAGACACCTGTAGCGCTGCACTGCCGATCCGGGCAGCATTGCATGTGTAGCGTGCGTTGGAAAATGTGGCCCGACTATTACTAACTGTGGTGTGAGCGCGCACAAACATGAATAGATCACACCGAATGACTGCAGACAACGACTGTCAAAACGCTGGCAGCAAGCGCATACGCCGCAGCGGGCGAAGGTACGTGCTGGTCTATCGCTTCAACGGAAACTGAGCGGCGAATGCACAGCGCATAAAGGTCGGAGCCGTGTGGAGATAAGAGACGGTGCGGGCGAGCGACGAGCGCGGTTGTTGGCAGAGTAGAAGTGCCCCCCCCCCCCGCTCCCTCCGGCGCTCGCTTCCCGCTTCCTTGCTTGCGCGTGGGAGATTGAGTGCGTTCGCTCTCCGTGATAGCGTGTGTCCCCCGCACGCTTCCGCTCGGGCATACGGCGCGCGGGGAAGATTTTCTCTATACCGAACCTCACGGCGACGGCGACGCCGTCGGCAGAAATCCGGTTGAAGTGTCCATGTAATTGCTATCGCAATAAAAGATCACCGGCAATTACGATACTCCCTAATGTGAGATTTAAGCGCAGCTCTATGCGTGTTTTCATGTCGCCATATATTGGCTGGCGCAGACAATCTGTCTCGTGCGGCATGGTGCAAACAGAGCGAGGTGTGGCGCGACTGCCTCGCTAATCTGGAGGCAGTCGAGCCACACTTCGCTCCGTTTGCACTGTGAGAGCCAATGCGTAAATGACGCGTGGGCGCGCTTCAAAAAAGCCGCCACCCACAAGACCTACCAGACGACGTGCCCTATTCTCATAGCGAATGCCGCCGCACTACGCTTTCCTTCTCAAGATTTAGCCATACCCTCCTCCGCTGTCTGCCTCATGGTTCCCCTGCATCCTCCTCTCCGCTTTGCTCCTCGGGTCTTTCATTCCCCGCTGCGAACCGCGTTCACTTTCACATTTCGCTGTGCTCATTCGCTCCGTTACGCCGCCGACGGCGGCGCTAGCCGCAGGAACGGGAGCCTGAGAGCTGCGCTCTAAAAAGCAGGGATGACCGGATTCGTTACAGGCATAGGAAGCCGTACAAGATAGAAGATTCAAAAGATGTCTACAACAATGCTACAAGGAACATCATTGATTGCATACCTGAGTAACTTAAGCAGGCTAGGTAATGATTTGGCCCTGCCCAGTTTCAAAGGGAATGCCGGTAAATCACCATCATCAATACGGAAGAAACCCGGTGACAATGCTGGACGTCATGTTGCCGCACGTCACCGAGGAAGACAACACAGATGTCACAGCCTATCTCCAATGCGCTGAAGAGTCCCGACATCACGTCCGCTTGCGCATCAAGAACCAGCAATGGACGGACAGCCTACACTACAATCTTCAGCGACACTACGTGGAATACCAGCCCGGCGACTGTGTTTAGGTTTGGCCTCGATACGCCAACGAGGTCGTCGTGATAACCTTTTAAGGCACGTTCACACCAAAGGCGAAGCGGCGAAAGCGGGCAAAACCTCCTCGCCAAGCGGGTAAAGCGGGCGGAAAACGAGGCGGGAAGCCCGATTGCTCTCAGGACCGATTTTAACAGCGTAAGCTGCTATGGGCTCATTCTAATAGCCGTTTTGCTTCGCGTTGTTGTCCGCCGCCGGCGCCGCATAGCCGCTATTGCCCGAAATGCCAAAAAAGTACCCGGTCTCCGCCGGGATCGAGTCCAGGCCCGCTGCGTGGGAGTGGGGCACTTTACGACTGAGCCACGCAAGCGCTTGCTATCAGCGTCAGAAAAGGGCCCTTTAAACGCGCCTATAGGAACGCGCGCAGGCGCAGACGACCCCAGCCTCTGCCAGTATTGTGTCGCCATCTAGTTAAGGCACCTGCAGAAGCCGCATGCACAGGCGCAGACAACGAGATGCGATTCAGACGAGGCGCGCAATAAATGTGATCCCGATGTGAGATGTGCGCCACGTATTCTCGGTACCTCTTCGGCACACGTTATGGCATCTCCTCGCAAGGTAATAACCGCTGCTGAAGAAGCGAATCGTAGAGCTACGTGCGCGGCTACAACCGACCATCATCGAGCTCAGCAGACTGCTGTGCAGAGAGTATTACAAACCGTAGCTCGCCGTCGACGTCGGGCTGGCAGTTCAGATTGCTCTCGTCAAAAAGAGGCGAAGGGACTTTGCCGCGAAGACCCTGTTGTGCGTGGTGCCGAAATTAGAGTTACTCTTGAGCCGCTCCACCAGCTCACGCTGTGACTGTGCTGTGTGTGCCGCGCAGACCTGTGACTTTTCCGCCCACCGGAGCTCTCCGCATTACCGCAGCCATTGAGAACGCCAGACGATGATGGCGTTGGTGTATCTCGGCGCAAGATCAGCGAGAGGGCAGTGAGCGCCGATGACCGGTGCGACGAGATAGCGACACGTCCGCCGTAACCTAACGTAACCTAACCTAACCTAGCCTCCTCCGCTTGGCCGCTCGGCCGCTTAGACGCTCCGCTTCCGGTGTGAACGCATCTGTAAAGAGCAACTCTTAGGAGGCCGTTCCTGCGGCGAGCGTCAGCGACGTAACCGAGCGAATGAGCACAGCGAAAAATGAAATCGAATGCGGAGCGGGGCATGAAATATGCGAGGCAGAAAGCGGAGAGGAGGGTGCATGAGGCGGAAAGCGGAGGAGGGCATGGCGAAAGCGTGAGAAAGCGTAGCACGGCGACTATGGCTACGAGATGGCGCCATAGTAGCGCGTGGCGTCTAAGAGGTCTGTCGGCGTTTCTGCTGGGAATCGTGCCCACGCGTCACCAACACGCTGGCTCTCGTGATCTCCAGATTAGCGAGGCAGTCGCGCCATACTTCGCTCCCTTGGCAACGTGCCGCACGAGACAGGTTGTCCGCGCCAGCCAATATAACGTGAAATGAATACACGTATAGACCTTCGCTGAAATTTTGAATTAGGGAGTATGGTAGCCGTCAGTGATATTTTTTTTCCTGTGAAGAAGACTTTCACAGCACTTTTCACGGCCTTCTCAACCTTCTTCTAGGGTTTTTCCTGGATCATGCCTTTAAACAGCCCGATAGCGGTCCTTTCGTAAAGCTGTAGTTGGAAAGTTATTCACTTGAAGCTTTTTTTTTTTTTTTGAATAGCGGCTATGACTTTTCTCTCGAGCTTTCCTTGGTACATGACGACGAAGCCTTCTTTGTCGGCCTAGGCCACAGCAAGGCTGAGGTTGACTAGGTACGTCTACCAATTAATTAAAAGAAGCGTTTTCAAACGTCTAGCAATAACATTGCTGAATAAATGCTTCGCCTAATAAATGCAGAGATAAAGACGTTTAAAAAAACATTTCGCTGCGTCACCGCAGGTTCAACCCCAATTACTATAATTCATGCATGCGGTTACACATCTGTCCTTCGCAAGGAAATGATAGCACGTTCACACCCAAATTTAGAACCGTTATGCAAAACTTTGCTCACATGATCAGGAAGGCTACAATTTGTTACGACAATTCTAAGTTTGTCTATCTAATTTATTTATTTATTTATTTCGCACTGCCAGCCTGTTATACATGCCCTAGGCAGGACTGGGATGTACATTAAATGTTTAACAACCTAATAAAATGTGAAACACAAAAAAGAATGTCAAAAAAGAAGGTGGAAACACGCAACGCGTCATCTCGTTACAATGCAAGAAAAAGAGAAGAAACAACAATGAAAAAAGGAAAAAAAAGAGATAGGAAGGAAGATAAAAGGAATTCCGCAATACAGCACATGTTTACACAATGGCTTATACACACAAAAATAAGGGTGCTCTTAACATGTTATGATCTATATCACATAGTATATGGAATAGGACAGAGATCGTGAGAACCGTTTCACGTCCTAGATTAACGAGAGCGTGCACAAAGGATGATAAGGTTGAGCTTTGAGAAACGTTTTCAGGCAGGGCGTTCCAATCATGAATTGTTAGGGGGAAAAACAACTGCTTAAATAAAGTGGTATGGTGCGAATACTCGTCTAACCTGAATGAACGTGATGAACGCGTTAGGCGCCGGCTACAAGATGCAATATACAATTTGTTGTCTAGTTTTACATGCTCCTGATGAATTAAATATAACATTTTCAGCCTCTCTCGATATCGCCTTTCCTCTAGGGTTTCCAGGTTTGCCTCCTGTAAAAGAGCGCTAACTCATGTATGACGGCGGTAGGAATTAAAAATAAACCTGACTGATTTCCGCTGTATCATTTCAATAATATTTATGCTTGCTTGGGTGTAAGGGTTCCAGACAGAAGTAGCGTATTCTAACAATAGTCTGATGAAACTCTTGTATGCTAGTAATTTTATGTTACTTGTAGATTTAGCTAAGGTCCTCCTCAGGTATCCGAGTTTCTTCATGGCTTTTTTTTTCTATCTAAGCTACATGGCTATTCCACCTAAGGTCTGATGTGATTACTGAACGAAGATATTTATACTCTGTAACAGAGGACAAATTATGGCCTATAATGCTGTATACAAAAGGTAACGGCTTCTTTTTCCGTGTAATGATCACCGATACTGGTTTTCTTAGGTTAGGTTGTCACACTAAGCACCGTGTCACTATTGCTGATAAAGATGAATTTAGGATCGTCTGATCTGCCTAACTGTGAATTCAATGATAAATTACGCAGTCATCTGCAAACAGCCGAATTTTACCTGGTATATTATTTACTATATCACTGATAAAGACTAGAAAGAAGAGGGGGCCCAAGACTGATCCCTGTGAGATTCCAAATTGCACATCGGAGAAGTCTGATTTCCCATAATCAACAACGACTGTCTGTCGCCTGCCCGTAAGATACGCCTCAATCCAGTGAAGTAGTTGGTCGTTTTTGAGAATAGGTTTTAGCTTCGATAACAACTTTTGGTGGGACACACGGTCGAAGGCTTTCTTAAAATCTGAGAATACCATGTCAATTTGGCCTTGACCGTCTAATATGCTGCCACAATTTCATGCACTGTTTCTAATGGTTGTGTTACGGTGGATTTACCACGACGGAAGCCGTGTTGCGGCTCGTCGCAGAGGCCATTACTTACAATGAAGACTGAGATGTGCTTAAATATTATGTATGTGTTCTATCAGTTTTGATGAAGTGCAAAGTAGGGATATAGGACGGTAAGAGGAGAGCAGTGAACGGTCGTCTGATTTACGGATGAGAATTATTTTTGCATGTTTCCAATCACGTAGAATTTCTGCACATGAAAGTAATTTGTTATAAATAACGCATAGATATTTGGTGCACCATTCGGCGTATCTCACCTAAAAAGCATCAGGTATTTCGTCGACGCCTGGCGACTTATTTATATCAAGATCAAGAAGCAAGGACAATACGCCTGCTTCGTTTACGTCTAGATCACCGATGGGTGGAATATCATTTAAAACAGCTATGCGCGGTGTCTTTCCATCATCGTTCGTGAACACAGAGCAAAATACTTGTTAAGTGCATTTGCAATTTTCAGTTTACCTGTCAGTATGAAACCATCCACACAGATATCAGACACGTGGGTTTTCTTCGGCGATAAGTACCGCCAGAACTGTGAATCGCCAGATCACTTTGAAGCCTCATCTTCGAAGCGATCTGCGATGGGCCAAAGTGCATTAAAATAAGAGCAACGTACAACTGTCTTTTCAGAGCCTGTAAGAATACCTGCTGAAAAACAGTAGAACACAAAGACAGTGCGTAGGACGCCTTCCTGTAGAGTATATATGACTGTGATAAATCAACAGCAAGCTACCGAGTTGGAGGCATCAACTTCAAGCAACAGAGCACTTTCGGTTTCTTGCTTGTAACATGCCAAAATTGTGCGGAAGGGAAACTAAGTTCTGTTTCTGTTGTCACTCGGTCTTATTCTGTCTTCAAAATTTATCTCTTAAGTAGTTCCACAAATAATGCGGTTTTTTAAGGACTGAATTCATGCAAATATAGCATCACCATGAGTTTTTGTTCCGTGCAAGAAATAATTTTTATTGGGGGAAGTTGTGGTCAAAATTGCATCACGTTCAGCCCTGACTCATCTACCAATAACTTTGCTTTTACTCCTTTCATTACGCTAAATTACAAACACTGAAATGAGAAAAACGTAAATGCCACAAAATTATGCTTACGAACACCCAAGTTTCACGTGCAATATGGCTCAAGGACTGTCCTTGTGATTGAGCGACGAGGTACCGTAGGTTAGTTGCAGCAGCTGCCGTGGGGGTTTGTTTTAAGCATAAAATGTCGCTCTAATAAATAGGTATGGCCTTAAAGCACCGTTATACGCTTTATTTTCTCACTCAAGGTTGTCGCGTACGTGACTTTGGAGCTTCGCTGAAAGCCTTGGGACTACTATTCTAAAAAAGCAATGCCAAAACCAGGTTGTTACAGCTTCCACAAAAATGTCCATAAACACGCCGCAGGTAAGCACCATATTTTTTTTTTCAAATATAGCTAGCTTGAAAGAAGAATATCCGCCAAATTTATGCACTGCTGTAATATAGAGTATTCTGGCGTGAAAGATACTATCGAAAGCAGGCATGACTACGTGCATTCTGTTAACTAATAAATATGAAATATGCGTTTTTACATTTTAGCTCTGGGTTTCAAGTAATGACTTCTCTTTACTAAATGGAACCGGGTCTAGGATCAAGGCATGTGTGTTTAGTTAAAGTTCTGCAAGTATAGGGCCCATTTCAATGCAGTCCTTCCTAATAATAGCGCGAGAAAAATATACTTTCAATCTAATTCATGCTTTCGCGAAAAATTCTCAAGGGCAAAATAAGGTAGAACAAAGGCGAGCAGGTCACACATATTTTACGAGTAACATTCTGAAAGCATTTTCTGAAAGTGTTTCCGAAAGTTTCATGAATGTATGCGTGCCTCATGTTGCAACTGGCTTCAATTTCGAAAGAGCGAAAATTTCTTCATTTCATCATGTCCTAAGCGAAAGAGCAAGTCATACCTACTTTGTGATAATCCGTGAATAATATGCATTTATATAGTCCGTCACCTCTTATAAGCTATTGCTTAAGACATTGCGACCTTCTGAGAAATGTGGTAAATTTTAGCTCACTCAATTTCACGACGCAGTATAAACTGTAATAAGTTGTGGCAGTCTATAGAGCTGTTACGTCGGGCAATGTGCCAACGTAGCACGCATTATTTATCCAATTGATTACTTGCTTCCTTATGTATATTCTAATGTTCAAGTAATGTTTCAGATATGCAATATTTTTTTTCTTTTATACGCATCACGAGAAGATTGCGCATGTTGTGCCATAGAACGCTTTACGAGCTACCATAACTTTATTAATAGTCTAGAGGGATTTGGGCGAATACCCCTGCCTGGGTGTCGGCCACGAGCCCTTGAGCTCTGGCGGCTTCCTCGGCCCGCTGGACGGCCCAGAGTTGGTCTTCGAGGGCGGAGCTGAACAGCGTAGTTTCCCAGCGCGTTCGGTTCGAGGCTGCGTCCCCGTCTGGAAGCCCCATTTGTTTTCACTCCCATAACATGTGTTCCAGGGTTGCTCTTGCCTCACAAAACTTGCATTGGTTTGACGAATAAAGCTCTGAGTAACGGAGATTCAAGATCGCCGGATTTACAAACGTTCTTGTCTGCAGCTGTCGCCATGTGACCGCCTGTCTCTTGTTCAATTTCTGGTGTGGTGGCGGAACATTGCACCTCGCCAGTCTGTGGTGTTGCGTTATTTCACTGTAACTCGTCAGGTGATCCTCCCACCCCTCACCAGACGTTGCGGCCGAGGCGGCGGTAGTGTGGTTGGCGGCTCGGTCCGTAAGCCCTCGAGCCTCCCCGTGCGCCGCCTCGTGGCCAGTGAGCGAGGTTGTGTGGGCGGGCGCCCATACGATGTAAACTTCTTTATTCTCGGTTTTGCCTGCGAGTAGTATTCGTAACGCCTCGAGGGAGATGTGGCCCTTGGCGTAGTTGCGAACTGCCGTCTGGGAGTCGCTGATGATCGCTTCGGCCGCGGTGGCGGCCACCGCTAGCGCAATGGGCACCTCCTCCGCTGTCTCCGCGTGCACCATGCGTACCGTACCGCTAGTCTTGCAAGTGTTCTTGTGATCTACCACCGCAGCCGCGAAGCCGCGCCTGCGCGCGTACCTGACCGCGTCCACGAACACCGCGCCTTCACAGTTGCCGTACCTCCTCTGTACGTCCTGTGCTCTCTTTTCCCTTCTACCCCTGTGGGCTGCTCGGTACGTCGACTTTGACGCCGTGTTGAGCGTGATAACCGATGCCTAACCTCTCTAGTATGTATCTGCCCGTCCTGCTCTTGGAAAGGCGTTCGTATTGCGCTATGTTCTGTGCCTCTATCAATTCTC
Organism: Dermacentor silvarum; assembly: GCF_013339745.2. NCBI lineage: Eukaryota > Metazoa > Arthropoda > Arachnida > Ixodida > Ixodidae > Dermacentor > Dermacentor silvarum. Next base: position 174,454,521 of record NC_051158.1, read on the forward strand.
ACAGCGTATTGTGTAGACCCAGATCGACTAACCCGTTCGTGCTTGTGTTGATCGGTAGCCCTATTGCCTGTTTGAAAGCCTTTTGGATTAAGCGTTCCATCTTTGTCTTCTCCGCAACCTGTCACTTGAGGTAGGGTGCCACGTACGTTATTCGGGTTATTACGAAGGCCTGAACTATAGTCTGATCATGCTACCTTCTTTCATTCCGCTGTGTCTGTTGGATATGCGTCTGAGTAACCTGACGGTCTGTGCGACCACACCTTCCATTCTCCTGATAGTCTCGCCATTATGTCCGTTGGCCGCGATGTGTAAGCCCAGAACCCGCATGCGTCCGACGGGCGCCCCGTAACCAGGGGCGCACGTCGGACGTCGTTAGTCCTGCGTCCCTACCGGGATCCTCGTCGTTCGTCTCGCCGTTCGGCTTGCGGCCTCTTCGCGTAGGTCTGTAAACTAACAGTTCGGACTTTTCTGCGGAGCAGGTCAGTCCGGTGTGCTCCAAGTATTGTTCGACCGTCTCGATAGCACGTTGCAACGTGTATTACGAGGGGCGTTCATAAAGTTCATATTATTAGCATAAAAAAAGAGAGAGAAAGAAACGAAATTTTATTGGAAGTTTATTCCTTATCTACATAACCTCCTCCCAAAGTCACTCTTTTCTGCCAACGATGCATGAGCTGCCGCAGTCCAGTGCTGTAGCACTCTTCATTTTGAGTGTTCAGGAAGAGCTGGACTTGAGCGATGACTTCTTCGTCGTCCCGAAAATGTTTCCCGCGCAGTGTGCTCTTCATGCGAGGGAAGAGGAAAAAGCCACTTTGTGCGAAGTCAGGTGAATATGGCGCGTGAGGCAAAATTTCGTAGCCTAAGGAGGCTGAATGCACTGCCCTGACATCTTCTGAGTGAGCCGGTGCATTGTCATGGAGCAGACGGACGCCTTTCCTGAACTTTCCTCTACGCTTCTCCTTGATAGCACCTCGAAATTTGGTGAAAAACTCGCAATAGTACTTTGATGTAATAGAAAACTTGGCCTTTGCTGGCATAATCTGTGAAAAGAGCACCACGGCAGTCCCACAAGACGCTCAAGCATGATCTTGCCTGCTGACGTTACAACCTTGGCCCTTTCTGGCGCGGGTGATTTTGCGTGCTTCCATTGTTTGCTTTGAAGTTTAGTTTCGGGGTTATAATTGTGCACCCAACACTCTTCCTTGGTTATGAGGCGTTCAAAAAAGTCGTCAGGGTCACTTTGACAAGCGACCCTGACGACTTCAACCTTTTCGCGGCTGCTTCCTTCCGCAAGTCTTTTTGCACTAGCGTCAGCAAATGGGGAACCCAGCCCGTAGCCACTTTCGTCATATGCAGGCTGTAGTGAATTATATTTTGCACAGAGCCTGTGCTTACGTAAGCCTATCCTACTAATTCTTCAAAAGTTATCCGTTGGTCAACGAGTACGAGAGCCTCCACTTGTGCAGGAATTTGTGGTTCACCTTTGAGAAAAGGGTGGCCACTTCGTTCTGCGTCGTCCAGGCTTGTTTGACCACATTGAAATCGTCTGCGCCATTTGACAAAGGTGTAATAGGCTGGGGCATTGTCACCGTAAACCGCTACCAGCTCGGCGTGATTTGTCTTCGCATCTTGTCCCTCTAAATAGAGAAAGCGGATCACTGCACGAGCTTAGACTTTCCCGATGGGTGCTGCCATTTTTGTTTTGGCCCCCTAGTGGTGTTGCGCGGAAATATATAGAACATTAGTTTCATATTACGCTAAAACTAGACAGACGCAAACACATTTTTATGTATATTGTGCACGACTTATCTAAATCTGTCCCACTGATAATACGAACTTTATCAACGCCCCTCGTATATCTGGCCGTGGCAGCCCTCGGTAACCCACAACGTAATGCCGTCGGCGTAGGGCTGTGATTGAGCCCTTCGATTTCGTTTAGCTCAGGCGGCAACCCCCCCGAGAGCTATGTTGAAAAGCATCGGCAATATCACCGATCCCTGCAGATTGCCGGCGCTACCCAACTCTATTTGTTCGGAAGTAAGCTCCCCGTGAGTAAGCTTGGCCTTTCTTTACAGCTTAAAAATATTATTGCGGAGGCAAACGTAATAACATTATCATGAAGAAAGTATCTTGTGCCATCGCTCACAGACATGTCCCGCCACTTATTTTCTTAATAAAGAGTGCGCTACAGTTGGTTCATCATCGCTCATGGAGTTTCCTAGTTGTTTGGTAACTACGTCAAAAGGGGCATTGTTTATAGAGGCGTGTTCACAGTATAAATAATTGTGGAAGGTACTCTACTCAATTTAAATATATGATGCACAGTTCTTACGTGAAAGGGTCATTTTGCATCATCTTCATTTTGACTTTGTCATCATTTAGCAATATTCATCTCATTGCTGTTATGCTATCTTCGTCATGCCGCCATGCACGTCGGGGACCTCGGCAAGCGAGTTCCATTGCAAAGTGCGACGATATCGGAGTATGTCGCATATTTATTTCGCATTTGAAATGTTGCAGGCCTTGCGGAGGCCCAAGCAAGGGCATTGTAAGGTAGATAGAATATAAAATATTGTATGTAAAATATTAAGAAAAAGCTTTGAAGACGCTTAAGCTTCGTCTTGAAGAGGGGAACGCGATAGTACTCAAAGATCCCTCACTGCTTCTCACACTTTCTGGACATTTGTAGCTTTTGTAACCTGAATGTGTTCCTGGAAACGCTGGCGGCGAACGCTATGCACGAAGGCGAGCTTTCTATTTATTTATTTTTCTTTCACCCACACGGTGGGCTCCACCGCTGCCGCAGATGCACGGAGGCGATCGCAATTTGGATTGTGTTGCAAGGAACCGAGCGGGGCGCACCGCGCCCACTGAGACAGACCTCAAACGGCAGCTGGGAAAAGGGTTTACGTTTGAAACAGAATTATGATTTATTGCGATAGCAATTATATGGACAGTCCAAGCCCATGTTTGCCGTCACCGCCGTAGTAATGTTCCGTGTAAAGTCCAACGGCGATAAATTCGTCGCCGCGCGACGCGCATTGTGTGTGTGAGTGAAATCGCGCGAGCGCGAGCCGGATATCGCAGCTTAATCAGGCGCACGCGAGAGAGGAAGGCTGCCAGAAGGGCATGGTCTTCGTTCACGAGCGAGCAACGGGGAGGTAGCGACGGAGACGGGATGGGTGGTGGGGGGGGGGGGGGGGGGAGAGGGTGCGTTCTGCTTACACGGTTGCTGCTCACGGAGCTATCTTCAAAGCGATCTGCGATGCGCCACAGTGCATTCGCCGAGTGCTTCGTATGCGCTGCGCTTTCGACGTTTCGTTCGCGTTGAAGCGAGAGCCAGCGTGAAGGTCAATTTGCTCGCTGCTGCTGGGCTGCTGGCTCATTTTGTCGCTCCAGCGTTTTGACGAGCTCCCGCCGTCCTCGAGCGAGTTGTGTTCATGTTTACATCTGCGCGCGTGACACCGTGCTTGTTTGTTTAGTTAGTAAGTTACAACTTTAAACGGCCGATAAAACTACTATCCTTATTTCGTATCGCTGTCTACTATTTTGCTATCGAAATCGATGCTTTGCCCTTCGGGAGAAAATGTGACTTTTTTTCCGTATATTCACATTACAATCCGACCCTATCATGCCTGTAGGTTGTGTGTAAGTCGCACTTTACGAATCTATGACGCATTTTGCTTCAATTACTTCAAATTCAATTACTTCACTAACGCCCATACGCCACGCGGAGTGCCTGCCTGGTTCGGGATGAATTTTCTCTAACGGACAATGCCGCCGACAGCGGCGTTGTATTCTGCGACACGGGATCGACCCACAACGCTGTCGCGTTAAAAACCAAAATACAGTACAAAATGTAACAATAATTTCGGAAAGAAATACAAAAATAGAGTGTCACCTGCAGTAGTGGGTAAGTGCTACGAGGCAATATAGCCGAAGCACGGAAGTCTCAGAACGATCACTACAGAGTTTAAATAGACGTTCGTTTAGGAATACGGTGTGTCGGTGCAATTCTCGGTTGTTAATCGTAATATCGTCGACAGTCATTGTGACATAAGTTCTGTCCTAATTTTTTTTAGTGTCTTTTCCATAGCGCCAGCTTTACGAATGTATGAGCATTTTGCTTTGAGAAATTCAATTACTTGAGTAACGCGCCACGCGGAGTGCCTGCGTGGTTCGGGATGAATTTTCTCTAACGGACAATGCCGCCGACAGCGGCGTTGTATTCTGCGACACGGGATCGACCCACAACGCTGTCGCGTTAAAAATCAAAATCCAGTACAAAATGATGACTGAGTAATTCATCATGGTATCACTAGCATGTCTGATGTTGCTAGTTTGCAATACTACCTTCCCACAATACTGGCCACGTGGTTCGGTGACCGACAAGCCCTGCTGGACACATGGCCGGCATCGAGTGCCACCTATTCTACCGGTTATATATGGTCTTCCTTCGTTGAAAGGAGCCATTGAGCACGGCAGTACCACAAGAATGCATACGTCTAATCTACTGTCCTGCTTCATGCAGGTGAGAAGGCGACACGATAAGCGTTTTAGATCTAGTAACCCCTTCTTGTTGGTGCTGCCGTGCCCGCGGCTTGTTCTTGTTGTTGCAGATGTTGTTTTACAGCGTAAGCTGTTATGGGCTCATTCCAATAGCCGTTTCTGGTCGCGATGATGCCACCGCCGCCCCGTAACCGCTATCGCCGGAAATGCGACAAAAAGTACCTGCTCTCCGCCGGGATCGAACCCAGGCCCGCTGCGTGGGAATCGAATACTTTACCACTGAGCCACGCAAGCGCCTGTAACAATCCACGCAAGCGCTTGCTAAATAAAAATTTAACTGGTATAAATGGTGCTGCGATGAGTTAATCGCTGTTAATATTGAGGCATATAAAAGCATACGCGTCTCACGGGCTTCCTCTTGCCGTATTTCTTTCACCTACACCAACTATAACACAACTATAATTAGCCTCTGTAAAGTCTTACAAATATCTCGGTATACATATTACTACCAACCTCTCATGGAATGTGCATCTAGAATACACATTGAATTAAGCTAACCACATGCTACGTTTTACGTATCAATTTTTCATGTCAACAGTTCTTGGTGTATCAGCTCTGTAAAACTTTGGCACATCTTAAACTCGAATTCGCCTGCTCTATTTAGGACCATGTTGAATCAAATCTAACAGGTCTTGTAGAATCACATCGTAACATGGTCACTCGTTTCATTTTGCCGAATTATGC